>NC_045699.1:71193496-71493496 GCF_009834535.1 Camelus ferus | reverse complement strand
GTGCCTGCACTGCCAGGGGCCTGCTGAAAACTGTCAGTACAGAGCTCTGCTATCACAGTTGGGAGAAGACAGGATGGTCTCCGAGCAGAGGGGTACCATCAGCTCATGAGCTTCCCCGGGCTGCAGGTCTGTTTTGTTTTACCTGCACAGGATTTTCAAAAGTTTTTGAAATGGGTGCCAGTATTTCAAAAATCAAGAGATTTCACATATCTGTCTGCTGTGTGCCCTCCCTTGCAACATCAGACGATCTGGCAGTATTTGGTCCGCCTCTCTCCCTTTCCTCTCTTGCCACCTTGCCAGAGGAGTGGGACACTAGGGTAAGCTCTTCAAACACATCATTTTGCTGAACCCTCATTACAAGCTGGTGAGGTGGTTACTATAGTTCCATTTTGCAGGTGGGAAAATTGAGGCTCGGACAGGTTAAGGAAATCTAGCTAATCAATGACAGAGCCAGCGTACAAACCCAGGTGGGTCTAAAGGTGCCAACTTCGACCTGGGGGTTCCCATGTCTCCAACTCCCTTGAGGAACTTTGTAAAGACACAGCCTTCTGGACCTCACTCCAAACTTATGGGATCCAGAGCTCTTAGCAGTGGGGCTGGGGAGGCTGCTGTCTTAAAATGCTCTCCTGTGCCTGGGCTGGTAGCAGCCATAATATCAAAGACCTTTGGATTCCATAGAGAGGTGAACTTGAGCTTGGACACACTTGGATAGGATCTTGACTGTCTGGTGTTTAGTTTAGCTGTGTGATCTCCCGATGGCCCTTGACCTCAGTCTCCTTATCGAAACACATGAAGCAGAGGGGAGAGCTGTCCCCATGGGGAAGGCTCCACGGGGCAGGCATCAGGTACGGCTTGCTCAATGCTCCACTTGTGCAGCCTGAGGGATTCAATAACCATCGAATGACTATTGATTAACTCAGAAGATGCATGTGAGTCCTTAGCTTGATGCTCAGCAGGAAATGAGCCTGTAGCAGATGCTCAATAAATATCAGTTACTATTGTTAGCAGGGCACAGAAAAGGGGGCCGTGTAACTTCGGGTCTGAAATTCCGAGCAAATACCAGAATAGGTTTGGTCTCAAATTCCAGCACCTGAGAGCCCCGGGGTCCCCAGGCGCTTACTCAAGAACACCAAGGGCTCATCTGGGTGGCCCATGGCCACCTCTGCCACCCCATCCTGGCTCTCCAGCCTCTCTGGCTCCCTGGCACAGCTGGGCTTTCCCACCTGGAATCTGAAAAGGAAAAGCAGAGGAAGTCCCAGCCCTCTGTTGAACTGTCTAACCAGACCTAATTAATCAATAAGCCAAGCCAACCAGCCGCCTTCAGAGTACTTACTTCAGCCGTGAATTGATTGTGCACTTTCGCCACAACTACGGCTCATCCCCACCGCCCACAGAGGCTGGGTGCCAGCGGGAGCTGCCGGGCAGGGGCCGTCCTGCCACCTTGCCAGGGAGGCGAGGGTTCCAGGCAGCCCCGGTCCTCAGGTTACAGGAAACAGGCCCAGAGTGGGGCACAGACAGGTGGGCTGGAACCCCGCTCACCCTGCCCTGGGTCACCCAGCACCAGCACCAGCACCGCACCGCCCTCCTGATTTGAATGAAGCTGAAAAACTGAGCCTCCTTCTTGCCCCTCCGGCCCATCCCGAGTACGACTCGCCCTACTTCTGTGTCTCAGTCCCTCCTATGAGAAAAATGACCTTCACCCCTGCCTGAGGTTTAAGGTGCAGGCCCTGGCGGGCACCATCCCCGACCCTGCAGCCCACCCAGGCATCAGGACCCCCCTGATGAAGTGGAAGGCGGGCCCTTGGCCGGACTCCTAAAGGTGAGGGAATCCATCCAAGGAGGTTAGAAAAGGGGCCACAGCCTCCAGAAGGGGTGGGAATCTGGTTCCCATCTCCAAACTGCTAA
This sequence comes from Camelus ferus, assembly GCF_009834535.1. Taxonomy (NCBI): domain Eukaryota; kingdom Metazoa; phylum Chordata; class Mammalia; order Artiodactyla; family Camelidae; genus Camelus; species Camelus ferus. The sequence goes on along the minus strand of NC_045699.1, from coordinate 71,491,591 downwards.
TCTGGAGGGTCTGTGGGAGGGAGGGTCCTAAACCAACCAGGCCATTGCATCCCCAGTGCAAGTAGAGGTCACCGCAATGACCAACAGCCCAAATCCTGGGCACAGAGCTGAGAAATGGGAGCAGGAACTCGACACTTGTCCCCCAGCTCCCGCTACAGCTACCATGTACTGGGCAGTTTCCAGAATATTCCTGGTTTAAAACATCCTGCCCCGAGTGAGGGAAGGCCAGGGGTCATGGGTATCAGAACCACAGGCCCTGCACGTGCCCCTGCCTGGCTCCCACCGCCAGCCTTGAACCCGACCCCCCTTCCTGGACTGCTTGCTTTTGCCTTGGCCCACCTGGAATCCACGCACAAAGTCAAAGTCAAACAAAGTGCAAACACCAGCTGGTAGCCAGAGGCCCACGCCCCTGCCCGGCCCCGCTCCGCAGGCGCCACACAGTGAGGGGTTAGTGCACAAGATTTCAGCACCTCCCTCCTCTCCACGACGCTCTGCCCGGCCTGCACGGGCTGCTTTCCAATTTCAGTTCAAGATACAGAAATTATGCATGTGGGCATATTATATATTTTGCAAAAGTGGGACTGCACTATACACACCATGCAGTAAATGCTCTCCTGCACTTGTCAGCAATTACATACTCGGGCCGTCTTCAGAGTCTGCTGTGGAAAGATGCCCAGGGTACACTGTCCCAGATGAGTTCTGGGGCAGCCCCGGCCCAAACTGGCCTAAGCTGTGCTTCTGGCCCTGATTATGCCCCGACAGCCTTGGGTCTCAACTCGATCCTTCCTCCACCTGGCCCAGCTCTCTGACGCCATTCTTTTGACCACTGCTTTCATTCAACAAAGACCTCTTTTGCAGGAGTTGCGCACCAGGCAGGTAGAAGCTCTGAGGGCTTCGTCGCAATCTGAGGAGACAAGCATGGTCGTTACCATTCCCGTTCTAGGGATGGGGAGCCAGAGGCACAGAGAAGTCCTTGTCCGGAGGCTCACAGCCAGCAGACGGCAGAGCTGGATGTTCGAACCGGGCCACGTGGCTCCAGACTGCCTCCTCCCAGCCATGCCCCCGGCGGTTCTCAAACGTGACTGTGCACCAGAATCCCGCAGAGAGCTTGTTAAGCCCCAGGTCGCTGGGCCCTACCCCCTGGAGTTTATGATACAGCAAGTCTGGGATGAGGCCTGAGAATCTGCATTTTGGGCAAGTTTCCAAGAGACGCTGATCCTGCCGGTCCAGGAACCACACTTAGATGCACTGCTGCCCCTCGTGACCAACCCCTTGGTTACCAGGGATGGGGCCTCCCCTGGCCTCGCTCCCGAGCGCAGACCAGAATGTCATCCACACAGCTTGGGACAAAGGCCCTGTCCCTGTTGACCAGCACATCATCTGTCCAATGAACAAATGATCTGGGACAGCGTGGAACCATCTTATCATCCACAGTCTAAACAGTTCCCGGGAGTCAAAGGCTGTTTGATGTCCTGTGACGGTCTTTTGTGTCCCCCAGAGTGTTCTCAAAACATATTCTTCTCCCAAGCTGGGAGTAAAGGAATAACTTGGCAGGTTTGCATTTTCCAAAGAAAAGTGTGGCCCTTGACTAGCTCCTAGGAGGTAACCCTGAGCCTTGGAATGTCTTGGCCAACAAGAGTGTCTTTGTTTACCTGGGGCCTTGGGCCACTCCAGATAGTTTACACCAATGATGTGATTTATGGTGGTGGCCTTGGGCCACGTGGTATCAGCTCCACCTCTGGGTTAAGGACATGGGGACCAAGGCTGACCACACCAGAAGTCAGCCATGCCTATGTGATCAAGTCCCAGTAAAACCCCTGGGTACCAGGCTTGGGCGAGCTCCTCTGGCTGGCACTCCTCCTCGTGTGTTGTCACACATCATTGCTGGGAGAATCAAGTGCTCTCTGCACGACTGCACTGGGAGAAGACGACCGGATGGGTGATCCGAGGGCCGGAAGCTTTAACTGGTGCCTCCCAGAGCCTGGCCTCTGCACCTTTCTCTGTTGCTGATTTTAATCTGTTCCCTTTGATTGTAACAAACTGCAAGTGTGAATGTAAATACCGTACTAGGTTCTGTGAGTCCTCTGGCAAGTCATGGAGCCTGAAGACAGTCTTGGGGGCCCCCAGACACAAGTGCGCATTCATTGAGTCAGTGGACAGTGACAGCATACATCCTGAATGCCAGGCTTTAGCCCAAGCCCCACCCACACTGCTCAGCCTGCTCAGCTCCACTCCCCCTCCCCAGACCTCCCAGCTCTGTGGCCAGAGGTGGCCTGGGTCCTACAGAGGACACTTATCAAACACCATTCACCTCCCTCCATGGAAAAACAGGCAGCCCCTTTGATGTAACACTAGGTAACGTCCCAGGTACCAGGTAATGTCTCAGGTATCAGGTCACATGCCAGGAAACAGGTACCATACTGGGTACCAGGTAACACTCCAGGTATCAGATAACATCCCCCAAACCAGGTAACATCCTGGGTACCAGGTAACATCCCAGGAACCAAGTAACACCTTGGGAATAAGATAATGTCCCAGGAACCAGGGAACATCTCGGGAACCAGGTACCATCCTGAGTACCAGGTAACATCCCAGGTATCAGATAACATCCCCTAAACCAGGTAACGTCCAAGGTATCAGGTAACATCCTGGGTACCAGGTAACATCCCAGGAACCAAGTAACATCCTGGGAATAAGACAATGCCCCAGGAATCAGAAAAGATCCCAGGAACCAGGTAGCATCCTGGGAATAAGGTACCGTCCCAGGAACCAGAGGGCTTCATGGGTACCAGGGAGCATCCAGGCCTTACCTGCCCATGACCTCGATGTTGGAGATGGCGTAGAAGTACTTGTAGAGGTTCTCGCGCTGCACGTAGGTGCCCCCCAGCGCCGGGCGCAGCAGCCGCATGCGCAGGTCGGTGAGGGTGAAGAACTCCTTGAGGCCCTTGGCGCTCTCCAGCCGCGTGTACAGGTTGTCCATGTTGCGCAGGTCGGGGCCCGCGAAGATGGCAAAGCGGTCCCGCACCTCGAAGCGCACGTGCTTCTCCTTCTTGGAGCCGGCCCAGCGGGAGTACTCCTCGGTGCACAGCACCCGGTGCGCGCCGGACGCCGACAGGTCGCGGGCCCGGCGCGCGGGCATGCCGAAGGCCTCCATGCAGTCCTCCGCGAAGAACTGGTAGGGCTGCCACGTGCGCCCGTTGTCCAGCGACTTCTCCAGGACCATGACGGTCGGCCGGCCGTACTCGAAGGTCACCACCACGTCATCCGTTAGCTCCACGCTCTTGTTCCACGACAGGGTGATGTTGGCTTCCAGCGGGCTGGGGTAGCGGCTCCACGTGACGCTCTGCCAGTAGGTGGCCAGTCCCTCATCCTCCTTGTCAAACATGAGCCGGGGTGGGTGGGCCAGGTCCGGGTTGGAGGCGTCACACTCGTTGCTGCACAGGTAGGGGTTCTCCTGCAGAGGGGAGAGGACGAGGGTGGGCGGTGGCTGCTCTGGTGGGCCTGGGAACCTCAACCCAGCCTGGCCCCCATGGGTGCCCAGGCGCCTGCCTGGGGTCCCAAAGCCTTTGCTCTGATGTCTGGGCACCGGGAAGCCTCTCCTTCTGAAAGCAAATAAAGGCTTCCCAAGAAAACAGACACTTGTTCCTTCTCTAAGCACAGACAATCAAGAAGAGTGGCTGATAGCCACGTACTCCAAGGTCCCCCGTGGCTCCCCATTGCCTTGAGGATAAAGTCCTACCTCTTTACAACATTGACCCCAACCTCCTCCCACCATAACTGGAGTCACCGTTCCAGGCCTCCTGGCCTCCAATCCCCAGTGGAGTACCTCTGAGCCTTTGCAGATGCCATTCCCTCTCCTCTACATGCCCTTCCACTATGGGTCTGCCTCCAAATTCCTACTCACATTCTTGACTCTTTAAACATCTCCTACATGGAGACACCTTCCTAACCCTTCCAACAATACAATTAGTAGCAACAGGAGTGGCAGCAGCAGGAGTCAAAGTCACGGCCAATGTGTGTCGACTCGTAGCCTGGCACCCAGGATGATCTCACTCGCAGCCCTTGCTATCCTGTTTCTCTCCTGTTTAGTGTCTCGCCTCCAAACACAGCGTTAGCTCTGTGCTCTGGATGAAGAAACCCGGGCTCAGGAAGGTGGTGGCCCAGGGCCAAGGCCCCACTACGAAGAGCTGGGAGCTGCGCCCCAGCTGGTCTGATGCAGCACGTGGCCATCATGCCTGTCTCTGTCCCCGCAGGACACGTGTCTGCCTCATGCACAGCCTGGGCATGCTGAGTGCTTCTGGGTCCCTCTCAAGGGGGTGTATCTAGTGGCAAGTCGTTTCCAGGTCCTTCGCACGTGCCTGGCAGGAGAACACGGGGCCCCCACGGGTGTCCTCTCCTCCCCTCCGCCCCCCCAGCATCTCCGAAAGCTGGCAGCCCCCTCCCAGGCCCAGTGGGCACCAGCTGTGTCTCCTCTCCACGGCAGTTCACATCCATTCCCTGTGTCTGGTCCTCTGTGCGAACTCACCCAGAGGCCTGGAAGTGTCACTAACATGGTGGTTCCCCGGGGTTGGAAGGATGAATAGGTGGAGCCCAGGGGATTTTTAGGGCAGTGAAGCCATCTCGTATGACACTGTCACGGTGGAGACATGATATTATACATTTGTCAAAACCCACAGAATGTACACCACCAAGAGTGAGCCCTCCTGTCAACCGTGGACATGTGTTAACAACCCCAGATCTCTGTTGGTTCATCAGCTGTAACCGACGCCCCACAAAAATGCAAGACGCTCACAGCGGGGACTGTGCGGGGAAACGGGTATTAGGAGCTCCCCGCACTGTCTGCTCGATTTTCTGTAAACCTAAAACTGCTCTGAAAAATCAAGTCTATTCATTAAAAGGAAAAACTGTCACTACAAACCACATGCGCCCCGGACCAATTGCAGCCCCCTTTGATGAATATTTCAGGTCTCTGGTTTGCTCAGAAACAAAGCAGCTTGGATCTGAGTTAAAGCCTTCCACTGCGAAAATGAGGCTTTGGGCTCCCAGGGGGAGTGGGTGCCTGGTCTCCCAAGGGGCTGACCCAGCGCCTCCCACCGCCTTCGCCAGCACCACTGCAGCGGCCTCAGGCCCTCACCTTTGATGTCCACTCGTGGAGGACCACATCCTGGGCCACCCAGGGATCCTCGGTGGGCAGGCTGGCTCTGGGGTTTCCTGAGGCAGGTTCCACCAAAATAGCTCTGTCCTGGATCCCCATGGTGCCAATATCTGCCCCACCCAGCCAGCCCTGATGCCGATTGCCAGCACTCGCAAACCTGGGGTGGAAGGGGTACAGCATGGAGTCGGACCCTGAGCAGATGGGGAAACTGAGGCCCAGGGTGGGGCAGGACGGGCCCAGGCCTCCTTGAGAGTGGGAGGGGTTTGGAGATGAGCCTGCTCTGTCCTGGACAACCTCAGGGGTGTCCCAAAACACAGCAAGACAGGGAGGGGGCCTGGCTCAGCTCATGACAGTTCGAGCTTCCTCGAGCTCCAGTTGGGTGATCCAGTGACGTCGCCCTGAATGGGAGGGGCCAAAGGCCCCACGGGCATGGCTCAATGGCCTGCAAGGGCTGGTGAGGAGAGGGCAGCAGGCTGCCAGGGCTGGAGGAGGCAGCTCCGCCTGTGGGGGACAGCCCCTCCCCAGGCCCTTGGCCGGCCCACAGCAGAATGGCTCTGGTTGTGTCATGCGGGGTAGAGCCTGGTAGGCAGATGACCCAGAACTCACACCCGGGCACCGGGGACTGGAGGACACCATTTGCACCTAGGTGGGCATCCTCCCCTCCCCTGGCCCAGCAATCACCCTCTTCCCACAGCTCCCCCTCCTTCTACTGGCCCTGGCATCTCATTATGGACCAGATTGTGTCCCCTCCAAATTCATATGTTGAAGCCTTAATCCCCAGGACCTCAGAATGTGACTGAATTTGGAGGTAGGGCCTTTAAAAGGGGGTTGGATTCACCTGAGGCCCTTAGGGTGGGTCCTAATCCCATGTCCTGACAAGAAGGAAAAATTCTGACACATAGAGAGATACCTAGGGCAGGGGTCACAAGAAGCAGCAGCAAGAGGGAGCCATCTGCAAGTCAAGGAGAGCACCTCAGAAGAAACCAACCTGCCTGAGTCTTTAAGGGTCAAACAAACCTTCACCTTGGACTTCCAGCCTCTAGAACCCAAGACAATAAATTTCTGTTGTTTAAGCCACCCAGGTCCTAGCAAACTCACAATTGCCTCACACCCTAGGGAAGCAAAGGATAGGTCAGGGTGGGAGGAATGGCCCAGAAGCTCTCTCTAGGGCCCTCCTCTACAAGCCTGCTTCACACACTGGCACCAGGTGGCATCACCCTTCCCTGCCGCCCTGGAAAGCTACCCACCCAACCCTGAAGCTGTGCCTTCTCTCCAGCTGTCTCATCCTTTTTCAGCTCTGAACCTGCGCTCCTGCAGCCAGTCTCCCTCCTCCAGGCTTTTAGAGCCTAGCCCATGTGCTTCCTCCAGGAAGCCCTCCTGGTCTGCCTCATTTTTGAAACCAGTTCCCTTGTCATCCAACACAGGGTTGTGATCGCGCTCCTCTAGGACAATAGAGTGAAACCTCAGCAGCCACCCACTAAGTTATAGTTATTACTGTCATCCTATTCATACGTTATAATAGAATGATAATTAGATTAATATGAACAGATCTTGTATTGAATGTTGATATTACGCCTGTCAACCCCCAGCTGCTGTAAATCAGCCACACCGCATCCCCTCTGCCTTCCCTTCCTCGCCCGACCCCGGCTCCTGTGGTCCCCACCTTGGGACCTCGGATCCCTCTACTGCCCCGGCTGCGCCCGCCCCGCCTGTGTCATCAGGAAACTGACGCAGCCAGCTCAGCCGAGGGGTGGGGGCTCCAACCTGGCTGCCGGCGTCCAAGCTGCCCTAACCCGCGGGGCCCGCTGGCCCCCCCCCGCCCCCGGCCCGGGAAGCAGATGGTCAGAAACTAATGAATCAGCCTGTGTATTTACCGGCCCGCGCCTGCTGCAGAGCGGGCTTAATCAACAGTGAGTACGATGAACAAATCCCAGGCCGGCGCCAACGCAACTCCCTCTCTCCTCCTCTTCTTTCTTCCAACGCCCTCCCACCCCAAGAGCTCAGAATTCCATTTAACCATTTAGGGGACAGAGCGCCTCTGTTGAAGGTGCCTTCCACTCGGAGCCCACTGCCCTTCCCAAGCATCAATGGCTCACACTGTCCCTCTCCTTCTGTTTTTGGCTAGGGAGGATTCTGAGGAGCAAGCCTGGGACTTGAAGCCCGTTCACCTGCACCCTGAGCGCTGCTGCCTCTGACGACTGATCACTGTGTGCGTGGGGGGGCCTGGCTGCAGGACCAGCGCCTGCCAGCCTCCTTGGTCTGCACATCTCCACTCATCTCTATGAGATCAGATTAACTAATAATGAAACAAACCATCAGGATAAAGTGGCCGAAGACCAAGGAGAAAAAGCCAGGGGTGTTTGGGACACACCCTGAACTTTTCAGGATGGCACCAGAGCCAGCCTTTGATATGATCGAAAGCGCTAACTGCTTCCTTAGACATTTCATGAATATCACATGCACACACATAAAAAAACCACACCTCTGATGAAAAACCTTGCAACTTGCTCTGAAAAAATGTGACACACCACGTTTTCCATTCAGGGGACTCAGGGAGTCCCCATTTCCCCAATGAGGAGCCCCTGTTCCAGAGTCGAGCAGTTTGGGAAACTGCTTTTGGGGTCTGGGAGCCTTGGGGTCAATCTCAGTGCAGTCCCTTGAGGCTGTGTGACCTTGAGGAAGTTGCTTTGCCTTCCGGAGTCTATTTTCTCATCCAATATCATGTGAGATAATCTGTATGAAATGCCTAAAAAAGTCCCCAAACGGTAGCAATTATTATTAAGCAGCAGCTTCATGTACACTAGCCCAGGGGCTTTCCCAGCCACCTCCCATGGGAAGAAGTAAGGCTGAGGGCAGCCGGCACCTTCCTGGTAAAACCAGGAACTTCTCACATGACACAGACTGCCTTGGGGACTGCTGGCCTGAAACAGCATGATGATCATGACATCCATCGGGTGCCAACCAGGGGCCCAGGTGGGCTGGGTGCTCTGCATCCATCCCAGTGCGTCCTCCCAGCAACGCAAGGAGGTGGGTGCTGTGAGCATCTCCATCTCACGAATGAGAAACCAAGTACTTGCCGGCCCCGCATCACATCCTCTGGATCCTGAGGGACCCAAGCAGGGAAATCTTGGGGAATCCAAGCCCATCCCATCTGCAGCTCTCCTATCTCTACAGACACAGGCAAGTCACTTGCAAGGTGAGGCAACGTAGCTGGAGGGCGAGGGGAAGGCAGCCAGCCTGGCCGCCCCAGCAGAGAACGGGGTGAGAAGGCATGTCCTCCACGGGCACTGAGCAGGAGTGAACTATGAACTGTTCTATAGAGGAACATTTCCTACCAGGCTTTTTTCATTTAAGAGATCTTGCCACGGTCTCTTGAATGCTTTTACTTTCATGTTATTTTTTTTGTACAAAGGGTGCAGCTGGAGTCACAGGCCAGGTTGTAAACAATGCAGACAAGCTGTCGGCAAAAAATGCCATCGGGTGGGAAAGCCCGCTGTCCACAGGGACAGAGGTAACCTACCCGGGGACGTCCGGCTCTTCTAAACTCCCAGCCCCCAACCAAGGAATCCATGGAGGGGCAGTCACCGGAATTGTAACCATGTCTTAGGAGGAGGAATAAACTTCAAGCAGACTGGCCTTGCAATTCAAACCTGTGTTGGGACAAAAATCACGCTATGGCTTGGCACTGCCAAAGCCGGTGTGGGTCTCTGCAAAGTTGCTGCCACAGTGTGGCGGGAAGGGTGTTGCACCCTGCATCTGGGAGAGCGGGGACAGTGGCTCAGCTGCTCACTAGCCATGTGAGCGGAGTCACTCCACTGCCAGGAGCCTCAGCTTCCCAGCCGGAGGGGAAGCGCCACAAGGGCCGTGACTGCCCCCGCCTCCTTCCCTCTGCAGCCCAGACCTTGGGAAAGCTCTGTCCAGCGAATGCAAGTCCAGCGAAGCCGAGAACGCTGACCTCATGGGCTGTCCTGAGAATTACACTTGGTGCCACATGGCAAGCACCTGGCGTAGCCTGGGCTCGTAGGCATGGGTGTAGGGACAGCATCACGACCTTCAGCCGCCCTGAGGCCGGGCAAAGAGCAAGGTCCACGGCCGTGCCAAGCACAGCATGTGTTATCCTGGAGGGTAGGGTCCTGTTACTTACATTCTGCAAAGAAGGGAGACTGAGCGGTGCCTCAGGGTCAACGTGGGACAAAAAGCCAAGGGGTCGGGCTCTGAGACACGCTGAGAAACTGTCCTTCACCCCGAGGGAAAGGCCGCTGCCGCCCCAGTCCTGTGCCACTCCCCCGAGACTCAAGCTCGGGTGCCACCGAGGTATGTGGGTGGATGCAGGGAACAGTTTAGCAGCTGACAGATTTTTTGGAACCTGTCTGCCGAGTTGCCAGCTGAAGTCAGCCCCGTCAACCTCAGCTGGGGCTGGGGCATCTGCCGGTGGGAGGCTGGAGGCGGGAGGCTGCCAAGGAGAGCCCTGGGCACAGGGGGCCGGGGGGCGACGGGGATCCCGAGGGGTGCTGAAGGGAAGTGAGGCAGCACAACTCCCTCTTCCAGAGCAGGACGCAGGCAGGAGCAGCTGTGGGGAGGCGGCCTGCCGTGGAGTCAGCCCCAGCCTCCACCTTGGACGATGCTTCTAGAGCTTTGGGGAAAGTCTCTGGGGCTGGGCGGGTGTGTAAATCCCACATGGGGCCACAGAGTCAGGGTCCCGGAGACTGCCCCAACCCCATGTGCCACCTTGGGTGGCGTTCTGCCCTCTTGGTGCCTCGGTTTCCCCTTTCAGGAGAAGACGGAGCTCTGACTCTGACCTCCCCAAGTCCAAGTTCCTCAGCCCCACCCGAGTTGGGAGAAAGGACGCGGAGGCACAGCCCCACCTCCCCCTGTTCTAGGGAAGAAAGCTGGGGTACTGCGGGAATTCTCCTTAACAAATTATTTCCTATTTATTGGTAAGAAAAGTTGCAGCGGGGATAAATTATTAACAAATCGGAAACGGAGATTCTGTTGGGAGCTGATTCTAATTCTAGCTGCCCTGAGGTCTCTCTCTGCTCCCTCCCTCAGCTCCTCTCTTCACCCCCCCCCGCCCCCCACCCTGCTTCCTCCCTCTGTGGTTTCACTGATCCTTGTTCTGCCTCTAACTCTCCCTCCTCCCCCAGGCTGCTATCGCTTCCCTTTTTCTTTCTGAGCAAAAGCCCTGGACAGCAGCAAGGTCACCCCTCTCCGCTCATGAATCAGCGCAAACTGACCGGTGTGTTATTTCAGGGCAGGAGCTGCAGCCAGCCAGGGAGCCTTCTCTTGTTTTTTCAATTTTTGTTTCTCATTGGAGCTATTTCTTCCCAGCCTGGCCGTCACTCATGCAGGAGAAGGCATCTTCCTGGGACTCATCCAACCTGGCAATGAGTCTCGAGAAGCCATGACGATGTCCCCAACTCCCATCCCAGACCCTGGCCCTGAGCCAGCCACAGCGAGCATCTCGTGGTCCAAAGTCCACCTCAGACCCAGAGTCCCAGACCACCTCCTGAGCCTGTTCCGGCTTGGCCATAACGAAAGGAAACGCACCTCAGTTCTGCACCTGCCTGGAGCAGCCTTCCACTCTGCCTCAGGTCCCCTTTCGTTTCAACTCTGCCCACAATTTACCTCCTTCCAGAAGCTTCCGTGACTGAGCCTGGACTCTGGTCTACCCTTGTCGCCCCCACCCCCAGCAGTGGTTTGCACATAGTGGCATTTGATAAACATTCTCCAACTTGATGAGAGTCCTCACCAGCTGGGTCTAAGGATGGTATCTGCTGATACACCTGCTTACTCAGTGTGACCTTCCTAACTCGCCTCAGTGGTCCCCCTGCTCTGGCATGGCTCAGAGAGGGTAAGCGACCTGCCTGGCAGCAGGCAGGGGGTACTGTGTGGTTACCGAGGCGAGTGGGCAGCAGCCAGCCTGGACGCTGTTCCTTGTCCTCGTCCCAACTCGGTTTCCCTAACAGACCCAGCCAGCAAGCCTCTCCAATGACCCAAGGCATCGGGCTGCCCTGGCAGATGAGCCGTCCAGGAGCAGGGCAGGACCGCAGGGCTGAACACCGCTTGTCACACTGCAGACCCAGATGGCTGTCCATCAGCTGAACAGCTGGAGGAAGTGGGGTCTTGCCAAGGATCTGGCTAGACAAGGGTTAATCTCTCCAGGAACTGAAAATTGCATTCCTTTAAAAAAAAAAAAAAAAAGGATATATTTCGCTTTGTCCTGGGCATATGTGGATTCTTCCCACGGCCAGATTTCTAGGAATGTTTGGGGTGGAAAATTCTATCCCAGCTGCAGAGTGCCTGGGCTGATCCTTGGCCCCCACCCAACCCTGGCACGGGCGCCTGCTATACCCCAGCCCCTTGCCTGGTACCACACAACTGACCAGATCCACGAGGGCATCTGTCTCAGGCAAGAGATGGCTCCTCTCCACTTGTACACCCCCCACGACAGGGAACTCATCACTACCAAGTGCAGATAGGCCGCTCTGGACTATGCTCGCTCCTTCAAAAGTTGGACAATGTTTTTGACTCACACTCCGAGTATTTCCTTGACTCCAGGGCTCCTTTCTTTTATGTGTTTGTCCTGTTTTTGCTGGTTCTGCTGTAAACATTTTCTAATTGATTAGAAAAAGGAGCGTGAGAGGCTGGATTAGCCCAAGTCCTTGCCTGCCCGCTCCGCCCGCGGCGGGAGCGCACAGGCTTCCCCACCAGGGCCAGCAGGACAGCTCGGCTGATCCTCCCGCCTCCTCCCTGCACGCACAGACTCCACCTGTCCGCCCAAGCCGCTGCCTGCCTGGCAGCTGCCCGGCTCCACTCTCCCTGCCTGCCCACCCCCCTCCCCATTCGAGGCTCGCCACCCAAACAGCTCAACACTTTTATTTAACACTTTTTTTAAAAAAGTAAATAGGAGAGGCGGAAGGGGAAGGACCAGAGAAAGAAAAGGAGATACAGAAACCGGGACAGGGAGGGGGGAAGGGTGCGGAGAGGAAGAAAAGCTATAGCCAGAGAAGCCGGTAAAGTGCCTTATTGATTCAGGACTTAGAAAATGCTTAGAGTGTAGGAAAAGCGGCCTCCTCTCTAAAAGCTTGTGCAAAGCAGAAGCCAGACACATGCAGCCTTCCCAAAGCGGGCCTGCGCTGCTGACATGAATATTTTATCACGGAGGAAAAAAAGCGGCTTGGAGGATTCAATGCTGGGGAGGGTGGGGTGGAGGGCTGTCAGCTGCCCCCTCCGAGGGGCCTGGCTAGAGAGCTCAGGGCACCAGCCACCCTCAGATCCCCAGGGCCTGGGCCGAGCCCCTCCCCTCCTCTCTGAGAGCTGCCCTTGGCTTTCTTGATGATGCGCAGAACGATGAGGCCTCAGCGGGTCCTGAGAGGCCCAGGACTTGTGGGGACCATCGGCTGAAAGGTGAGGGTCCAAGAGGGTTGAGGTTGAAACTTGATCCCAGCAGTCCCCGCCCCTAACCTTTGCTTTGTCCACCCCCTACTCTACCCCCACCTGCCACCAGACATTCCCTAGACGACACTGGTATGTCTTCAGCTCCCCTGCTCTGGATGAAGCCCAAAGCCAAGCTGGTCCTGGCTCTGCCCGCCTCGCCCACCCATCTCCCGCCTCTTCCTGCCTTGCTTCCGTTTTTCTTTTTTCCAACCTCCACGCCGAATAGTTTTCTTAGCACCAGACATTGAGATCAGAAATTTTCGTGTGAAATTTCATTTTCCCTGTTCGTGACGAGCCCAGTCTTCCTTGCCAAGTGGAGAAACTGATGCACCGATAGGCTAGAAAGTGCGTTCGACAGCACTTTGCTGAGAAAAGGGCAGAACTGGTGTCGGAAGGCCCAGCGTGTGTCCCCTGCAGAGGTGTCCCCTGCGGAGGTGTCCCTGCGGAGAGTCCGCTGCTCCGCCCTGCCTCGTCTCAGAGAGCCGCTCCTTGGTTTAGGGACGAAGAAATCAACTTTGGTACCATGAAATGTACAAAACATGTACAAAATTCTTGCAGATCATTTTATGATCCTATTGAGGCCAATTTCCCACCTGTTTGGTTTTTTTTTTTTTTTTTAAGATAGAGGCACTGGGGACTGAACCCAGGACCTCATGCATGCTGAGCATGTGCTCTACCACTGAGCTCTACCCTCCCCCCTCCCACTGGTTTTGGACCCTCTGGTCTCGCCTTCCTTTCTTGTCCCTACCCCCTCATCCCACCTGGGCTTTCAAGATCGGACGCCTCTGTCTAGAGCTCTTCCTCGCCCCGCCTTTGGAAAGACCTGCCTTCCTGGGAGAACACCCTGGCCACTCACCCCCCACCCCCACCCCACTCTGGGATGGGCACTGGATTGGTTTTCCTTAGTGCCTTTTTTGGTTAATGACTGTGTGGTCCCCACCCACACTGTGTGCTCTGTGAAGGCAGGGCCAGGGCCTGTCACACTGCAAGGTACTTAATTAAGGTTGGCAGAGTGACTCCCCCTCCTTGGAGGGTTCCCTGTCCAGGTCCCCTGTGCCAGAAGGAGGTGTCAGGAGTGGATGCAGCACCCAAACCGGTGGGGTCTATCTGTCCCAACAGCCACAAGCCAAGACTTCCTAGGGTTTCTTCTTGCTGGCATCTGAGGAGTTGAGAAGCATCGGGATGAAGGAAGGAGGAAGAAGTGCCTGGGCCTGCCGCTTCCCCAGGCACCTCCCCGACCTGGACAGGTGCACCGCTCTGTGGATGAAGCCCTTGGTAGGGGTGGGGGTGGCAAGTCTGAGATGATAGGTTTTGCTGCTTTATTCATTCACTTATTCCACAACTATGTCTAATGTCCTCTGGGTGCAAAATGGCCCTGAAGAAGCAGCAATCAAGCCTGGCTGCCCATCAGAATCCCTAGGGAGGGGAAGGGGAATGAAAATGGTTCTGGGCCCAAAGACCAGAGATTCTGCTCCAGATTGAAAGCCTCGCATAGTTGATCCAAAGAAGGGCCCTTGTGCTATGGTGTCGACCCAGCTAGTACCACCATCCCCGCTTTCCAGGTGAGGGGACTGAGAGCCCCCAGAGGCCAGACACAGACTCAAGGTCATACCTGCAGTAACCTGGGCACTCTGACCCCTTCTGGGAGCGTGGACCACTCTGCTGTGACGACCAGAGGATGACACAAATGACAGACCCGGAGGGGAACTGGCTGGGAAGGTCAGGAAGGCTTCCTGGGGGAGGGGGAATTTCAGAAAGACAGGCCCAGAACGATCAGGGTAGGGCTGGTTATGGACAGACGTGGGGAGATCCAACCGGGCTGGGGGTAGGAGCCCTGTGTAGAGGGACCAAGCGAAGGGCAGCCAGACATGCAAGAGCTGTAGGGAAAAAGGGGTCGATGAGCTTGGCTGGGCCAGAAGCCTGGTGGGGAATAGGAGATAAGGCCGAAGGGGAGGCCTGGAGCCAGCCGGCAGCCCTGACAGTTAGCAGCTGCAGGGAGAGCCCCAGCTCTGGCCAGGCAGCCTCCTTCCAGAAGGAGAGGTTAAGAGTCTGGAAACAAAGAGCAAGGCAGAAGCCAGCGCCCTTCAGGTCCCAGGAAGCCAAAGCAAGGGAGGGGTGCCTGCATCTCAGATGTGAGGGAAGATTCTGAGAGCAAAGTCCCGAATTGAAAAGATGCTTAAGATGAAAAGGCAAGATGCTTATAGCTGGAGGGGACTCCGTGCTGCCCTGGGAAAGACTGAAATGTGGCTCTCAAATCTGTGCACCCGAGGACCACCATCAGAGCTTGAACAAATCTTTGGCCCAGGTCCAATCCAGAGACTGTGAGGTAGCTGGTGGGGCCCCAGCCCAGGCTGGGGGAGGGGGGATGTTCAGAGATCCCAGGTGATTCCACTGTGCAGCTGGGCTGAGGACCACTCAGGTGGCATGGGGGCCCCGGGCAGAGCCAAGAGCCTGCTCAGCTCCCTGGCCTCTGGAGTCCCAGCTGCCCATATGGGTTGGGGGCCTTCAGGGAGGCTGTCCCAAGGGTTAGGAGACGTGGGGCTAATGGAGGAGAGAGCCACAAACTCTGAGCCCCCTTTCCTGCTGTGGAGACAGCGGTTCCCATGTTAGGCTCACCCGGGAGCACCCCAGAACAGCCGCACCAGACCTTCGGGGGCAGGTCCCTTGCCAGGCATGGGCTGGCTACGGCTTCCCAGGGAACTCCCACATGCAGCCAAGTTCTGGGGCCATGTCTGGGAGGACCTGCAATGGGACAATTCCCCATCTTGGGGTGGCACCTGGCTCTGCGGCCCTCCTTGCCTTCCCCTCCCCTTTCCCGGGCCTCTCCACCAGACTGAGAGGCCGCCAGCCCCTTGGGGAACCCGGCTGGGGAGGGCCGCCGGGTGCAGGCAGACAGGCCCAGTGGAAGGCAGACGCCTTGCCCCCTCTCCGCCTGCCCGCTGCTCCCCTCCACCTTCTATTTTTAGACCCATTATTGTTCATTCTTGGGTGTATTTTTTCCCCCACTCCTTCCCCAGCAAAACAGATCAGCTCCCTCCAGGCAAAGCCATCTCGCCTTTCCCAGAGCTGGTGCGTGGGAGCTCGCACGCTGCCAAATAGACATGAAATAAGTGAATTATCAAATAAGTGGGTCAGCAGACTCCGTCTTGTCTCAAAGGGCAGAGGGTGTGGGCAAATGCTCCCGTTACTCCTCCCCAGCCCTCCTTCCTCAGGCCGACGGGGTGTGCCGGGGAGGAGAGGCAGACGGCGACGGTGCACTCACCCAGCACAGCCGGCCACGTGGCCGTGCGCGCACGCACATGCCCGCGGACACAACCACCCCTCAGTCTACCAGGGGAGATGGATACTTAGAGTGCCTCGGGTCGGCCAAGCAGCCTGCTTAGGAGCTAGGCACTGGCTCCAAGCAGCTACGGGTGGAGGTGCCAGGCTCCTCTACTTAGAAGCTGTGTGACTTTGGGCAAATGCCTTAACCTCTCTGAACCTCAGGTTCCTCATATTCAAAATAGGTATAAATACAGGATCTGCTGTAAGTGTTCCAGGAGGGTTCAGTGAACTACTTCCGGCCAAGGGCTTGGTATACAGTAGGCACTCAATAAATGTAAGCTGTTGCTGGTCTGAGGAGGTGGTGGAGGATGTGGACTCGAGAAAATCCTCAGACAACAGGACCAGTCAGCTACAAGAAGACAAACGTTGATTTTCCTGAGTTTAAGGGCCCCCAGAGGGACCATGGGGGCCCGCAGGTGGACTCAGGGAGGTTTGGGAAGCCCTGTGAGTATTTGCAACTGTGTGTGTGGGTGTGTGGGTGTGTGGGTGTGTGGGTGTGTGTGCACACGCGCAAGTACACATTGTTCTAGAAAGAGCACCACAGATTCTCAAAGGGGCTGCGACCCCTCCAAGGTAGGAGGCCCTGCCCTGGGGCTTTGCAGCTGAGGTCTGGTGGGGGTCCTGCCTCCGTTCGTCCCCTCTGGGTCCTCCAGTGCCTGCAGGGGTAGGGTGGCATTGCTCTCTTCATGTCTCTCCTTCTCTCTAAGTCTGAAGGTCCCAAAAGCCAGAGGTAAAATCTAGGAATGCAGTGGGGTTTGGAGGATAAATACATGGACCCCCTCCTGTGAAGGCAGGAAACTTACATCCCAAAGGGGGACAGACAGACCCGAGGTCACCCAGCCCCTGGCAGCCAACCCAGTGTGGAGCCTGGTCCCCAGAAGCCATGCCCAGCACAATGCCAGCCCCAGAGCTACTGGCAAGAGGTTTTGGATGGCGCCTGGGTTGGGGACAGGGACAGAGATGGCACGCCCTTTGGCCAACTGGCATCTCCTTCTGCTGTTGCCTGCCTTTGCTGTCCCCTGATTCCCCAGGCAGACGGGACAGTTCAAGAACGTGCAGTCCCCCAAATGGGCACCGCCTGCTTTCTGTGGGCTCGGGCAGATCGGGGCGCTGTCGCGACTGATGGGGGCTCTGAGGGTCACCTGCAGGCTTCGTCTCTCATCCGCCTCCTTTTCACCTTTTGCCCAGCAACAGACTTCTGCCGTGGCCAAGGGGAAATGCCCTGGTCGTGTTTCATTTCCTTTTATTTCCCCGGTTGACACTTGGAGTCAACTGGACAAGTGACTTGGGCAGCAGGAGGGAGCTGGAATGAGGGGTGGAGGGGGTCCATACTGTCTCAAAGCCCCCAGGACAAACTGTGCTGGGAAGAAGGATGCCAGGTCCTTGAGGACGAGCCCGGGACCCTTCAATAGGAGAGGCAGCTCCAGGAAGCCCCGGCTTTCCATCTGGAGGGATCTCACCAAATCCATGAACATGGGTTTGTTCAATTCCTTTCTACTGACGAGACCCTGAGAGACAAGGTGACCCCTCTGTGGCTGCATCTTGAGATCCTGGGTCCCCAAGGACAGGTTTTTGTGTTCCAGAGCAAGGCAGGATGGGACAGCTGTCAAAGCCCTGGAGATAGATCCTGGTTTTGTCACTGCTGTGCAAACTTGGGTAAGTCTCTCCGCCTCTCTGAGCCTCCCTCTCCTCGTTTGCAATATACCCGGCTAAGGGCGGTGGAGAGAAGACAAAGCTATGCACAGGAAGTGCTCTGCAGGGGGTGCAGCACCCAGGGAGGCCTCGGGGAGCCACAGCTGAGGCCCATGAGATGGGGCAGGTGGAAGAAGTACCAGGTCGCGGCAATGTGCGCAAGAGTGTATCCCCGGCTCTCGCTTCCTGAAGCTCCCTGCTGAGGGGCAGGGTTGGACCACACGCACCCCATGCCTAACGGCAGAGGGTGATCACTGATGCTGATCCGGCAATGATCCCGAACATTCCACGCACCATCCTGCCTCGCCCCATCATCGCCCACCTGCCACGTACATCCCCTTCCTAGTCACCTTTGGCAGCGTTGCCATAGCAAGAACCACACTCTGAAGCAAGTCGGGGCAGGGGTCTTAGAATCTCCAGGGCCTGTGAGAGGAAGCACTGAGGAACTACACACAGGTGTGAGAGCTCACCTGAGCAGGCCAGACAGCGGACTTTAACCTTATGGCCACACCTGCCCTGAAGGCACAGCTCCGGCTCCCACTGGCCATGGGAGGCTTTCAGACAGGCATCCCACAGCCCCCACCAAATGCCACCGTGTGACGTCAAATCCAGGACGCGAGTGGATGGATGGAGACTTGGTGTGGAAGGCCTCGTGTCCCCAGGGCTCCACTCTACTCTTTTGGGAGAGGCCCTGGCTTATGGTTGAAACTCCTGGGTCTTCTGCTCCCTACCTGGGGCCCAGAGAAGTCACTCCATCCTGTTGGGCCTCAGTTTCCCCATGCAGGAAAAGGGCCGGTGGTTTCATACTGTGTTCACCAGAGCCCCAGGACTTCCGGGGTGGGGACAGAGGGTGGCAGCAGCCACATCCAGGCACCCTCTTTCCCCTGAGCGCTCAGTTCCACTGTAGTGTCATCATAGGACTTCTGGTTTGGACAGTCTCTAAGACCTCTTCCAAACTGCACTGTCTGCTTGAGATGAGGGATAATTCTCATCAGCATTTATTTATCACCTACTGTATGTAAGTACGGCCTGTGGAGCGAAGAGGGAGACACAGAATCTGGTGCCCTGATGAGCAGGGGAGGGGAGGAGTGAGGCTGAAGCTGGAGAGGAGATATTCGAAGACCAGAGAGGTCAGAGGTTCCTACATCCCCTCCCCAAATATCCTCCCCTGGGAATCACAGTCAACATCCCAGCCTAAAAGATATGTCAAGAAAAAAGGAGAAAAGAGGGAGGAAAGGGTGAAGGTGGGAGAGCAGGGAGGGAGGGGGTGAACACCTGGGCTTCCTCCCTCCTCTGGCCTCACGTGGCGGAGTGGTTGAATGACTTGGGTCTGAGTTTGAGCCTGGACTTTGCCACTCAGTATTAGAGTCTCGGTTTTCTCATCTGTAAAATGGGGACAATAAGATAAAGGTAGTTCCCACCATGCAGGGTATTTGGGGGGCCTTGATGAAATACTGCACATAGAGTGCTTGGTGCCTCCACGGAATAGACCTGAGAGTCCAGAAATAAGCCCATACATCTATGGGCAACTGCTTTTCATCAAGGGTGCCAGGAACATTTAATGGGGAAAGAACAGTCTCTTCATCTAATAGTGCTGGGGAGACGGACTGTCCCCATGGAAAGGAATGAAGTTGGATGTTTGTCTTACACCAAATGCAAAAATTAACTCAAAATGGATCAGAGATCTAAATATAAGAGATAAAACTAGAAGTCTTAGAAGAAAACATAGAGGTAAACATTCGCCACCTTGAATTTAGTAGTGGTTTCTTTGGCATGACACCAAAAGCACAAGTAATGAAAAGAAAAAACAGATCCATTCAACTTCGCTAAAATAAAACTGTGTGCCTCAAAGGACACAATCAAGAGAGCGAAAGGCTATCTGTAGAATGGGGGAAATATTTGCAAATCATATATCTGATAAGCATTTAGTATCCAGAATATATAAAGAACATGGACAACTCAACAACAAAAAGACAAACAACCCACTGAAAAAATGAGAGAAAGACTTGACTACGTATTTCTCCAAAGAAGAACTACAAATGGCCAATAAGTACATCATATCCAGTCATTAGAGAAAGGCGAATCAAAATCATAATGCGATACCGCCTCATACCAACCAGGTTAGCCATCGTGATAAAAAACAAAAACCGAAAATAATAAGTGTTGGCAAGGATGTGCACCCTGGTACAGTGCTGGTAGGAACGTAAAACGGTGCAGCTGCTCTGAAGCACAGTTTGGCAGTTCCTCAAAAACTTAAATATAAAATTACCAGATGACCCAGCAATTCCACTCCTCGGTAGAAAGCCAAAGAGAGATGAAAATGTATGTCCACGCAAGAACTTGTATATAACTGTTCATAACATTATTATTCATAATAGCCAAAAAGTGGAAACAACCTGAATGCCGATCCACTGATGAACAGATGAACAAAATGTGGTAGATCACACAGTGAAGTATCAGCCAGTCGTAAAAAGGAACAAAGCCGTGGGGTCTGCCACAATATGGACGAAACTCGAAAACATGTTGCTGACTGAAAAACCCAGACACAAAAAGTCATATCTTGTATGATTGCATTTATATGAACTGTCAAGAAATAGGCAAATCCAAGAGACAGAAAGCAGACGAGTGGTTGCCAGGGGCTGGGGGGAGGGAGAGGTGGGGGGGTGCTGCTAATGGAGATGGGGTTTCCTTCTGGGTGATGAAAATAGCTTGGAACCCAGCAGAGGTGGTGGTTGTACAACATGGTGAATAAGCTAAAACGCCAGTGAACTTTACAGTTAAAAATGGTTTAAAAGGCAAATTTTATGTTATATCTATTTTATCCCAATGGAAGAATGTGATGGTTGATTTCTTGTTAGGTGAATATCACCTCAATTTTTTCTTATCACAAGAAAAAAAAAGTGTAACTGTGTGTGGTGATGGATGTTAACTTACTGTGGTGATCATCTCACAGTACGTACCTATATCAAATCATTATGTTGTACCCCTGAAATGTGTACAATGTTACATGTCAACGATATCTCAATTTAAAAAAAAATTTTAAAGAATTTAGAAGCAGAAATCAGAGGGAAATGATGTGATGGGCCATTACATTTTTAGCACTCAGCTTTGTTTTTCTTTGTTTGTATTTTCCTTTGATAAAACTACTTTAATAAAGGGGTTTGAACTTGGCAGGGAAAAGCCTAGTGGATACACACTCGGATATACACAGGTGTATACACACTCGGAACCCCTCTATCTGCACTGGAGCCCCCATTTCATCTGTTTGTGACCAAGGCCGAACCCCAGCAGAGATTTCCCCCAAATCCAAGAACGTATCTGCAACCCAGCAGGACTCTGGACGAACTGGTTAAACTAGCCGAGCCCTATCGCTGCATAGTTGGGGAAACTGAGGCTATGGGGCTCTGCCCAGCAGCAAGGAGACTTTGCCAGGACCCAGCCCGGCCTGGCTCACATCCTGCACTCTCTCTGCTCTGACACACCACCCCGCTCTCCCCGCCCGGCCCCGCTCCAGCATTTGGTGTGTGATCGGAGAATTAGAAACACATTTTCATATATTTAAGCAAATCTGCTGTGATGAAAAACAAATCAGAGCCTGCAAACCAAAGCCGAACAGAATCAGTTTCTGCATCATTTGCCATTTCCCCATCACTTTCCTCGTCACTCAGGTCCCCTCCAGGAAGGAGCCGGGCATCCTCGTGGGCCACGTGGGCCCTGGCCAGGTGGGAGGCAGGAAGGAAAGCCTAGGTCCTGGGCTATGTGACAGGAACAGAGCTTTGTAGCCTGGACCCCCTTCCTGGGGTGGCGACGGCTGAGTGGTGAGGGTGAGGGGGCCATAGGTTGGCACCTGCTTCTTGGAGCCTGCCAAGCTCTGTTCAAGCCCCGTGGTTCATGCCCTGTGGGCCCCCTCAGGTCTCTACCTCCCCACTGTTTCCTGCTGACACCGCTGTCCCCACGCCCCTGACACCGGAGAGTGAGTAGGAGCCAGGCAGAGGAAGGTTGAACCCCAGCTCCACCATTTAGAGGAACTGGGGGAGGCTTGGTCTATTTCTACATCAGATGACACAGTAACATCCCCACCCACAGGATTATGGGGTGTGAGGGGGCTATAATGAAACGAGTAGATGGAGTGGCTTGTCCCCTCCGTGGCACCCGCACATCCTACCTTCGCGTCTCCCAGACCCCTTCCTGCGTCTCTGCACGAGCGATTCCTTCTGCCCAACCATTGCTCATCTGAATCCTTCCAACCCTTCAAGCCATAGACCGCCCCACCTGGGCGCCCGCACCCCCGCCGACCACGCCCCGACCACGCCCCCCGCCGACCACGCCCCCCGCTGACCACGCCCGCCGCACACACTTGGCCAGCAGCTCCTCGCTCGCTGTCTGTTCTGCTCTACTTTTCCTCCTTTTGTCTCTCAGGCTAAATTCTAGGGTGGGGAAAAAAAAAAGTTTCCCTTTTTGGGGAACATTCATTTTGTGCTGGGCGCCCAGCCGAGGGCTCTGCACACCTTGTCTCAGCTCAGATGTACAGCCTTCCTCTGAGGTCGTGCTTAGCGTCATCCCGGTTTTTGGATGAGAAAACCAAGGCTCAGAGTACGGTAAGTCCCACAGCCCAGAAGGGGCAGGATGAGCGCGAGCCCCCGTCTGCCCCTCCCCAAGCCCCAAGTTCTCACCCGCCTGTCCGGCCCTCCGGCCATGGATCCATACATGCGTTACAGGAGGAAAATGCGAATATGTGGAAAATCAGGGCCAGGGAATGTAGAGAAGGAAGAGGCCAACGAGCCTGGGGGTGGCGGGGGGCGGAAACTGTAGAGTTTTAGAACCTCCAAGTCTCTACCACTCTTTGGAAAGATGTCCCCTCCAGGCCCGTTCCCTCCCCCGGCACTACCCCGCCCCCTCCAGGGGGCGTCTTCCTTTAAGAAAAGTTATGAGGCCAGGCTCTCACTCGGGCGAGCCAGCCTTTGCAGGCAGCGCTGCCCCCATCCTGTCACTGTCTGCTCCCCAGGAAGGAGACTTCACTGAGCAACAAGATGTCATGCATGGAACTATTCTTGTCCCAGGCTGGGCCCTGCCTCAGGCATTTCAAGAGATTGAGTGGCTTTAACTAAGGGCTGGGTGAAGCTCAGCTTCCAAAGTCACTTCCTGCTTAAGGACAGAGCTGTGCAGACCTCCCCATGTCATCTGCTCAAACATTCCACAGAACTGGGACTCTAATGGAGAGAAGCAGAGGCTTTCAGTGCCTCCTCCGTCCTGATCAAAACCCTAGTGCTTCCTGTGAGACTCAACCCTAACCTCTCCTCCTCCCAGAAGCCTTCCTGGATCACACTGTCCTTCCACCCACCCATCCTTGAGTTCAGTAGACACTTACTGAGCGCAGACTGGGCCAAGAGGGAAGGATGGAAAGACAAGGGAGCCCCACCTCTGAGGAGCTCACAATCCAAGGGAGAGGCAAACATCAGGAGCATAATAACGAGAGTGGATTGAGCATCCACTGTGTGTCACGCACTGTGTGTCACGCACTGTGTGTCACGACAGTTTCATACATGTCTTCTATCAATAGTCCCATTTAAGGAAATGAGACTCAGAGAGGTTAAGCCTCTTGCCAAAGGTCACACAGCACGAGATTCCAACCTCTACCTCTCTGCCCCTAGGGCCTGAGCTCTTGACCATTAGGCCATACCAGTGAGCACCATGATAGGGATGTGACCAGATGGGGCCTTTTATCCACCTGGGCTAGGGAGTCAGGGAAAGCCTCCTGGAGGAGGTGGGGTCAACCTGAACTTTGAAAAATAACTTAAGGTTATTCAGGTAAACATGGAAGCCTCGGGAATGAAGGAAGCAAAGAAGGAATTCTGAGTGGAGGAGGCAGTGGAAAGTTCAGAAACTTCGTGGTGAGCTGCAGCCGGAGGGCTGGGGGGAGGCGGCCTCGGCCCCCTTCTCAAGCTCCTATTGCTTTAGGTCTGTCTCCCCACCTCGCTGTTGGTTGTACACCAAACTTAACGTCCACTGTGCTTCTGTTGTCTGCTTAGATCTGTAAGAGTCACCTCACTTCTGCACTGGTGGTGCCTGACATGAGGTCTGGGACAGGAGGGGTGTGATGGGGAGATGAGAGAGGCTGGGGAAGGGAGTCCCCGCTCTCCCCTCTGTAGGTTTGGGGCCAGAATACATGGGGAAGGGGCCTGAGCCAGGGGGCTGGTGAGCTGGGTGCTGCTGGATGGAAACATTTTTCCAACATCACAGTCTAGCAGGAGGCAGGGCATCTGTGACCTTGATTCTGCACGTGATGTTCAAGGTCATGGTGGGGAAGGGCTTGAGGCCTCCAGGAACCACCCACCAGCTGCAGTAATTGGCCCAGCCAACCCCCGGGGGATGGATGGGGCCATGTGCTCTGCATCTGGGTGAAGTGAGGCACAGAGAAGGTAGAACCGGTTCTGAGGAAGACGTGGGCTCAAAGGTGCGCCTTCACCGTCCTCTCTTTCCAGGCGCCTCTGTGCGCTGAAGTGTCCTCTAAGATGAAACATTTAACGTTCACGCATTTCCCCGTGGAAAAATCAAGATGATCAAGACTGGATAAACGGCCCTATCAAAGCCCCACACTAAAGAGACCTCGGTCCATCCGAGCACTTCCAGGTGTTCTGAGGAGGCACTGCCTTCTCCCAGGGAGGTGGTGAGGGGGGCAAGGCTGCCACTCCCATCATCCCCCGTCACAGATGGGGAAACTGAGGCTCGGAGAATGGAGAGCCTCGCCCCAGACCACTCAGCCCACAAGCAGCAAAGCTGGTATGCAAGCTCACGTCTTCAGATTCCAGGCCTGTGGCTCCCGTCGGGACACCACACCACCTTCCTTTCTCTGGAACCTTCCACGGGTCCCCAGCATTCAGGACCCTGAGCTCCAGCTCCACCCCTCACTCCGGGGACCCCCCCACACCTCCTGCTCTTTCCCTTTCTCTCTCAGCAGCGACTCCCCCCTCCCCTGCAGAGATCCCGTGGGAACCACAGGCCCACTGAAGGCAGTGTTGCTGAGATCGAACCCTGCGAGCATCCGAATCCCCTGGATGTCTTGTTAAAATGCAGCTTCTGGCTCAGCAGGTCTGGGGGCACGGCCTGGGAGTCTGCATTTCTAACAAGGTGAGTCCGAGGACTATGCTTCGGGTGGCACATGGGGAGTTAGCTGCGGGATCACTGTCAACACCACCTGCCTGGCTCTCCTCACCGCCCCTCCCCAGAGGCACGAGGAGCGGCTTTCCCTCTTGCTTTCATGGTTCTCGAGCAGCTGGCTGACAATCTCTCTTTTGGAGTGCTGGAGGGGCTGCTCCCCGTGCCCAGCGATGCCCCCCGCGTCCCAAAGGGGTTCTGTGAGGGGCTGCGAAGCCTTTCCCTCCTTCCTGGCCCTGCAGCTTCGGCAGGCTGGAGAGGGCCAGCCAGGCACCTGGAGTCAGGGGTGAGGGGCCGCCCGCCTTCTCCAGCAGCTCCCATTGAAATTTTGCCCTTGCCTGAGAATCCTTGGTTGAGAGCTCAGCCCTATTAATTCTCATTGTGCATTTAGAGCCAATAGGTTTTTATTTATTCATTTATCTTGGTCTTCCCACCCCCTCCCCTTCCTCACCAGGCTGGAATTTACAATTCAGCTCTCAGGTGGCCTTGCAGAAGGACAAGTGCCCAGTGGGGAGAGAGGGTCTGCATCCTGAACCCTGAAAGGGGCAGTTGCCCCTTGGCCCCTCTTGCCTCCTTGGGGTGCTCCAGGGCTCACGGTCCGGTTGAATGAATGCTGGGACAGGCCCAGCACCCACTGCAGGAGGGGTGCGGGGAAACGGGGACCCACTGGGTCCAGCATCCACCTGGGTGCCACTAGGGCGCCCCCTAGTGGCGGGTTAGCATCAAAGGCTGTGGCTGAGGTAGTTTAAACTTCCTGAGGGTGCACCCACCACCTGCTGCCCTGAGACTAGAAATACAAGTGTGGCCTCAAGGCTGGAAAGAGGCAAAGAGGCAAAGGTAGGGACCCCACCGAGGGTGTAACAGCAATAACAAACAAATAACAGCTCCCACACGTTGAGTACCTACTACATGCCGGGACACGCACGGCGGGGCTGCGCCAGCACCGTGACAGGCCTTCAGTGTCATCTCTACTTCACTGAAGCTCAGAGAGGGACGGGGGTGGGGCGCCTGGTGGGGAGGCACGAGCACTGGCTGCACACGCGCTCCCCGCCCGCCCTCCAGACCGAGTGACCTTGGCAGGGTTTAGCCAACACTTTCTAATCCCTAAAATGGGATTAGAACAGTACCCTACCTCAAAGCATCCTAGAGATGGTCTAATGAGACACGCACAGATCCTGTGCAGGGGAGACTGCAGTAAGTGGTGGTGTGGGCGTCTGAATCCATCTGGGGGTGACCCCCCTCCTCCCTGCAGAAGCCAGGCCCCCCAAAAGCCTGCCCTCCACCTGCCAAGGCAGCGTCCCCATCCTCACCGGCTGCACATTTGTAATCAAAGGCGGAGCTGGATGATGGCCCACAATGAAATATTCAAGTCCATCAGACAGGTGCCGAGACACTGAGGACCCACCCAGGCAGGAGATGTGGAGATGCTCTTCCTCCTCCTGTCCTCCTTACCGGTCATCCCAGGAGAGGAGAAGAAGGGAACAGAAGCTCCTTCCAGACCCCAGGGCTCGAGGACACCAGCCAGGCAGCATCAGGACTGTGACGGGGTGACCACCCCACCCCAGCAGCTGTGCTGGGATCTCTGTGTCAGAGTGGGGCAGGGCAGAGGCCCAGTGCCAAGGGCATCCTGAACCAGCTTTGGCCAGGAGAGGGCCTCAGACTTGCATGTGATGGTCATTTCCACCCTCAAGCCCTTGACCAGAAGCTGGTGCAGCGATTTATGGTTTAGCTGCCCTGCCCCATGCCCCCTCCCCCAGCACATTAAGGCAATGATTAATATTTAAAAGGAGAAGTACAGTCAAGACGCTAATACAAGAGGCAGCGGCTGAGTCTGCTCAGGGAGCGTATGGGGGGTCCTCAATGAGCTGCGGTGGGCAGTCAGCCTGAGGTGCGGGCTCAGAGTGGGGCTCTGCCCATGCTGGCCTCACCCTTGACCTTCAGGGACCAGCTCCCTTGCCTGTCCCTGAGCCAGCAAAGCACTGGGGTCCCCAGTGCAGTGATCCTCACAGACTGTCCACGCCTCAGCTCCTGGCCCTCTGCTGCCTTCTCCTCCCACCCCTGACTCTCCCAAGCGGCTCCTGCCAGCCCAGCCACCACCCACGGTGACAGCCTACTGACCACTGGCTGTCCAAGTGGGAACCTATCTTCCCAGGCTGGCTGCTCTGGGGCAGGACTGAAGCATCCTCAGGAGCACAGTGGGCACATCCACTCAGTCCAGCCATGAATCCAGAGCCCAGAGGCACCACATGCCCCCACCCCCAGGACACATGGAGACAGCAGCCACCGAGGATGACACAGCCTCTCCCATCAGTGCCTGCAGCCTGGTGGCTCTGCCCGGCCTCCTGCCCCGCCGGGGCCTGCAGAGCTCTGCCCAGGGGGAAGGCACCTCTCGGGAGGCAGTTTTGCTCAGTTAACTCTGGAGCCAGCCCCTCAAGTCACAGCTTCAGCATGCCCTGGGCTGTGACTTCAGGCCTCAGTTTCCCCATCTGTACAACAGGAGTGACAATAGCTCACATCCAGGGGCACTAGCTCTGTGCCAGGCCCTCTTCTGAGCATGTTGGTGTAAATTAGCTTACTCAGTCCTTAGAGCGACCTGAGTGTGCGCCGTTAGTGTACGCACTGTACCGGCGGTAGAACGGAGGCCCGGAGACGCCGGGGGTCAAGAGCCGACCTGCCGAAACGCCCGCTTTAGACAACACAGGATCAGTCTGGTCGAGCTGAGGGGAGGACTCTGTGGGATGACTCGTGTTGAGCCCTCAGCCCCCACATTCAAGGGGCTCACGTAAATGACCCCGGCTGTTATTACTGTTGCTGTTGTTGGTGTTAATATCACTTGAATACTGATGTGCGCCATGGCTCTAAGAACCTGTCTTTCTCCAACTAGGGACTCAAATGACGACACCTGAAAGTCTTCCTGCCCCCTGGCTTAACCACTGACTGTGGTCACTGACCGTGGGGACGGAATTGGAAAGGGCATCGCCCACACTGTCTGCCCTGGTCTGACCCCCTCCTTGCTCCCTCATGAATCCCCTCTGCACTTCCGTCAAGCCTTTGCCCACAAAGTGTCTGCTCGGTGCTTGGCATACCCCCACCTGGCAAATCTTCCAGGTTGGACTGGATGGAATAGGAGGTTGCACCGCAGAAAGGACGAATGGAGGGAGGTCAGAATGCAACCTTGCAAGTAGTACCTTGCTCACTTGCCTGCCCTGGATGCTGACTTCCTACGGGGGAGGTGGGGCTTCCCTGTGAGGCTGGGGAAATGTGACTACTATGGTTCTCCCCGAGACGAGAGGTTCTAGTGATCACCTGGCCAAGAAGTTCCCCACCATGGATGATGTCACGTGACCCCAGCATCTTCAGGCTGGCCTTCACTTTGGCACATTTCCCAGGTGGGACAGAGACCTGGTCCCAAACCTAGATGCAAGAAAGTCAACCTTGCATCCTGGTCCTCCCTCTCTGCTCACCCATCCCGAAGGTCCGCTCCCAGAGCCCCTCCCACCTGGCCTGAGCAAACAAAACAGCGGTGGGCTGACTTACGTGGGAGCAGAATCTCTCAGGGGGGTCCCCGCATGTGATGCCGGAGGGCTCCACCTTCACCTTGACGTAGTCCTTCAGGCGCATCACCTTGGGCTGGCAGGCATAGAACTCCCAGGTGGGGCCTTCATCCGTGGTCACCCAGGACTTGCAGATGTCGTAGTCCCCAGAGGCCAGTGGGAGGCAGTGCAGGAAAAGAGCCAGCAGGTGCAGCATGGCGGCGCAGTCCACAGGGGCACAGCCCGAAGAGGGCCTGGAGAGGCAGTGACTCGGTCAGGCGGGACTCGCAGCCTCAGCATGGAAATGCCACATCTACCAGGCGACGGAGGCCGGATGTCCCAGGGCCTCGAGCGCTGCCAGGTTGCAAAGAGCGAGGACCTTGTTTTTTCCAAAAGGCCGATATGGAAAACTCAGAGCCAGCGTTTCTCAGACTGCTGATGGGCAGATCACAAAGTTGCCCACAACTTTGCGTCCTCCTAACCTTGGCATCACACCTCTCCCAGAGGTGAATCTGATCAAATCAGGCAGACTCTCAAATTGTGACAGTGGATGGAAATGGGATAGGGAGAAAATCCGCAGGGATCTGGCATGAGGCCGGATCAGATTGCTTTTAATTTTGGTCCTTCCAATCAATCCAGGTCTTTAAAGCGCCCTTAATGTGTGATGTGCCAACGCAACTGCAAAACAACCCTCCGGCCTGTGTTGTAAAGATAAAATAAAATCAGGAGGTGTACCTGTTAGCTGCAAACATGTTCCCTCTATGGGGCTGGACTTGGCATCTCAGACCAATAAAAGAGATTTCTTTTCATAAGGGCTTAAAGCGACAACAATTGCACGGCTGGATTGAAACACAAAAACGCTACCGAGGTATTAACTGGGGAGAAGCTTATTTGACTAGGCTTGGGTGGGGACAGGCACTAATGGGGGCCAGCTGACCTTGGCTGGTAGCCATCTGCAACTTACTATGAAGTTTCTGAGACATGAGCTCCCAACCCATCCAGGTACCCGGGGTCTGGCTTGTCTTTCATTGTAAGAAGGGAGGAGAGAGACCTCATTAGCAACAACACCTGCATCAAATTAAATAGAGAAGTGGGGGGAAGAAGATGTGTAAGAACAAAAGCTCTCCCGCAAAATGCGCAAAAAAATGAGGCTGCATTAGCAAGGTCTCCCAAGGAAACCGGGTTATTTTTATTAACATTGGAGTTGCACATTTGGAGATCGGGTCCCTCATGACACAGGCGGTGTGCTTTCCTCTTATTCACGAGGGTGTTCGGGTCAGCAGAAGTGCCCCTGCGTGGGGTCAGTGACTTTCCAAAAACACCCCCGGGAGCTGAGACTGAATGGTTGCTTTAAAATATGACAACTGACAAGTCAAAATGTCAAGACTGTTGGAGGCAGAGATGAGACTCTGACTCTCGGTGCAGAGGAGACCGTGTGGGCAGGTACACACCCTGGGCCAGCAATTAAGAATCAGGCGCCAATAAACCTCTCTCCAGCACTCTGATACGGTGAATGTCATTTTTAACTGCAAGAAACTAGGGATGTTGAAGACTGACAGAATTGACAATGCTTTGTCATAATAGATTTTCTGATCAAGGCCCAAATTTTGCAATCACCTTAGAGGGTATGTTTATAAACAGGTCACCATTAGGATTATTGCCTTCCTGCTTTAAGCTACTGGTAATTATTTAAAAGCCCAAATAGATATAACTAAGATGAATGTTCCATTGTGAAAAACACGACTGGTAACGTGGTGTGTTCCCAGATGCTTGATTTATCATCAGGAGAGTTTGAGTCCAGCCAGTGTGGGATCCTGGGCCAAAACACTAGCCAATAGGGCAAAGGTTACTGCAATGAGTCACAGCAAAAGCGCCTGTATTATTAATTCTGGTTATTACGTTGATGATTATTGCATCTGAATTCCCAAACTGCCACGGCATCGGTGCTCACTTCACCTGACTCTCACCTGACAGCCTCTTCAGCCATTGTACACACAAGGTCCTGAAGAGTTAACTATGTTGCCATGAAACTCCATCCTCCACCCAGACACAAACATACTCCTGCCAGAAATGACAAACCGAAGGGGTGGACATCATCCAAAGAGGGCCGGCCGCTCAGCACCTCCCCAGGAGAAGTCGCCAGCCTGTGCCCCACACTCCCGGCTGGGGGAATCATAAATCCGCATTAAGGCAGCCCCTCTCTCTGGCTGAAGGGTTCTTGATGGAGATGAATGAGGAGCCAAGGGGGACCACATTTTCACATCTCACCTCTGGCTGTTTAAAGAGAAACGTGTTAGAGAGCCTGCCCGGCCTCGAATTGTGCTCCTCGCTAGAAAACTCTCAGAAAGAACTCGCCTGGAGACTATTTTTACAACCTGAGAAAATGTAGTAAAAATAAAATAGCGCGGCCGGCAAAGGTTTGGATGCCTCTCTCTGAGCTTCGTGTTGCCCAGAAAACAGCATGTCCCTAATTAATTCTTCCAGCCTCGGACTCCCAACTGTTCACTAACAGGTAGGGCGCTCCTGATGCAGGACACCAGGGTGCCAGGCTGCGGCTGGCAGGGAGGGCCCAGCCGCGGGCTTCCTTCATCTGCAGGACCCGGGCTGCTCCAGGCCTGGACCGCGCTGGACGCGGCCAGGCGTCGGGAGGCAGCGAGACCCGGAGGCCAGGAGGCCCGGGCGATCGAGCGGCGTGGCAGCACGCCTCGCAAACCTATTAATTGCTTTGCAGTTCCGTTGGCTTAAATGCCATGCATTCCCGGGAAAATGGGGTGGGGGGAACTAACAACAACAAAATCTGCTGGTGGGGGGCAGGGAGTAATAAATGTGTTTGCAACTAGTCAATCAATGGGGCGTTCCTGGCATCATAAGGGGATTGTGAGCTCAGCACGGGAATATTACTGCCGGGTTTTGCCAAAAAGAAAAACGGGGAGGAGGAGAGATGCAAGAGTCTCCGGAATAATTAGGTGGAAAGCAGGGAGTGAGGAGCCAGGAGGGGAAATTTCAGAGTAAGAGGTGGTATCCTGGTGGATGGTTTTCTCCTTGGAAAATAAATCTTCACCTGATATTATTAAGAAACTGCAGCTCCCAGAAACAAATAGAATCAATGCGCTCTATTTTCTTTTAAGAGTCCTCAGGAACCGAGGGGGGCTGATAGCCAGGGTATTAAAACGCGAAAATTAGATTTTACCAGGATTTCTGAACTCAGATTTCTCTGTCTTATTGAATTAGCGCCTCTCGGAGCTGGCTGGGCTGGAAGCTGGCTCCTCCCGGAGTTGCCAGCTGCGCCCTCGCCTCGGGGGAAACTTCCCTCGGAGGACGCAGAGCCCCTGGGGGCGTCCCTGGAGAGGGGGTCCTGGGGGCTTCTCCCAGGGCCCAGCCCACCCCGAAGTTCCGTCTTCCTTCCCAGCGGGGACAGTGGAGGGAAGTGAAATCTGTCTTCAGGGAGTGGTGCCAGGGATCAGGAGGGAAAAAGGTCAGGAGGGAACCCCCCCCCCCCCGCGGGCTAGGGTCACCTTCCAGCCCCTCCGCCCCGGGCCGGGTCCAGTAGGTGCCCGGCTCACCCTTGCCAGAGCGAGCATCCCATTTCCGGCGCGCTGGTGCCCCCAGCCCCGGAATGGGAGCCCCATCAGAGTCCCGGCACCCTCCACGCCCTCTCGGCGGCCAAGGAGCCCCGAAAAGTTGAGCGCGGGTCGTCAGGCGCGAGGAGGACGCCTGGGCTGGGCGGCTGGGGCCGGGACTCGGGGCTGGGGCGCGGGGCAGGCGGGCGGGGTCATCTCCCCGCCAAGGGACACGGTCCCGGCTGCAAACGTCGTGCATCCTATCGGGACGTGCCTGGCAATCCGGCGGCTGCTTTTGTCTTCCCGAAGTTGAGTGCAAGCCGCGGGAGCAATTAATAATCACGCCTTTAACAAAGGCCCGGCCAGTACCGAGGATGCCCCCTCATTTGCACCGCCTCCCTTAATTAGAAGGCACCTAGCAAAGTGCCTACGAGTTAGTTGCATCTTTGCCCCAGCGATGCTGCCAGCGCGACCCTACCTCCGCTGTTCCCCTGCCCCAGGCAGGCAACTTACTCCGGATTGGGCGGACCCCTCAGCCCAAGGTCCGCTTCCCGCCTTCCGGCGCAGCCTCTGCTCTCACCAGCTGCGTGCCACCCATTTGGAGGTTCCACTCCACACTGTCCCCAAGCCCGTCCAGGCACATACCCCTCCCCATTAGCTCAGCCCTCCAGGGCACGGAAAGAAGTTTCTAGCCGTGGCTGGAACCCAGAGTTTCACTGTGCAACTCACAAACACCCAGTTTTCAGAGAGAGGGGAAGGGGATAGGAGGAAGAGGGGTGGCTCTAGATGGTGGCAGTTAAATTGGGGTGGGGGAATGGCGCGAGAGAAGGGTTAATTTCTTTTCACAAACACATCCAGGCATTCTTGCAACAGCCATCCCCACCACTCACTCACACACGCGATGGAAAAAGACCCTGGTGAGGAAAAGGCAGCCAGAAAGACAAGCTACACCTTTAAGATGCTGCTACAAATGCACACTCACACACCCCTCTCCAAGAGACTCCGGTCCTCTGCTAGTAACAGCCGCCACCAAATAACTTTTGCATCCGAGCCTTTGCTGGGCTGCTTTAGTGGCTCCTGGGCCCCGGGAAAGCCTGCATGGTCACCCAAGCCCTTTAAAAATGAAACCAGGCTTGCAAAGCTGCAGCATCTCTCCCCCCGCGCCTCCCGGGCTCTCCCCGCCCGCCTTACCCCAGCTCGGAGCAGCTTCCCGGAGCGGAGACCCGGGAGGCCGAGGACCGCCACCCTCTGGCGCTCTGCCTCCCCCGTCTGGCTGGCGCTGGGTGGGGGCGAGGGCCGGAGGGCTGCGAGCCGGTGCTCCTTTTCCGCGCCGCTCCCGCTGCCGCTGAGGCCGCCGCCGCCGCGGCCGTCAGATCGGGGCTGGGGAGCCCTCCGGCCGCCGGGGGGGCCACCCGCAGCCGTCCCGGAGACGCGGGCCGGGGGAGGGGGCCGCCCGCGCCGCCCGCATCGCCCGCCCCGGCCGAGCGGGAGGTCGCCGCTAACAAGTGCAAACTTTTGGGGCCCCCTGGGCGGCTCGGAGAGGACCCGCGCTCGGGCACCAGGCAGCCCCCGGCCCGGGTGGGCTTCGCAGCCTCTCGTCGGGGCGCCGGGGCATCCCCCCGGCGCGGCGCGGGCCAGATGGCGGGGCGTTTCACTGCCCCCCTGCACTCCGCTCCAAGTTAATGCCGAGGCTAAATCCTCTTGCCATCACTCACGATCACCATCGGGGCTTTTATCTCTCGGTCTGATCCGGGCTGCGTAACTTCCTCTGTGTGGCTTTAACACACCATCCCACCACGGAGCAACGGTCTTCTTAAAGGTGCAGGAAGAAAATACTGCGAGACTCGGGGGACGCGCCACGGCCCGGGGAGGGGCGCCGCGAGCAGGGGCGTCCCGGCGGGTCCGCGGCCAGGGTGGCTCCAGCAGGCTGCCGCGGGAGCGAGCCTGCTCTGGGGGGGTCGCAGCCTACACATCTCCTTCCGGCCCTGGGGCCAGCGGGTCCCTGAGCGCAGAGCTCATCCCCAGCCAGCTCGGGTCAGGCGCCGCGGGGTTGCAGCTTTCTCTTCCAGATCCCAGGGGCCTGACCGGGTGCCAGCGCCGGTGGGTGTGGGGGCTGCCCCATCGGCACCAGGGAGGGGGCCAAGTGAGTCAGTCCGCCCACCCCCAACAGCCAAGGGCTCAAGGCTGCTGCTCTGTCTCCCTCTGTGAAGTGCTGCCACCCAGAAGGCCCCAAGCAGTGGGTAAAGGGGTGGGTGGGTGGATTTGGGGAGATGGGGAGGGGGAGCGATCTGAGCCACACTGAATACCAGCTGACACATCGCCGCCTCCACCCTGATGGGCCCTGCTTTTGAAGGAGCCAAGCCAGCTCGGGAGGGAGTGTGGAGTAGGGGGGCAGGAGGGGCCTCACTCTCTGGGAAGCCTGGGAGGAGGGTGTGGGAGGACTCCTGCAGGGGCCAGGGCAGAGGCCAAGGAGTTGGCATCACTGGGCAGCCCTGGGCTCTTCAACCCCCTGGAGATTTCCTTCCCGGCTGCCTCCCAGGCCTGTGGGGACAGGTTCCTGCATCTTGCAGGGGGACATGTGGTTTTCAGGTCCTCCTGGCCTTCCTCCGGGTGGGTTCTGACTGCAGGGCTGAAGCAGCCAGCATTGCCATTTGGATGCATCAAAAACAAAGAGCCTGAGGACAGAGAGAGAGGGAGAGAGGGACTGGCCCAAGGTCACAGAGGGTGTCAGGAATAGAAGCGAGATGTGGTACCTGAGGGCTCCACCCCTCTGCCACCTCTTACCTTCACCTTAACCCTTCCTTGCTCTTAGTTCTCCCTACCCTTGGAGAGAGGGCTGTGCTGCCAAGTAACATGGAGACCGTTGTCACAGAACAGGCAGAGGATGCAGAATTAAAGACTGTCATCTGCTTTAATAATAATAATAATTTAACATTTATCGAATACCTGTTTTGTGCCGGGATCCATGCAAACCAGTTTATGTGTATTATCCACTGATTCTTCCCAACAGACCTGTGACTTAACTCCTATTGGTAAAGTCCCAGATGTTAATCAACTTGCCCAAGGTCACACAGCTGAGAACGACTCCAGCCAGGCAGGAAGGGCTCTCAGGCTCCAGGTGGTGCTCTGACACCCCCGACTTACTGGGTAACTTGGGGCACGACATTGTTTCTGGGCCTCAGTTTCCCCATCTGTGAGATGTGAATGGTGAGTCTTTCCTTCTCCAAGGAGCAGGCAAAACAAGGCTCTCGAGTGCCTCCTCCTGCAACTGCTTTCAAATCCCTCCCACTGGACAGCCCCTCACCCCGCCAAAGCTGTCCAGATGCCCGCCAGCCCCTGCTTACCTGCTCCCTGGCCTCAAAGCGTCCAGCAGGAGGAAACTCTTGCAGGAGGAGAACACATCTCAGCAATTTGATTTTTAAGCATTTGGCCTGCAGGCAGCAGTGAAGGGCACAGTGTGGGGCTCCCACGCAGGCAGGGTGAGTGATGACCGGGATCGGCCCTCAGCCTGCTGTTACCCCCCGGCAGGGTCATCAATTCCTGGGAAACGCCCTGCTCCTCCATCATCACTGAGACTGGATGCTGTCAGGACAGCCAACAGGACGTAGAGGAGGGTGCTTCTTATTTGTGGTTTGCCTAAACACAGTGGAGGGGCTGGGACGTTCTGTTATTTCCCAGATGGTTTAATTGACCCATGTGCAAAGCTCTGTGCCTTGGGAAACAATGTTTAAATCACCTCTGCCGCCCTCCTCTCCCCAGTACTCCCTGCCTCTCCAACAAGCTGATGCCAAGAGGCTTTTTCAGGGACCTAATCCTGAACCTGTCTTCTGGTCCCCCCATAATCTCGAAATTATAGGATCGTGGAAAGAGGGCTGACCCGAGAATCAGGATAATGGGCTTTTCTTGGCTCAGCCCTGAACTAGCTACGTGATCTGGGGTGGTCACTTCCCCACTAGGAGCCTCAGTTCCTCCATCTGCATGATGAGTGCGTTTACCCCGGAATGTGGTCCCTGTGCAGTGGTCCTGAGTTGACAGCAGACCTTGGCAGTCTCCAGGAGCCAGCATTCCTTTCCAGTGACAAATAAAGTGCTTATCTTCCAAGATGGAAAACAAATAAGATTCCAGCCATGTAGGGACCAGGTGGTCAAGGGACGCTCATTTTTAAACTTCATTAAAGTATCTCATGACAAATGACCTCTCTGCAGGGATGAAAAGAAGCTGACTACCAGGGGCAGGAGAGCGTTAATGAATACCCCCCAATAATTGCTGGGTCCCCCTCACAGCAGCCTAATCGTCCTCTTCATTGGGGGGATTTTGGCTTCACTGCACAGTGTTAATTTGAATTGTGTATGTGGAATCTACTATCAAAAAACATCTGCAGAAAAATGCATTTAATTTTATTCCATCTATGTTTTCTTAAACAAAGGAGATTACATATAGAGAAAGATATATACATATCTCTACACACACACACACACACATATATTTATATGTAAAATAAAGACACCAAAGTATGAGCAGGGGAGATGCGGGAATGACTTGCTTTATTACATACATATTCTTTGTCTGTTGCTTGAGTCCTTTACAGTGAGGAATATGCGTGGATGGGATAGACGGGTAACAGGAAATTATAAAGTCGCACTCCAAAATGCTCCACCAGCTTTGCAATGTGAGGTAATGCAATGAGGTCCAGCCCCTCTGGGGATTTCCAAGAGAAGGCAAATCCCAATGCAGGCAGACTAAAGGATGGGCAGATAAAATTAGCTCACACCACTGATTAAAGTCAAGCTTTAAAGTAAGCTCAAAAGCCACCCCCACCACGTTCCCACCCTCTTCTTGGTTCACTCTGTGCTCAGTTATGCCAGACAAGATTTGGATTTGTTCCCTTGACCTTGAGCAGTTGAGATACGCTGTAAGTAGATGGTAAGATCCTGGGAACCAGCCCAGGACCATCTAAGGGTTTGCAGGCATCCCTGGGCCCCGTACTTCCACAGGAGGAGAGAGACTGAGACCCAGGCCCAGGGCATCCCCCAAGGTGACACCTCCAGGCAGTGGCAGAAACTGTAAGAAGCTTCCCAGCTCCTCCCTGCCAGTTCTCTGCTCTAATCTCCAGACCACACTCCCATTAATTATTATTACTGTATTAATCATACATGTGATTAATTCAGTAATGGTGATTCATAATTGATTGCATTTTATATGGTGCCTTTCATCCACACATCTCCCAAGATGTGCACTGCCTACAACAAGAGACACATAAAGCAAAACGTGTTCTTTGCTCGTCTGCATTTTGTTGGATAAACTTCTCTTTGCAGAGGCAGGGGGCTAATGGATTTGGGGCCGTCTGGGCTTGCCAGCCCCAGTTCCATGCCCGTCTCTTTGGGTAACGCAGCTCAGGTGGCACCTACCCAGCTGGGGGCCCCTGCTGTGCCCTGCCTTGCCTCTTGGGAGCCACGCCCCAGGAACAACCCTGCAGACCACATTCCCTTGGCTGCCTGGGCCCTGGGCTGCAAGGCAAGGCCAGCCTGGGCTCTGCAGGGAGGCGGGGCTACAAGTGGCATTGGATAAGGGCTCTAGAGCTTGACTCTTCTGGCGTGAGTCCTACCTCGCCTGTTAATTAGCTGTGTGACCTTGAGTAAGCTACTGTCCCTCTCTGCCTCAGTTTACTCGAGTGAAAAATAGGACTAATAAAAGTCTCTCTCTTCCTAGGGGAATGTAAAATTTACATGCAAGGATGCTGTAGAGCACTTAGAAGCTGGCACATAGTATGTGTTCAGTAAATGTGAGCAGTAACTGTGGGAGTCGTAAGCCTGGTTCCAGCAGCAGCTGCTCTGTGACTGGGCTAACCTCTTCCCTTCTCTGGGCCTCGATTTTCTCAGCTGTAAAATGGGATGATGGGTCAACTTCAAGGGTTCCGTTCAGATCTTGAGGAGCACTGGTTATAGTCACAGTGGGGATTCAGGGCTTCAGAATCAAGCAGCCCTGGGCTCACGCTCCGTCTCACCATTTCCTATTGTGTGACCGCGGGCAAAGGACTCATCTTGCTCAGCCTCTGTTTCTCCGCTGGAAAATGGGGATAATGATAGCATCCAACGCCTGGGCTCGATGTCAGGGTTTAATGAGCGACTGCTTGAAAGCTGTTTGGCTTCTAGAAAGCGCTTAACACAAGGTGGCTCTGGTTTCCCGCGGCCGGCGTGGTGCGCACGGCCTGCCGGTGCCCTCATGCCGCTGCTGTGCCACCGGCCCGGGAAAGGTGCTTCCATCCTCCCCGCTGTGCAGGTGCGAACACTGAGGTGGAGTGTGTGCTGGGTGATTCGGTTACGGGTTGGAGCAGGGCCAGTATTTGAACCCAGGCCTCATGGGCGCGCTCACTAATGTGTGGTCTTTGTCCTAAGCTTACTACCCCAGGACTGTTTTCTTCCCCATGACCCTGGGAGGGAACTGGTGTTGCAGTTCCCATTTGTCAGCAGAAGGCCTGGAGACCCAGAGAGGTTCGGTGGCTTCTTCAGGGCACACAGCAAGCGAGTGCCTGGGGATCAGAACAGGCTCTGCTGAACGGGTGGGCGTGGCACGGGCTGCCTCCCTTTGACTGCGGAGTCTCTCCCCTGCCCCATCCCCTCCAAGCCTTCCCTCTCTACACAGCCCTGTCCGTCTTGAGCCCCAGGCAGCCTGGCCGGGAAAGAGCTCAGCCCAAGAGGAAGAGCCTGGCTCCTTCCAGCAAAGCTGCTCGGCTCCTTCGAGGGTGGGGGTGGCTGCTCCAAGGAGGAAGCCCCGCTCCAAGTTCCCAGGGGGACCAGCAGACAGCCTAGGTTTCAGCCCAGAGCCCAGACTGCCCTCTGCAGACAGCAGGTCTCCGGTGCTCAGGCCCCACAGGCAGAACTGACTGCTGCCCTTGGGCATCCCAGAGTCACTGGGACTCCTCAGCTTGGGAGATGGGGTGCAAAAGAGCCCTGACCTCCCTCTCTCAGTGGGCAGGTCACCACCCTGGTCCTGCCAGCTCAGGTCTCAGGGGACCCCTCCCTGCAGGGCACCTCCTGTGCTCCAGCGCCCTGCAGTGTCCCGGGGATGCAAATGGTGACACAGTCACTGAGTCTTGCCTTTAGATTGTCCATGTTGCAGATGTCAAGCTGCCTGTGCACCCAGCAGAGTTTTACTGAGCACCTACTTTGTGCCAGACCACTGTAAGCCAGGGCTGTGGAGTCTGGGAAAACGTGAGTGTGTATGCGTGTGAATACATGTACGCACACGTGCATATACGAGCATGTGTGTAGGAGCAGCATGAGTGTTAGTAACGGCTTGGCAGCGTTACCAAAAAACACTGGACAAGCCCAAGTCACTGAAGAGGCAAGTCCTAACTCTCAGGAGAGGAGACAAGGAAAGTTCGAACCATGAGCATCAGGAACAATGGTACTCAGGCTCGTGGGGACCCAGACCTCGCCTCCCACTTCTCTGAGCCTGCGTTTCCTCATCTCTCAAGGGGACAATGAGAGCACCTACTTCCAGGGGCCTGGGGAGGATTCACTGAGAGACATGTAGGAATCCTTCCACATTGGCAGAGTTAAGTGCTGGAAAAATTGTTGACCTGCTGTCTCCTTTGGAGGAGGCCCTCCATCCAGTGATGAGGGGAGCCTGTGACCCAGTAGAGGACAGCGCTGGTGCCAGAAGAAAATGGGGTGCATCAAGTGTGGGAAATACACAGGGACGCCAGCCCCAGCTCTCCTCCCCAGTGCCTCGTCTCCCAAATCTGCTCTTGGGAGGTTGAATCCCCACCCCCATCCCACCCAGCAATCAGTAGGGGAGTAGGGGGCTGGAGAGCAGGGGAGCTGAGGAAGGAGCCATGCCTGCCTTCGCCGGTAGGCTCCTTCGCCTGGATCCTCCCCACCTCCAGGTGCACAGGCTGGGCTGGGGGGGCAGGTGGACGTTCTCACCAGCCAGGAGGGAGGGGGAGGGACCAGCCATTGGCCATGCACTGTCAGTCACTCCTCCTGCAGGTCCCCTCCCACCCCGACTTCTCACCTAGAGGAAAGCATTTTGCTTTCTTCCCAGAGCAGGGGATCTGGACCTCCAGGATGAGGTGGCCTTCCTCTCAGACACGTGCTGATTGCAGAATACTTCACCCAGTTATAGAAATACCTGCCCTCTCCCTCCCACTCCCCACAGCAAGCCAGAGTGGCCTTCTGAGCACCTCCACCCTACCCAGGTCCCCACCACAGGCAAACATGCAAAGTCCTGGGCAGGCTGATGTCCACGTGGGCAGGCTGAGAGCATGAGGCCCTGTAACAAAAGGCAGCTGGAAA
Source organism: Camelus ferus (assembly GCF_009834535.1). Taxonomy (NCBI): domain Eukaryota; kingdom Metazoa; phylum Chordata; class Mammalia; order Artiodactyla; family Camelidae; genus Camelus; species Camelus ferus. Next base: position 71,451,438 of record NC_045699.1, on the reverse strand, counting down.
TTCTGAAAGACAGCCCACAGTGAGAGAGAAACACATAAACAGAAAGGCATCCTCTCTGTCTCAGTCACACGCACACACACACACACACACACACACACACACACACACGGCCTGTGCAGCAGGCAACAATTTCCTCATTAAATCGTCCACCACCAGGAGGTTGCTGTGGCATAGAAACTGCTCCGCCAGCAACCCCTGAATTCTAAGGGCCCTGTGACCCTGGCCCTTGGCCCCTGGTCTGGGTCCTGCCAAATAGGCCCTGAGGGGCACGGCTCCTAACTGCCCCGGTCTGGGCTGTCAGGCACTCCTGGCTGCGAGACAGCATCCCTCTCTCTCTTACTCCTCTTGGTCAGTTTTTCTGCCCAAAGGAGGGCGTCGGGATTGGGGCTCTCCAGACAGCTGCAGGTACCATCGCTCATCAAGTTTGACTCTTCATCTTAGGAACCCACTTCGATTTCTCACTCTAATGGCACTTGGCATAATGGATGGAGACGGCTCGCAGCTGACACTGCTCCCTGGCTCTGTGGACTTTTGCCGACTGTCACCCATGACCTCTAGGATGTCCATGCTTAACCCATGCTGCCCCGGTTCCCAGGAGGGTTCCTCAACCCCACGGGGTCCTCGTGAGCCTTTGTCCTGAGCTGGGCTGCCCCTCGGCAACTCTGCCTCCTGGTCCCACCCTGCTCCTTGTCCACCATCGTCAGTGTGTGCAGATGTGAGCCAGCTGGTTTCTTTTTATGTCATCTGAGAGTCAGAAGGACATGGCTTCTAGCATCCCACCAGTGGAGGATGCCCAGAAGTTTTTTTTTTTAACCTGGAAAACAAAAGCTCTGTATCAGATTTCCTCTCAACTTGACCCTGCTAATTCCGGAATCCAAATTTGCTGATGGCGCAGTTCTATGGCTTGACAAGTCCCATTCCTTTCCGGGCCCCTGTCTCAGCAGGGACCTCTCCACAAAGCTCTAACCACCCAGCAACTTCTGCTGCTTTGGAAGTGTCTTTGGGGGCCCCCAGGGTCTTGAGCCAGGCGTCTGAAGGGTGGTTGCTGAGCCAGGCACGGTAGTCCAGGCTCTGTGTGAGCCTTTGACCACGTTTGCAGGAAGCCTGGCATTCACGAGCAGGGTTTAGAATCCCCACCTGCCGCTTGTTTCCTTGTGTATCCCTCTGCGTCTCACTTTTCCATCTGCACCATGGAGACAATAATAGTACCCACCTCTCAGGGCTGTTGTGAGGGTTTAAGAATGAAGTCACCAGGCACACGTTTCTACTTGCTAGCTGGAATGCCACCTGACTTGTGAATTGTTGAATAAAGACAATTAGCTCTTCAAATAATAATTTGTATTTATTTATTTAACTTTTTTTCAGGTTTTGCTTTTTTGGGGGAGCTAGTTAGATTCGTTTGTTTGTTTGTTTAACGGAGGTACTGGGGATTGAACTCAGGACCTCGTGCATGCTAAGCATGTGCTCTGCCACTGAGTTGTACCCTCCTCTCTCAAATAATAATTTTTTAAAAAGAATGAAATCGTGGCTACAGGGAGTTTGAAAGATCCCAGGTGTGACCAGGCTGCCAGGATTAGATTGACCCTTGACCCCCGAGGGCCCCCCTTTCCCTAGAGAAGCCCTTTGAGTCTCCAGTGACAGGACATGCACACCCTGCCTCAGATGGGCAATGCCACCTTTGGCTTTGAACTCACAAGGAAGTTAAGCTAGGGCAACACCGGAAGCCAAAGGGAGTATAACTTCAGGTCAAACTGGGTGATGTCCCTCTGTTCCCTTACCCAGCCGAGCTCATCTCTGAGACCAGCTTAAATCATGATCGATGGCGAAGCTGGAGGCACAAACCCCTGTCTTCCAGATCCCTCCCCATGATTCTCCAAGCCCACCGTTGGCCCATACAATGCAGCCACTACTCCTGACCTCAGGGTCGGGAGACTGCTGGGGTTTCTTAAAAAAAAGTCTCAATTGACTGATAGCGCTCCGTGTGCCAGACCTGGGGAGGGGCTCTTATTTGCCTCTACTTTCCAGACAGGGAAACTGAGGCTTAGAGAGGTAAACTGCTTAATATAAGTGCTGCACTGGCATTCAAACCCAGACCCACTTGACCCCCAAAGCCTGTGCCCTTGAGCCCCCTAACCCCACAGCTTGGGACTTTCCACAGTTCTGTCCCTTACGAGCTTTTGGGGCTCTTGACAGAGCCCTGGGCCCCCCTCTCTGGGCCACGGAATCTTCACCGTCAGGTGAGGGGGTTGATCTGGTGCTGCCGAGGGTCCTTGCAGCACTAACATTTTCAGATAAACTGCTGGCCCCAGCGCAGCCGTCTGAACTCCCCCATTACAGATGTTTCCCTGAACAATCAACAGCGGGACACGTCCCTGAGGAGAGAGGAGACACGCGTCAGGAGCGGGCTTGCTAGAAGCCTGACATTAACACACCTCGTACACCCACAGGGAGAGACCCAAGCCTGGCCACAGGGGATGCGGTGGCGGCCAGGTAAATGGGCCTGAGATGGTTCCAGAAATGCCTCGAGAGCACACAGTGGGGAGATCTCCTTTTGTAGCTAAAAGGCCGACCTGTGCCAAGTAACCACTATGTACCTGCAGCATCTTGGGCACAGACTGGAACTCCTTAGCCAAGTGGGATAGGACCATTTCCAGAAAGACCCTCTTAGCTTGAGGTGTCCCCACGCAGGGCAGCTGCTGTTCCACTGGTCTACACGAGGCTCTCCTCTGCTGTTTGTTGAATATTGAAATGCTTCATGCATTCACCAGTCCTGAGCCCTGGGGATGCTCCCATCACCCCACCTTCCAGGCCACCCAGGACCCGTCCTTAGGACTCTCTAGACCGCCCCACAACCTGGCAGCCTCCTGGGCTAGCGCACCTGGCGTGGCAGCGGGGCCCTCCAGGCCGCGCTCCTGCACTCACCTGGCACCTGCTTTGATAGGTCGGCACGCATGGCCCACACAGGTGGTCTAGTCTCATGATCACTGCTCATGGCACACACCCTACGTTCTAAAGAGTGGGGATGAGTCTCTGTTCACCCTGTAGAGAGCCCAGCACTGTGCTAGACACAAATAGGTGCTTGGGAAATCCTTCTAATTCAGGGCGATGTTAAACTTTATCCAAGCAAACTGCACTGATGGAGCACATGCGACATGGGATAACACAAAGTAGGGGGAGGAATTAGCAGTGATGTTCCTGGGAAATTTGAGGGTCGGTTTATTTGCCCATCCATCCATCCATTCACTTACTCCACAGGTGTTTATTGAGTGCCTACTGTATGCTGAGCTCTGTATTGGGGGCTGGAGTTACAGACCAGCATCTGCTCTAGGAAGCCTCCAGCCAGGTGGTGGGGAAGACAAGGTGAGGACAGGTGGTGTGTGAGCTTCCACGGGTGGCAAGGCGGGTGGATACAGCCCTGCTGTTCTCATCCCTTGCAGAGTTGCCCTCCAAGGACCCGCCAGGGCTATTAATATCCTGCTGAGTCAGGGGGCTCTTCAGTTTCAGCATCACAAGATGTTAGATGTCCTTGACTCCTGACTGTCCTCTACCTCCCTCCTTCCTTAAGAAGCTTCTACCTGCCTCAGGCTCTCCAGAAGGCAGCAGGTGCTGATGGAAAGAGGTCTCTTTTGGAAGAAAGAGGTGTAGTGGGGTTAAGACCTTGGGAGTGAACAGGTTCCAGTTCCCACCCTGCCATCCATTAGCTTCCCCGTGAGAAATGTCACCTCTTCGAGCTGCCTTGTCTACAAAAAGGGGAGAAGAATAGTAACGATGCAGCATTAAAGGGGCTGTGAGTGCCAGTGGGCTGAGCCCTACCCAGGAGGTGCTAAAAAGTGATGGCTGTTCATCCAAGTGTCCCATCAGGCTGCTCTATGTGCCTCATCTGGGGAATGACAGAAACAAGATTGACCCAGCTCTACCCTCAGAAAACTTGGACGGGTTGTGAGGAAGATACGGGACCGTGATGGGGAAACCCAGGACCCAGCAGATCCCACTAGATCCCATGAGTGCAGTCATAGGGAGCCCTCCCCCAGTGCACTGTGATTTCCGGGTTAGATGCCCCTCCCCCACACCCCCGCTGGACTATAAGCTCCAGTTGGAAAGGCTTTGCCTCTTTGGGTCAACAGACTTCCCAGCGCCTAGCCCACAGTATGTGCTCAATGAACGTTTGCTGCCTGAATGAACAGACAAGCAGCAAATAAGAAGTGTGATGGCTCCTGTGTACACAGGTAAAGTTTAGTAATTAGTGGGTTAATAGGATCAGTATAGTTGCTAACTGGAATATTTAAAGTCAAATTCCCTTCTAGTTCTTGCTAGTGGATGTGCTTGCTTCCTCTCCCTCCCTCCTTCTCCCTCCCTCTCCCCCACCCCAACCTCTCTCTCTCTCTCCCAAGTAGAGTTGCCTCAACAGTCAGCTCCCACCGTGTAGTTGTGTAGACCTGGACGATCACAGCTCTGAAAGATGTTCTCAGCGTTCGGATGAGAGGTGGAGAGATGTGTGTGTGTGTTACTCTGCACCATACTAAGCGAAACAGTCATCTGAGCTCTCCCACCCCATCTGGAATTTCCAGAGCAGATCAAGGAGCGCCAGAAGCTCCCACTACAGAGAAGAGAACACAAGGTCCATATGGGGTGCCCCTGCCCACTTCCACCACCCCGATTTCCCCTCATCGTGCACTCAGACGGTCCTCGATTTCATGCGCACGAGGGGAGGAGGAGGAAGAACAAAGGAAAGCAGTAACTGGAGGCCGAGGGCCAGCTGATGGATGGCGGAGGGATGGACACCACCAAGCAGCATCTGACCATTGGACATCGGTGACCCTGATGGCCCTGTGAGCCCCCAGGAGATATGTTCCTCCACTTGACCTCAGCCAGCTTATGTTTTAGTCCGGGAGGTGAGAAAGAACAGTTCAAGGATGCTTCTGATAAGTAAACGGTTGAGACGCTCAGAGACCTTCAGAAGACAGTTGCATTCCTGACACCTGCCTTTGATTCAGTCGTCTCCACAACCCTTTCTTCCCCTTTCAGTCCACACCTGGCTATACTCAGCTTCTCATCGCCTAGAAGTTAAGGTTTAAAAGTGACACGCAAATGTTAGCCCAGCTCACCTCCACATCCCCTTCGTGGCACCCCTCCTGCCCCACCCCTTGTCTCAGTCAGTGAGGCCCAGGCTGCTTCCCAAACACACCTGGGATGTTCCCTGCCCAGATCTGTCTTCCCTTGGGAACAGAAGAGTAGGCACTTAAGGGGGTTTGAGCCCGAGCCTGCGCCATCTGCCTTCTTAGATGTCCAGGAAGTCCCATGTGGCTTCAGAGCCTGGCACCGATGCTCTGTCTTTGGCCTGGAAGAGCCAAGGCCGGCTCCTGACCCCAAGGCCCCTGGACCACTCTTGTGGGAAGATGGCACCAGGTGACGATGCTCAGGACAGTGGAAATCCCAGCCTCCGCCCTCGGCAGATGTGTGACTTTAATCTCTTTGAACCTCAGTCTCCTCATCTGCAAAATGGGAGTAAGAATAGCCCTTCCCCAGCAGGAGTAGAAGCCAGCCCGCAGGAAGAGCGTGCCTTAAACCATGGACACACACTGTGAGTGCTCAGCGGACCCTGGCTGGGACTGTTACGGCCACAATCTGACTTGCCTTGTGGCTATTTGGACTTAGGGCTCCCGTCCCAGACGAGGCTGTGAGGAACATGAAGGCAGAGACCACTCATGACTCATCTGAGTCTTTTAATCCCTCCCCTACACCCCCCATCACACCCCACCCCCTTGCTGAGGGAGGGGTGGGGGAGGAGAGAGTGCTAACAGAAACAAAAAGCGATGCTGTTGCTGCTCCCTTTACAAAGCAGCTGGCTTGTGCCTGGCGCTGTGTTTACAACCATCACCTTAATACCCACTGCCCTGTGCTGTAGCCATTCGTTCCTCCTCGTTTACAGGTGAGAAAACTGAGGTTCAGAGTAGTTAAGCCCCTGGCCCAAGGTCACCCAGCTAACGGGATGCAGACCCCCAGGACAACTGATTCGGAAGCCAGGGCTCCAGGCCACCCTGCACAGTGTGGTTGGAGAGGGGCGCTCACTGTATATACACAAACCAAACCCTCCGGGGGTCCCCAACCCATCTTTCTCGTAAGAGACTTTTTAAACCAAGTTTCAGCAGGTGCTAAGGGTGGTGGAGGAGCAGTTTGGGGATCGCGGTCGTATTGAGAAAGAGGAGCTGATGTTTGGCGTGTTGGACCAATCCTGTCCCACTCTCGGCTTGGATGCTATTTTCACACATGGTGGGAAAAATAACCCTCTCGTCCCCCTCCTCCCGTCCCAGAAGGGGTGGCTTGTAAACATATGGAGAGCGGGGAAGACAGAGTGCTGAGCGCCTTGACTCAAACTGTCATTCGTGTGCCAGTTTTCGGTGCAGATTGAAATGAAAATCAGCGGTGAAACACACAGAGGGAAATGAAATTTGGATAAAAGGAAAAACAACCCAGAGCGGCTTCTCCTCCCGGTAATTCCTGCTCCCTGGGTATAAGGCTGCATTCCATGGCAACAGCATTCACACTTTGCTGAAATAAAAGCTCCTACCAGCTGGACCCGTTATTAAAGTGGAGCCCCAGGATTAGCATCTTCCACGTGACGACAAAGTGAACCGGCTGCCCCGTAGCAGCTGAACTGACTTCAGGAGGCACAGGGGCCCAGGGGCGGGACGGTGAGCAGCCTCGCTTGGCCAGACCCCAGAGGCTCTCTGGCCGGTCCACCCAGCGTCCCTGGCGGCCACTGGGCTGCAGTGCCCTAGAACAGCGGGGGCCTTAGACCCAGAAGCAAGTCGAGACTAGTGGTTAGGGACCGGGGCAGGGGGACAAAAAGAGCTGAGTTGGAATCCCAGTGTGGCTAAGACCTTGCCATTTGACCTGGAACAAGTCCATTCTCTTCTCTGTGACTCAGTTTTCACCTCTACAAAATGGGTATAACAACGTACCCCCACCAAGGATTCTGTACCGACCTAGGAAGAAACACAAACGAAGCACCTAGCACCCAGCAAGCCATTGATACAAGCCTACTTTCTAGTGAATTCCTCAGGAGAACTACAGTTAACTTTTCAGGAATGTACCTATTGGGTAAAGTGAGGATTCTTTTAACATCTGATGCTTTGTGAAAAAATTCTATACTAGCCAGTTGCTAAGTATGGTCATAAAGTGATGTGTCTACGTGTGTGTGAGTGTGACGTGTGAGTGTGTGTGAGAGCGTGTGTGTGACATTCATGATGTGGATGATGGGGAGCAAGTTTTGGAGCCAGACTGATGGGGCTTGAGTCCTGCCTCTTTGTTGACTGGGTGATCTTGGGCAAGTCACGACACCTCTGATCTCAGTTCCCTCTCCTCTCCAGAATGGCGATAAGGCACCTCCATCCTCGGGTTGTTTAAAATGACCCTTGCACGTAAAGAGCCTAATTAACACCGGTCAGCCTCCTGAAGGATGAAAAATGGCCAGGGCTAAATGCAAAGTTGTATCCTAGAATAGGAAAAGGACATTAGCGAAAAAGCAGGTGAAGTCCAAACAAAGTTTGGAGTTCAGTTAATAGTGCTGTACCAACGCTAACTTCTTAGTTTTGATAAATGTGCCTTGGTTATACGAGATGATAACGTTAGGGGACACTAGGTGAAAGGCGTAGAGAATTCTCTGTACTGTCGTTGCAACTCATTCGTAAATCTAAAATTTTTCTACAATTTACATATATGTGTATATTTTAAAGGGCTGAGGAACTGGTCTAAAGGGACCTAAAGATTAGAGAGAACAACTTGATTCGTGTGGGCTCTTGGACTGGATCCTGGGTCAAGGGAAAAGACAAAATTGCTGAAAGGAATGGCATTGGGGAAATTAATAAAATGTGCGCACAGCTGTATGTAGGATAGCAATATTCTATCAATATTAAATTCCTGAATCTGATCCCCTTCCTGAGGCTGTGAATGAGAATGTCCCTCGGAAGGAAGATGGGTGGTTGCCAGGGGTGGGGGTGGAGGGAGGCAGGGAGCAATTGCTTCATGGTTACGGAGTTTTATCTTGGAACGATGGAAGGGTTTCAGAACGAGGTAGAGATGGTGGTTGCCCAGTATTGTAAATATACTATATGCCACCGAATCGCTCGCTTTAGAGTGGCTAATTTTATGTTATATGAATTTCACCTCAATAAATTTAAAAATACATGGAAGAAGAAAGAAAGGAATGTCCTTGTTCTTAGGAGACACGAGCTGCAAATAATTACTAGTGAAGGAGCGTGATGCCCGCAACTTCCTCTCAAATGATTCAGCAAAACACCAGCCGTAACAACAGCGAAATGGATCACGTACGTTCACACAGGGGAGAGTAAGACAGCGCGGAAGCACCAGCGGCAAAAAGTGAACAACCAGTGAATCTAGGTGAAGGGTGTACAGGGATTAATTGTACTCCTCTTGTGCGGGTTTGAAATATTTTCAAATTAAAAAGCAAACACCAAAAGCAACCGCATTTTATTTTAAAGCAACCTGGCATCTGCTACACGTAAGAAGCTCACTCGATAACGGAGTTTTATGGCACATGCACACAATACTGGAATTGTATCTGAATAATTATTATTTATTTTCACGGTAACGTCTTGAACCCTCCTCTGAGGGGAGAGCTGAGCTGGGCCCCGGCAGAGGCGGGTGCATCAGGCAATGCCAGCCCCGATCGCTCGGGGTGAAAGCCACGCCCGGGGACTGTGGTCAGGTGACAGTAGGTTCTGTCTCCCATGCCCGGCACCTGGCAGGGGTCCGGTATAAAGGAGATGCCCAGCTGGGAGTTTCAGGATGGATACTACACAAACAGATCAACAGATACCGGAGCTGCATACTGTAGGTGCCACAGAGAGGTCCAAGGGGACCGGCCGGCGTGTTACGGGGCTCGGTGGGCGGTGCCACCCCACCTGTCCTTCACAGCCACGGCAAGTGGAGAGGCAGCCACTCGGGAGAGCTGAATGGCTGCAAGGCCCTGGGAGGTGCAGCTCCCAGGTTCCGGACTGGTCACTACAGGGACGATGTCTGATCAGCCACAGACCTGATGCTGGGTGAGCGGGGTGGGGTGGGGCAGGGGAGGAAAGTGGGGGTGGGGGTCACAGGCATCATGGCTGCTGATCAATGCTGCTTCCTGTCGCGTCCCATGAGCACCTGAGTCTCCAGGTCCCTTGCGTTAACGATAGCAATCAGGTTAGGAGCGCATAATTGGATAATTCAATTGCTTTCCAGGGAGAGCTGCTGTTTAATTAAAGAGGACTGAAGACAGAACCAGGAAGCTGGGAAAGCCTGACCTGATCGTCTAGAGAGATTGCAGCAATTGGACGAGGTGAGGGGTGCGCCGAGCTGTGCCTACAGATGCGGCCACAGGCAGCATGGTGGCTGCTGTGGGCAAGGGGGTTGTGGGGGGCACCAGCTTGCTTCCATGGAAGGGCTGGGAGCAGGTGACACGTGACAGCAAATCAGAAGGCAATCCCACTGGCCTAGGCTTCAGATACATTTGCCTTCTAACAAACACCTTATCCTTTAGTCTGCCAGTTTCTGACTGTGTGACTTCGGGAAGTTACTTAACCTCTCTGAGCCTCAGTTTCCTGGTTAAGGACATAAGGGGAAGAATGGACCTATTGGGTACAGTGAGTGGATCTTCTAACATATGAGGCTTTGTAAAAACTTTTTAGATTAGCCAATTACTAAACATGGCCACAAAGCTGTGCACGTGTGTATGTGCAGGTCTGAGTGCAGGCGAGCAGGGGACGCCTGTCTGTTCTTGGGGACCCACCAATTAAGTGGTGCTCAACTCACTGTGGGATGAGGCTGCTGGCATCCTTGCCTCCCCAGGTGTGCAAGGGTTAAGTGAACTCGGGAACGGAAGCCCTCAGAAAGGGCCAGGGTGCATGCCCAGTTCCCAATAAATGTCAGTTACAAGTAAAGGGGGAAAGTAATTAACACATTTTGGACCTGGAGAAAAAAGTTCCTGCTAAATTCCTGACATAAATATCTTTATGATGAAATGTAAGCTAAAGAAACCCACTCCCAAGGCAAGGAGAGATGTTTAAATGTTCTCTGCTCCTCCTCCTGATCATTTCCAGGCAATTGGGGGTGACTTTTAATGAACTAGGGCTGAGTGGCCCGACAATACTGTTACCGTTATCACCTGGCGAGTATGTGTGTGCAGGACCCTCGCCAGCACGGTGAGCACAGCAGGCGAGGTCCCCGCTCTCAGGGGTCTTCAGGGGCGTCCATGCCCTTGCCTCTGGTCTCAGAGGCAGGAAACCCCGCACGGCAGATGGATGGTTGAGATGGCGTGAAACAGGCACAGAGCGCCAGGGAGCGGTTTTGCTCCCAGCAGCACAGGCAAACGATGCGCAAGACTGAGTTCTGGCCACTTCCTCCCCCATTTCTTGCAGGATGTCCCCACCAATCTTCCTCAAAGAGCCGAGCTGCTGCTCCTGCCGTGACCAAGCCCTGGGTTGGAGCCCTGGCGTCGGGGTTAATATTTTTAATTGGAGCCTTCTCGGATTGTGGCCCAGTGTCCCCCAGCTGGAGCTGCCATTGAGCTGACGGGCTCCTGGGGAGGCTGCCCCACGGGGCAGTTCCCTCTGCCCTCCCGTGAATGATTTTCTTTCAGTCCTTTCACTCTATCTGTGTCATCTCTCTGCTGCCATCTCATTAGGGAGAGCTTAGCCTTCTCCCCCAGTGTCAGACATTGTCCTGCCTCCCCAGAAACCACCACGGCGTTTAACTACAAAATAAAGCTGTAAAAAGGCCCGTATTCCCTGTTTCCAGCCGGAGTGGGGCGGGGGTGGGGGGGGGGCGTTTGCTGAGCGGCTCAGCACATGTGGCAGAGGGTCGGGGAAACAATGACACAGCCCCTGAATGAGTGGCGGAAACTCTGGCCTGGTGCCCTCTAGAGGGGCAGTTCGGGGGAAGAACCCAGGCTTTGGAGAGCCTGGGTAAGGGCTGAGACCACACTGAAAGAAGTGCAGAAATAAAGAGTAAGTGCCTTTAGAGGAAGTATTTTTAAGGGTCATTAATATTAATAGCGTCGTTCCACATAGAATAATGAGTGGGACTCTAATTAATCATCTTTAATGGCAGCTTTGCTCCCATTTTCATACCGCATTTTTAATCAACAAGTTTCCCAAGGGGCCATTGGGAACATTAACTGGAGGTGGCTGCTCCCCTGCCCCAGAGGAACCCCTCTCTATAGCCTGCAATCTCGCAATTGCTCCCAGGTCAGAAAACCCACGAGGCTGCCACAAAGACGGAGCGATTGCAGAGATGATGGTCGTGTATTCATTCAACAAACATTTTAGAAATACCTACTATGCGCCAGGCTGGCCTGGAGGCGGCCGGATGCTATAGGGGACCACCAGCCTGTTCAGGCATAGCACGGAGGCTTCCCGGAGGAAGTGGTGTGAATCTGAGCCCTGACGTGTGGATAGGAGTCAACAGAGAGGAGGGGGAAACCAAGGGGTGGAGCGGCATGTGCAAAGGCAGCAAGAGAGAAGTGAGCAGGTTTGAGAACTGCAGGTCTGACTGTCGTGGCAGAGCAAGAGTGTGTGAGATGCACACCCACATTCAGGGCAACACGATTCACTACTGGCAAAAAGGGGAAGTGACCCAAGTGTCCATCAGTGGATGATGGAGAAACAGAACATGGTCCTTCTCTACAATGGACTACTATTCAGTGATGAAGAGGAACAAAGCACTGATACCTAGTACAGCAGGGACGGACCTCAGATCGTTATGCGAAGTGCAGGAGCCATGGACACAAAAGGCCACATATTGTACGACCCCATTTATATGCAGTGTCCAGAGCAGGCAGATTCACAGACACAGATCAGATGGTGGGGGCCAGGGGCCGGCGGGAGGGAGAGCAGGGAACGACTGCTCACTGGGACAGGGCTTTTCCTCAGAGTGATGAAAATGCTTTGGAATCAGACCGAGGTGGTGGTTGCACAACATTGTGAATGTGCTAAATGCCACTGAATTGTTCACTTTTAAATGGCTAATTGATGTTATGTGAATTTCACCTCAGAGGGAAAGAACAAGGCAAGAGAAGAAAAGGCGTGTGTGAGTGGCCAGGCAAGAAGACACGAGCTGCACGTGGCCCACCTCCTTCAGGGGGCCCCAGCGAGGAGTCCTTGGCCACCTGCCCCAGCATTTCTTTCTAATCATAAACTCCTTGCCAGCTCGGTCTAAGAGAATGTCTCTAAACCTGCCACTGATTACCAGTCAAGTTCTCAGATTGGCAAGAAATTTTCTAGAAACGGCTGTGATGCCTGGCTAGCTACCGCACTGTTGAAGATCCAATGCATTAATGTACAGAAAAGTGCTTCAAAGTGCCTGCTGGAGAGTGAGGGTCAGACATTTCGCACCAGCTAAGGAGAACCGAACGCTTTCTCTGGCCCAGACGGATGTCAGACTCTGCCTGTGTTATCCCACCTAACCTCCCACCAGCCCAGCCGTCAGGCACCGTTACTACCCCCAGTTTATGGATAAGGAAACCAACAACCCGGAAATGGTCAGTCCTTTGCTCCAAGTCACACAGTTGAGAAGTAGAGGACCCGGGGCTGGAATGCAGGCCGGTCCAGCTCCAAAGTCCGAGCTCTCCACTGTTACGCTCTGGTGCTTCCTAAATTAGAAACTTTTTTTTTTTTTAATGGAAGTATAGTCAGTTACAGTGCATCAATTGCTGGTGTACAGCAGAATGCCCCAGCCATGCCTATATATACATGTATTCATTTTCATATTCTTTTTCATTAAAGGTTTTATAAGATATTGAATATAGTTTCCTGTGCTATACAGAAAAAATTTTGTTTTTTATCTATTTTTACGTATAGTGGTTAACATTTGCAAATCTCAAACTCCCAAATTTATCCCTTCCCACCCTCTTTTCCCCGGTAACCATAAGATTGTTTACTATGTCTGCAAGTCTGGTTCTGTTTTGTATGAGTTCATTAGTGGCCTCTTTTTTCTTTTTCTTTTTAGATTCCACATGTGAGTGATATCGTATGGTATTTTTCTTTCTCTTTCTGGCTTACTTCACTTAGAGTGATGAGCTCCAGGTCCATCCATGTTGCTGCTAAATTATAAACTATTAAATAAAAAAAACTTGACCTCTTCCCTGACCCCACTCCACCCACTTCGCCACATCTTCGTGACACCATCTCTCTGCTTCGAAAGCCTCGACGTCACCTTTTTTATCCCCATGGCAACACCATCTGGAGGACGTCAGTGGGAGCAGGACAGGGCTCCCGGTCTCTGTGCTGCCCCCGTCACAGTGACCCGCCTGCCTAAGTCCAGCCTGCAGAGAGTCGTGTTCCCTTCCAGGTCTTGGGATGTGCTGGCCACCATGGAAGCAGCCCTGAGGCCAGTACCAAGTTGGAGGTGATCATCTTTCCCACTTTATTGATTGCCAGAGGACAGGGCTTTTGGAAAAGGTAAACCGAGGGCTATTGCCCTGGTAACTTGTGCGTGGATTGGCCATCAGGAGTATTACACGCCCCCAGCAAAAGCACGTTCTCATCCCAGGCGAGCCAGGAGCGGGTGATTTCTGCTTCCTTTGTGAGTACCCTCCCGGGAGCCTCTGCACTGCTCCCCGGGGCTAATTTCTCTGAGAGGACTGGAGGCTGCCTTGAGTGCTGGAGACAACCAGGTCCAGATTGGCAGGACTCCAAGCAGCAAAGCATTGAAAGGTGGTCCCCAACGTCACGGGAGGGTAACAGAGGCAGACGTGGAGATCATAGAAAAAGATGTTGCCGTGGGTGAAAAAGAGTTGACTCATTTTACCAGCGACTTCCCCAGATCCATTGCAGAACTGTGTACTTTTTTGTAGCTCATCAGAGGGTCATTGACGGACTTTGGGCCTCACATCGAACTGAAATATAAATACTAAAAAGAGGAGGGCAAGGTGACATTTTTATTGACTTGATTGTAAAGGAAGCCAGAGATCCCAAGGCTGGCGGCTAAGGGAATGCTATCAAGTTGCCATGAGTTTGAATTCCATAGCAACAGACCGGCCTGAAAACCACCTCATTACCCAAAGACGAGGGCACCTGGGAAGGAGGTGGTGGGACATTCACGAGTGACTTCTGGGGGTTCTTTGGCCGTGACAAGGAAGGAAGGCTCCGGAGGCATGGCTCAGCTGGCTCGAGAGGGCCCGGAGGACTGGACCCAACACCGCAGCCACCAAATAGCCAGCAGCCTTGGATCCGGGCTCAGCAATCAGCCGCCCTTCACCGCAGGTGGGGGCTCAGGGCCCCCAGCCCCCCAGCCCCCCAGTCACAGCAGTGAGCTTTTGAGGAGCCGTGGCTCGGAGAAGAAGGCCCAGAGTGATGAGGGTCGGAGGCGGGAGGCGGGAGGCGGCAGTGAGCACAGAAGAATCCCATTAGGGAACAAGGCTAATCAATGCTCACTGCAACCAGGAAGGTTTAAAAGCCTCTCCACAAAGCCCGCTCCTCCGTCAGTGGGGACAGACAAGTGGCAGGAGAGCTGTTTGGACCCTTCTCTGGGAAGGAGCACCAGTCCAGCCGGGAGGAGAGCCTGGGGCGGGCGTGTCACAGCCTGCGGGGTGGGTGGAGGGGTGGGTCAGCCGCCCCTGGGGGATCGGGGACATCAGAGCATCTGTGGGAGCCCATTCTGGGATCGCTGCACTCCAGCGCTGGAAGGGGCCCTGGAGATCCGCCTCCTCCTTCCCCCCATGTCACAGGTGAGGTCGCTGACATCCACAAGGGAAAGGATTTGCCCAGGGTCGTGTGGCTGGAAGGTTCCAGGCCTCCGCCTCCCGGCACAGGTGACTTTCCCCCCCAAAGCCTCGTAGCACGACCGTCCCTCTCACTTCCCTAAATTGTCGTTAATGGTGCCTGCAATCTCCGCATCTATGACTAACTGACTAAATCCACCACTCAGCGCTCGCTCTGCCTGGGCAGGGGGCTTACCGTGTTACGTGAGTTCTAGGAGCTCATGTGACTTCAGTGAGGACGGAACCTTCCAAACACTATGAAGTTGGTTCCATTTTGGAGAGGACGGAACAGAGCCCCGGAGGTCTCAGGCCTGGCCCAGGGCCTCCCTGCCTGGGGCCAAGCTCCATCCCTGGGACTCTGGCGCCCAACTCCACGGGGCAGTCCTTGGGAGTCACTGTTCTGTTGCCACATGACCCAGAGGGGGAGGGGAGGCCCATCTCTGGTTCTTCCTGTGGCCTCGGGGTTCTGGGGCTCAGTTAATTCAGCCACCCCCCCCCCCCCCAATTAGCTGCCTCTCCCGATGCCACTGCCTTAGCTGATCTGGACCAGCCGGGTGAGTGTGTGGGCGGCCAAGGCGGGCTGGCTCACCCTGAATGGATTCCTGGAGTCGGCAGAGGAGAGAGGCACTCTCACCTGCCCCACCAGCTCTCCCTGGTCAGAGCCCCGCCAGGGTTAAGGTCACTAGGAAAGGAGGCACGTAAGACCTGCATCAGAGGTGACACGTAGAAGGAGCTTGCCCAGGCCTTTGCGTTCCCCTTGGATGAGATGCTCTCCAAAGTTCGCCCAGCTCTGTCATTCCAAGTTTCAGCCACCATTATCGGTGTTACCATGCGAACCATGGAGGACACATAGCTCCCAGATGCTCCCTCCCTCCCTAAGAGGTAAATTCCATCATCACTCGCACTTCACAGCGGCTCAGACTGAGGCTCAGCAGAGTTAAGGAAGAGCTCAGGGCTGGACCCAGATCTGTGTGATTCTGGGGATGTGATGACTGAAGGGGCCACTCAAGGGACTTTCTGCTTTCAGTATCACTAGGTAGGAGCAGTGTGGGGACCGGTGATTCCTTAAAAGCTTAAACGCAGAATTACCATATGACCCAGCAATTCCACTCCTAGGTATAGACCCAAAGGAATTGAAAACAAGTCCATGGACACACATGTTTATAGCAGCACTATTCACAGTAGCCAAAAGGTGGAAACAGTCCAAATGTCCATCAGCTGATGAAGGGATAAATAATGTGGTCTGGCCATCTAATGGAATATTATTTAGCCACTAAAAGAAGCAAGGTACTGATAACATGCTACAACATGGATGAACCTTGAAACATATGCTAAGCGAAAAAAGGCCAGTCACAAAAGGATAAATACTGTATGATTCCACTTCTATGAGATATCCAGAGAAGACAAATTCATAGACACAGAACACAGACTGGTAGATGCCTGGAGCTATGTAGTGGGTGAGGGGTTCTGCTTTGAGCTGATGGAAATGTTTTGGAACTAGAGAGGGTGGTGTTTGCACGACATTGTGAATGTACTAAATGCCAGTCAACGTGACTTTGAGATGATTAATTTTATGTTTTGTGAATTTAACTTCAATAAAATTTTTTTTGGAAAATTAAGTGTGGTAATGATGAGGGGGTGGGAAAGTGAAGATTAAAGGTTTAAATGAGAGGGTCGAGTGTGCCGGTCGTTGGGGGGCCCTTTGACTTCACCTCTTTTCTGTCCCCCACCTCCTGGATACACGTGGTTCAGTGAGGACCACGGGACATCTGTATCTGCCACCAGGCGAGGAGAGAGGCTGAACTCACAGCCTGAGACTGTTCACACAAGCCCAGAGGATCACGTCATCACACTAAACAAAATGAGGAGGAGGGGACACCCAGCGCCTGCAGACCTCGGCGAGAACAGCAGGTGTATCTCCTCGTTACACCACGTGCAATCACGTGATGCCAGATGGACCTCTGCAAGAACTCTGGTGGGGGGGCGGTCAGTCGGTTCCCTCTCAACCCTGTCTCCAAGTCGTTTCCCCCCAAATCCAAGTGATGTGCTGGTTAAAGGTTTACAATTTGTCCTCAGGGAGGAAAAACAAAGCTCTGATTTGGAGGGCTGGCTGATTTCCACGGTGGGAGTCCTCCCACGGGGGCCGATTTCGCGCTGCCTACAGGATGTCTCTGACCACGGAGTCAGAAGAGATGCTGCGTGGCTGTCTTTACACGGTATTCCCACCACACGTGCAGAAGACACAAAAGTGCTCAAGGGCACAGGCAATAGCGAGACGTGGTTAAAAAAATTAGGAAGGGATGAGTTTTGAGCACGTATTTCTTTTCCTTGTGGTGTTATTTTATTTAGTTATGAGTTTATGGAATTTAATGTTTAGTAATGGCTGTGTTTAACAACCAGCTCACCAAATTCCTGAAAATCGAATCGTCCGCCCCTGTGAGCCAGTAGGAGCCAGCTCCAACGCAGTGCTCTCCCCACCCTTACCCCCTGAAGCTCCTCCCCTCCCTCTTCCATCCTTGTGTGGTGGAGTAAAATCTCTCCCTTCAGAGGAAGGGGTCAGGTTTGAGGTTCAGGTTTAGCTCACAGCCCTGGAAGGGGAAACACCGGGCTTCAATGCAGATTATTCCCCCAAAGCAGACTTAATTCATGAGGGTGACAAAGGCTGGAACTGTGGACACTGGAGCAGCAGGGCAGTCATAGCCATGGGGAGGGAGGAGGCACGGAGAGCAGGTAGGGAGCGCTCAAGCTTCCAAGAGAAAAATCCTCTTCCTCACTATCCCGGCTTCGACTAGCCGTGCTGATAGGGCACTTGGAACTAAAATTCCTGCCAACAGACATCTGATTTCCCTGCCAGATTTCCACTCCAAATTATTAACTGCATCCTTGATCTGTGCGATCTGATGCTGTGTAACAATCTATTCCATACCCTAGTGACTTAAACAGTGTGAAAATGGAATCGTAGTCCCTCACAGTTGGGGCCTGATGGGGCTCAGCTGGGTGGTTCCTGCTCAAGGTCCCTCTCACGGTTGGAGTTAGACAATGGCTGGAGCTGGAATCTTCCAGAAGCTTGTTCACTTACATGTCTGCCTCAAATGGCTGGGGCACCAGGGGCACCTGTCTCTCTGCGAGCTCACTGTTGGTCTCTTCAGCATGGAAGCCAAAGTCATCCAGATTCTTACAGGGCAGTTCAAGGCTCAGAGAGACAGACAGACAGGCAGACAGAGGATAGGGACACACACATACACAGAGACAGACAGACAGACAGAGACAGAGAGGAGAGAGACAGAGACACTGAGAGAGACACAGAGGAGAGAGAGACACAGAGAGAGGAGAGAGAGACAGAGAGAGAGAGATTGAGAGAGGAGAGAGACAGAGACACTGAGAGAGATGAGAGAGCTCTCCAAGCGCCATGCCCAGCCTTCTCCCCACTTCTGTTGTTGGTCTCATTGGTTCTCCATCATGGGCATCCCCAAGCTTAGACTCAGTTCCAGTGACTCCTGGTCCCTCGCCCCTACCCTGTCCCTCTGCAGTATTCCTCATCTCCCCCCACTTATTCCTTTTCCGCTGAGTTTATTTCACTTTTATGCCCTTTACCTCCCACTGGAGCTCCTGGCAACGTCTTCTAAAGACTTGGCCCCTGCAAATCCTCTCTGATCCGAAGCATCCCATGACAGGCAGGCCTGGCCATGGACAGGGTGAGTGGGCTTTGGGGTCAGACAGATTAAGTTCAAATCCTACAGGAGCCTTTCACAACTGTAACCTTGAAGTGCTGTTAAGCCTTCTGACACCCACGTCCCCATCTGTAAAATGGGAATTATAATAACTGCCTGGTGCACTTCGTGGGAATGAAATGAGGCAGATTGTAAATTCCTGCCTGTGGTTGGCTGAGTGATGCCCCCGGCCCCAAGATGTCCTAATCCCCAGAACCTATGAATATGTCTTTTTATAGGACAGAAAGGGACTTTTCAGGTGTGATTAACTGCAGGATTTTGAGACGGGGAGATTACCCTGGGTTGTCTGGGTGGGCCCAGTGTCATCACAGAGGGTCTTGTAAAAGGGAAGCTGAGGTCAGAGTGATGCAGGACCACTGGCCCGGGAATGCAGGCAGCCCTCAGAAGGCCTGGAAAAGACAAGAAATGTAGTTTCCCCTGGAGCTTCCAGAAGAAATTCAGCCTTGTCAATATCTTGACTGTAGTTTGTAGAGACTGATTTTGGACTTCTGACCGCCAGGACTGTGAAATAAGAAACGTGCATTGTTCTAAGTCACTAAGTGTGGGATAATTTGTTACAGCAGCAACAGGAAACTGATACAGTGGCCGCAGTGAGATACTTCGTGGGAAACTACCTCCCTTCTCTCCTTCTGGAATGACCCCCCCCCCCGGCTGCTGTCCTATACTCGCTGCCCCCACCCCCACCCCCACCCCTCCACCGGCTTCAGAATAAAAGAAATTTCCCCAGCCGTCACGCACCTCTTCAGCCTTCTGTCATGGGACCGGCCGTACCTAAGCACGCATCGCTGAGTCCCCCTGCCCTGCCCTGCACATCTGCCCCTGCTTTCCCCCCTCCCCCTCCACCCTCTGTGCGTGCCCTGTCCCCGGGGAAGCCCTCCCTGTCCCATCCTGAAGCCGGGACTCAAGAAGGGCTCTGTCTGTACCTTTCCTACAACTCATCACAGTCGGCTGGGCAGGGCTTCTGACCTCTAGCCCTGCCTCGCCCACCAGGATGCTAGCGCCTCTTGTTCACGTCTGGATCCCTCACGACGTATAACTCGAGCACAGAGCGAGTGCCCAGTGAGGCAGTGGGACTAGGCTGAAAGGGAGGCGGCAGGACGACATACACGGGGCAGCGTCCAGCACTGTTCCGCCCAGTCACTCATCTTCCCGGGAAGGAACAGAGCCAGGAAGCTGGGAGAAAGGCCACAGCCAGCACCGAGCAGTATGAATACTTAATAACGTAGAATTTACACAAACCAGCGGAATCCTGGTCTAAAGGGAGGAGATGAAGTCCACTTGTCAAGGGAAGGGAGATGGGCTAAGTGCAGGACGGAGCAGTCTAGAAGGGCTGGGGGAGCCCCAGACGCGATGTTTCTGTGCTGAAATTAGTCAAATGTCTGCACAAACAGAAAAAAGGGAGTCACATGTCTAGGCGGCCGGGTGTGGCTGCCCTGCCTAGCCCAGCCCTGCAGAGGAACCTGCCGCCAAAGATAAGCTGGACCTGTTCCAGGTGAGTTGTAACAGGTGCAGTGGGCGTGGTCTCTACCTGGATTAACGTGACTGGCAGGACAGGAAGATGCTGGCCCAGAGCTGCCTGACGCTTTAGATCTCTGTGAGAACTTTACCTGCACCTCAGCTCAGACACAGGGGCTGGTGAGAAGCTTGGAACCTTTGACAGGAGAGGGGTAATAACTGAACGGCTTGATCAAGGCCGGTGCTGCTGGCAGAATGCAGTGGCTTGAGGGTCAGTTTTGGAATTGGGGTGTAAGGGTGTAAAGGCAAGTTTCCAAGGCTGAAACAAGCCCCTTTGAGGCTGAGCTTGAGGGGCTTGGTGCGTGGAGGGCACGTGCTGTCAAGGATGGAGTGAGAACACACTTCCAGCCACAGGTGATAGGAAGATGCCAGGAAACCCGAGGTCCCTTCAGAACCTGGAAGCCAGGCAGAATTTCATGAAATCTCCCCCTTCCTAGGTCTGTGTCTGAGGGGCGCACAGGGAAATGCCGGGGAGGCCCACCACTTAGGTTGCAGTAACACAGTCTAGTCCAACTTAGTCTTCAATCACGCCACCTAGAACAGCCTCTTCCACGACTACAGCCAGTTCACCGAGCATCCCTGGTGGAAGAAACGATTCTCCCCTCACTGTGCCAGCCCCGGGGAAGGAGAGCCAGGATCCAGAGCAGAGCGGGACTGGAGAAGGTTGCTCCTGTGCAGAGAATCCTGAAGTCTTAGCTCTGCGAGCCAGGAGGGACCTAGAGAGATGCTCTGGTACATGTCCTCGACCTGCATGCCATGAAACATAGGTACTTCTGGGTAAAACTGAAAATGATTCAATGCAAACCCATCCCCCACTACTCAAAAAATAAATAAATAAAATCAGCTCAAGTGCATGCAACTGGTGGGCTTGGAAGTCTGAGAACCAGGGTAAGCATTCTGGTCCCCAGAGCTTTTCAGGAGCGCCCAGACAGACCAGAGTGGGGCTGGGTTCCTGGATTGCCCTCTGCCCTCTGTCACATAAAGGATAGCTTAGCTCCTTAGGTGGGCTGTCAGAAAGGCCAGCGGGCTCCTGGCTGAGGGAGGGGTGGCAGAGGCCACTTGGCATTTGGCTGAGTCTCCACTGCAGGCAGAACTTTGACGGGGCCAGAGCGGTATGGCTTCATTGTGGCACCAGGTGGAGTTCACCTCACCCAGCGTTTTCCAGATGGCTGGGTCCTGACCCCGACTCTCTATGTCCAGCCAACCCCGAGCACATCACATACACCACCCTGTTGTGCTCTTCTTGCCTCCCCAGCCCCCTTCCAGCCTCCCCCACTGCCGTCAGAAACTGGATATCCTGGTGCCACACGGTGATCCTTTCTCCTGGTGAGGAGAGCATCACCCAGTCTGGAGGTCCCTCACCCGGGTGGGCGTTCTGTTGTCCTTTGTGAGTCCATCCACTTACCCTGCTTCGATGAGCCAGGCACTGTGCTAATTGCTGGAGATCCAGCCGTGAGCCAGACAGATACGCCACCTGCCACGGGGAGCTTGCATTCCAGTGGAGAGAGGCAGAAAACAGAAGTGAACAGAAATAAAATCGTTACTGCCAGTGATAATGCCTATGTGGAAAATACTGTTTCCTGGGTTCCAGCTCTGGAGATTCTCCCTCAGTGGGTCTGGGACCGGGCCCTGAAATCCGTCTTACTACCACATGCCACGGGGAACTTGGAGACCCAGGCAGATGTGGGAACCATGGGTCTGAGCCATCCTAATGTGCATAGACGCTACCTGTAATTGACCCTTGGACCAAACAGTCCCGCAGCTGGGACCCTATCTACAGGTCTGTCTGCACAAGTCAAGCAGTTTGCATGGAAGGGCAGTTTGGAGGAGCAAGAGACTGGACACAACTCTGTGCCTGGCAGTGAGAGCTGGGTTGAATAAACTCTGCTCCACCCACACAGCAGTATACTATGCAGCCAGGAAAAAGAGCCAGAACAATCCACATGCCCTGTTCTGGGGAAGTCACCAGGCTAAATGGCTAGGTAAAACAACAAAGGTATAGATCCATGCTGATGGTATGCTAAATTTTTAATAAGAAAAGGAAAGGCGAAATCAGAATATATATATTACATATGCTATACATCTCCTGATTTGCTTGTGTTTGCATACAGGGCCCAGAAGGTTAAATGAGAGCGTAATTAAAATGCTTGTCTGCAGTGGTGGGGAGGGCGGGGGCGGCTGGTGGGTGTAAGGCAGACTTCTCCGTGAACAGCTTCCTACACAGTGTTGATTTGGTTTGGTTTTAACGTCATTACCTGCTGTTAAAAAGATCAGCCGGGAGGGCAAGTGCGTTGTTAGATTCTTGGGCAGAGCTGAGCTCCTCCTCTTGCCAGCCACGAGCCCTGGCCGGCTGCCTCCCGTCTCTAAGCCTCTGCCTTCATCTGAGGATGAGGGTAGCTCCCCTCGCTTCCGGGGTTGCTGGGAAGGCAGGTGAGCGTCCAGAGGCGATTTGCCCAGAGCCCGGACAGATGTGAGCCCCCCGGCCTTCTTCTCCTGAGTGTCACTCGTTCCGAAGGAGCGTGGGTTCCCAGGGGGTCCATGGCCGGTTGGGAAAGGCATTCCAGGACATGACAGTATTAATCATACCCATTTCTTTCCTCTTCATAGCATTTTCCCATCCACAAGAACTTCCCCAAATTTCTTAGTTGCTCTTTTTTTCAAAAAGTATCTTATTTTATTATTTTTTGGAGGGGGAAGGTAATTAGGTTTATTTATTTGCTTACTTAATGGAGGTACTGGGGATTGAACCCAAATAGAAGACCCAGGTCAAAAGGGTAACAGCCACCCCTATCCCTGTAGCTGGGGTCCTGGAGGCACCTGCCTTGGTTCCAGGACCCCCGGCCAGCAGAGGCAGTGGAGAGGATTCAGCTTCTCGTGGGGTTAAACGGTGCCTGGGCCGGAGCCTGGAGCAGAGAGACGCGTCCGCGCGGATTCACAGACGCCCCCGTTGCACGCCCCTCCTCAGCCTTCCTTCAACACCAATGATGTATCACTCAGGGCTCATTCTATTTGAAAAACCAGCTTTATTGAGATATAATTCGCATAGTATAAAATTAGTCAGTCTAAAGTACACAATCATTGGCTTTTCTATTGATCTAAAGAATATTATTTCATTTTGGTGTTACTTCTTTGCCCGTTGATTTATAAATTCAAGGGCAGAACTCGCCTTTAATTCCAGGTGTTGCTCATTCGGGCTCTCCCTTTCTCTCGTCCTCTTTCCCTCCCTCCCGTCTTCTTTCTCCCTCAATCAGTCTACTAGGGGTTCTCAATTTTGCTTAACTTTTAAAAGAACCAGATTTGGGCTTGTTTTTAACTTTTGCTTGTTTTCTATTTCAATGAATTCTGCAATTATTATTTTTGTGTTTGCCTTTACTTACGCTGGGTTTTCTTTGTCAGTGGCTTTTTAGCATGTTCCCAAGTTGCTCACTGACCCCCACAGTCGACTGTATCATTTTTCATCATCCTAAAAAGAAATCCTTCCCCTCTCAGCTGTCATCACCCCCACCTGCATCCCCAGCCCTGGGCCACGACAAATCTCCTTTCTGTCTCTATGCAATTGCCTTTTCTGGACATTTCCTATAAATGGAATCACACAATGTGTGGAGTTTTGTGTGTGTGACGGGCTTCTTGCACTCAGCCTGATGTTCTCAAGGCTCATCCATGCCGTGACCTGTATCAGTATTTTATTCCTTTTTATTGCTGAACAGCATCCTACTGAATGGCCGTGTAGGATATTCCGTTTATCCCCTCGACAGCTGACGGACATTTGGGTCATTTCTACCTGTTGCCCATTATGAATAATACAGCTGTGAGCGTTCACATCGTGTTTTGTGCAGCCCTGTTTTCATTTCTCTCGGGTAGATGCCTGAGGAGGGGATTCCTAGATCAGGTGGTGCCTCTGTAGCTCAGCTCTGCGGGACCTGCCAGACGATTTTCCAAAGTTGCTGTGCTGTTTTATATTCCTGCCGGAGGTGCCTGAGGGTTCCAACTTCTCCTCATCCTCACCGACGCTTGTTATTATCTGTCTTTTGGAGTCTAGCCATCCTAGTGGGTATGAAGTGGTGTTTCACTGGGGTTCGTTTTTGTCTGTTTGTTTGTAGGGGAGGTAATTAGGTTTATTCATTTATTTATTTATTTTAATGGAGGAACTGGGGATTGAACACAGGACCTCGCGCATGCTAAGCGCGCGCTCCACCACTGAGCTCTGCCCTGCCCCTCACTGGGGTTCTGATTTGCATCTCCCTGACGGCTAATAATGTCGAGCTCGGCTTCCTGTGCTTAGTGAGCCAGGGCTCCCGTAGAGGCAGATGAGAGAAATGTACCTCAAACCAGCTTGAGCACGAAAGGCATGTGTTGGTTTAGGTGAAGAGCCAACGAGAACAGAGAGATTGGTGGAAGGGTCCCCTGGGTCCAGGGACTTGGACAGAACCAGGAATTTCTCTTTCTGACTCTCTCTCTCACCCATCTCATCTCTCCTCTGTGGTTGAGCCCCATTCTCTCAGAAGGAACAGCTATGGGGCAGCCATGCCTTTACAATTCCTCACCAAGGAATTGTAGGAAAAGGGGACTATCCCCCCCCCAGATTCACGAGAACTGACAGGGAAGGACTTCTATTGGCCTGGCTGGCTTGAGTCATGTGTCCAGTCATGGACCCACCATTACAGTTCCTTGAAGAAAAGGGTGTTTTGGGTACCAGGGGAATGGGAGGAGGGGTCTATTCAGGACAACCCCCCACGATGATCTTCAGTTGCCCTGAGGGGTCCTGCCCACCCCAGCCCCACTTCCTTCTCCCAGCCCCACTCCGGGGGCAGTTTTCAGGGCCTTATCTCCATGACAACTCAGAGCCAGCATCTCTAAACTCCAAGCATTCCCTACGGCGCTGCACATATATCACTATATCCATATACCAGCCAGACTATTATTTAATTTTTAAACTTTGAATCATCTGAAGCTTAACTTAAATATATGTGCTTTAAAAGGAAACTTTATATCACAGTGGTAACTGCAAAATCAGGATGACTGGCTGCAAACGTCAGGTAACTGTAAAAATAAATAGAACGAAAACCAAACGATGCTGTCCACCTGAGAAGCTGCCGTTCCCATCGGAGGCCAGGGAGCCTGAGGACAGCTCCCCTTGTGAAGTAGGGAGATTCTCAGGTGTTAGGGAGGCGTGAAAGACGCAGGAGCACCGCAGTCACAGGTTTCCCCTCAAGCAACATGAAGGTTGAAAAATAATTGGAAAGAGAGTAATTCTCCCTGTGATTTAACATTACTCAACATCCTGCTCGATTCAACTGAAGCTCTTCCGCTCACCACCAGGGCCACGCTCCCCGCACGTTGGCAGGCAGCGAGATAATCCATAAGGAGACTCCACTGGGGGTCCCTGCACCAGATTTCAGAAATCCAAATCACCAGGTTTGCTACGCCATCCATCTGCCCTTTGCCCTTGGTCCCTGGGGATGCCTAACCGACTCCAGTGTCTGAGCCAGAGTCTCCCCTGAAGGGTCCCGGGAAGGCCAAGGGCATAGGACCCGCTGGCCTGTGTTTCCTGTCCCAGAGACTCCATTCAGCCTAGATCTGGAGTTTATTACATTGTCCCCCTCTCCACAACTACCCAGAAACCGCTGACACTCCATCAGGCAAGGCTGATAAATTGGGAGCGTTAGTATTTTGATAACTTGAGGCCCCGAAGCCACTCACCAGCAGAGACAACCCCACCCTAGGGCTAAATTATTAATAAAATCATGATGAGATTGGAGAGGGCTGGAATGAGTACTCCGTGAGCCTCACTTGGAGAGAAAGAGCATGTAGCATTGCAGACCATCGGCGAGGCAGCGGGCCGGGCTGGCTGTCACTGTTTTTATTAATTGCAATGACATCGGCTCTTGTTGCTGCTGTCTGGTTTGTGTTTCAGGAACAGGGGGTCGCTGGCAGGGAGTGGAGGAAATCCTCACGTTAAAAAAGAAACTCAAGTTTGCTTTGAGAACAAGGAACAGGGGAGGGGGGCACTTGATGACTGGCTGGGTTTATCTTGGGGGCTGGTGGAGCCAAGGGTGGACTGGGAGACTTGCCTATTGAAACCAAGTTATTGATTGCTGGAAATCAATAACAGGAAAGAGTTCTGTCTGAATTGCTGGCTTTGAAGGACTCAGAAATCACTTCCCTTCTCAAGTTCTTTCCCTGCCAGGACTTGGAGAGCTCTCGTCCACTGGCTGATGAGTTTGGAGTTGAGATGGTGCCGAGTGCAAGCCGCGATTTCACTCTCCCGCATCGAAACAGGAAGACCTTCATTCTGACATCGGATGGGGATGGCACGTGGAGTCATTCTCTGGATGCAGGCAGGCTTTTCCCCTCCGGAAACCAAACATGGAGTTTCCTGAAACGGGATCTCAGTGGTCAGGGAGAAGGATGGGGGAGGAAGCAGGGGCAGCCGCCCGAAATAATGGGTCCCGAATGGACTTAGAAAAGCTCTGTTGTGTCTCTGGTGGTCTCCTGAAACCAAACCATCTGCTGGAGGCTGGCCATGGGAAAGGGAAGAGCGGAGGGGCGGAGAGCCTGCTAATAAAGGAGGCGGGGGGGTGAGGGGAGGCCCCTGATACCCAAGCAGCTGCGGCGCTGACCTTGTTTCAACAGAAAGCCGAAATTAACACGGACTGAAGACTGCTGGGAGTTCAGACTTGGTAACAGGGAGGAATTAAGCTTCGTGAGCCCTGATCAATACTGAGATGACGCCAATAACAGCTTGTATCTCTTTTGCCACTCTCTTGTGATAGGCCCAAATCCTTTACGCAGGCTTTCAACCTTTCCCTCCAAATCCCTTTGCGGAGGGGCTGGAGGGGCGGGAGGCGCAGGCTGAGGTCCTTCTCCCCTGTCTTAAGGTTGAGCGAATGGAAGCCTGGAGGTAGGGGGGAGCCGCTGGGTTTGGACCAAGTTCACACTTTCTGAGAGATGCTCGCTAGAAGGAGGGGCCAAGGCTGTCTCCTCACCTGGTTCCCTCTGGGTAAACAAATGCACCATCAGCACGTCAGGGCAGAACATCCGAGGCCCCTGGAGGAATTACCTAACATACTTAGTATTTTGGGAAAACTATACAGAATAAGCTGAGACTGGAAATGCAAGATGATCTGAGTGTGGTACAAATATCTCGGAAAAGACGGAGATGTTCTCAGGTCGCTCACCCAAACCTGGAACGCAGCCGTACAGAAGGCCTCCTCCCTGTGGGACTCGCAGAGGGAACTGCTCCCTTCTCCTGCTTACTGGAACCTTTTGTACCCCCTACCCCCATCCCTGCCCTGAATCAACTTGGTACCAGAGCTGATCAACTTCATAGCTTTTCCCCAGGCGACGACCTGCTGTCAGACAGAGCGAACAGGTTGTCTGTCTGGTGTGGGACAGACTGAGCTGAGCCCCGCCAAGCACACGACACAGCTATTCCCACGGAGCCCCAGCTGAGCGCCAGGCCCCTGTGTCCTTTGGCTTCATGTGCACAACAACCCTTGAGCATTGTCAACTCCAGTCATGGAGGAGGAGATTCGGGCTCAAAAGTTGAAGCCGTTGCTCCAACTGGAGGCAGAGCTCGCACCCAGATAGTCTGGGATTGAGCCAGTCCATCTTCTCTGGGAGTTACCTGCCTGCCCTGCCTCCCTTTCACCCCAGCCCTCTGCCGAGCCAGGCATAAAGGGCTTCTCCAGCAGTGGCTGGGACTGCCTTGCACCTCTGGCCTCTTGCTCTCTTTGGTTTGTGCCTCTCTTCCCTTTTTCCCCCTTCCCTTCCCCTCAGAACCCTTCCCAGGCACAGCATAGTTGAGTCAATAGTAGATGTTCGCTACAGGTTTGTATAAATGTATTTTGTAATTGTCGCTAAGCTGAATAATATTTCTTTTATTGGCAGTGGAACGATTTGCCGTATGAAAGAATCTCAAAGTGAGTTCCTCTGCAAAGAAAGAGGATGGACATCTGTCAGGGCCACTGCAGACAAGGCTTCTCTTTTAAGGGCATGGGTCAGGATGGGGTGGGGGCTGGGTCGCTGTGAACAACCTCTAGGCTTCCCTTCCACTCCAAGGGTCCGCGTTTCACGTTCTTGGTTTGTCTTTAGTTTATCTTAGATTATCCCCCGGTTGATCTTTCTCTCTGTTTCCATTTTACATAACAGACATCCTTTACAACGGACTGCATTTGGAATTCTACAGGATAAATAACTGAGTTTCTTCCACAACTAAATGGCATTTTAAAACTGATACATTACAGGGGGAGATGGTAGAGTGCACTCCTAACAGGCATGAGGTCCTGGGTTCAATCCCCAGTACTCCATTGGAAAAAAAAACCTGACTACCCCCACCCACACACAAAAAAGCTTAAAAAATAAAAGGATACACTGCAGACCAAGAGACTTCAGAGGCATGTTCATCACATGCAATATGTGGTCCTTCTTTGGGTCCTAAGTCATATGATCCAACTGTAAGAAGACACTTTTCAGACAACCAGGGGGAAAAATTGGGCATGGACCAGGCATTAGATGACATGTCCTGAGCAATTATCTGTAATTGTGTCGGACATGATAATGGTACTCTGGTTATTTACTTATTTTTTTAGTGTTTGTCTGTTAGAGGAACATTCTGAAGTAAATACTGGTGCTAATGATATGATGTCTGGGATTTGCTTTAAAGTGTCCCCCTGCCCTGCATCCCCTTCAAAAAAAAAGAAAAGGAGAGAAGAGGAGATGGAGCAAAAATGGCAAAATGTTGTAACTGTTGGAACTGGAGGATGGGTGCGTGGGGGCACATACTCATTCTCCTTTTTGCGTATGTTTAAATTTCCCATAATAAAAAACTAAAGTTTTAAAACACATGCTACCCTCGAGTACACGCAGCCTATAACCGGACTGCCTGCTGCTTTTGTCAGAATCCTAACCTGCTCACATCTCTCCATGCGGTGGGTACACGTGCGCGAACGTTTTCTCTGCTCAGTTCGACTGTAAGGTTCCTGAGGACAAGGGTCACCTTGTCCACGTTGTCTGCTTGTCCCGGCACAGTGGAAGCCTGAATCCAGTAGGTATTTAGCACATGGTCTTGGCTAGTTGACCAAGTGGTAGAGACATTCAAGGAAACTCAGTTAACATCCCAAAGACCCTGGACTTCCTGGCAACATTTTTGTTGAGAGCAAGCAGGTCCCTAAGCTTAATCACTCTTCTGCTAGGACCACATTTGCAGGGGGGACTGTGGATAGCTATAAGATTAGATTTTAGTCAAATGTTTGCCGTAATATGTTATGAAACTTTGCTTATAAAATAGATTCAAACCAGAATGGAGACGAACCTTCCTTTGGAAATGGAACTGTGCACACACTTAAACCGAAGATAAATGACAGAGC
Organism: Camelus ferus; assembly: GCF_009834535.1. NCBI lineage: Eukaryota > Metazoa > Chordata > Mammalia > Artiodactyla > Camelidae > Camelus > Camelus ferus. The sequence goes on along the minus strand of NC_045699.1, from coordinate 71,422,066 downwards.
ATGGCCTCGCTGAAGGTGTGTGGAATGGGCGTCTGTCCCACTCGTGTTTAACATCTCTAATAATGATCTGGATGATGGGGTGAATAGCATGCTAATGAAATTCGCAGAAGCTCCTTAATCGGGAGGTGTTGCTATCGCCAAGAAGGGGCAGAGAGTTGATGCAGATGCCTCAAAGCGGGTTAAAGCTATCGATGGAAAATAACACAATAAGATCTGGCTCAGAGGGAGAAAGACAAATTCAATTGGGAGGAAAGTCTAAAACAGGAAATTCCCTAGAGAGAAGAACAATGCAAAAATAATGCTGAGAGAGGTTCAGGCGGAGAGCAGCCTTAGCTGGAAGTGTGCGGTGGGAAAAAAAGGTCAAGATTGGGGAGGACATTCAAAGGGAGATACAATGCCATTCGTGGGGTCCCCGTGCCCCCAACTTCTCCAAGTTCATAGACTCCAAAGGCTCCATCCTGGGCCCCACAGGTCACTCAGGCCCCGAAACCTCTGCCTGGGGAAATGTCCTTAGAGAGCAGTAGGGAATTCCCTTTATGAGGTCATCCTGGCTCCACAGAAGCTACATGTATGTTTCCTAGACGTCTCATCCTCTGGGAGGGCACCCTGGGCCAGGAGGTTTTGGCCCCTGGAAGGCCAGTGGACTAGGGCCAACAGGTGGCCCTTTGTGGTTTTCTGGACCAAAGAAAGAGAACTTACAGCTTCTGGAAATGTTTCCCAGAGACCAGGAAATCAAGGAGGCTGGGCTGCTGTGAACTGTAGAAGGCATCTTAGCCTGCTGGGAGATGCTGGTACCATTTCTGCTCGATGGAGATATAAAACTCATTTGTTCAACAAATATTTTGTGAGCATCCACTGCAGTGCCAGCATCCAAACAGACACGGACCCTGTCTTCCTGAGACCCACAGTCTAGTGAACGTAACACTGCTATGGTGGTCACCTGCCTCTGAAGGACTTGTGCAGAGGGTGCTGAGGTGATTATATTCTTTTCTAGGAAGATATCACCCTCCAGATGACTGCACTAACCTCTCCGCCCTCCTCCCCCCAAAACAGGGGAAAAAATTCCAGGAGATCAGCAGGTGACAAGCAGTGATTAAAGAAGTGGGACGAGGGACCTGGAAAGATGAAGATGAATAGCAAGAACAAGAAATTAAGATGTAGATCATTGTCAAGTTCTGAGACGCTGATGCTGGAACAGTATTTTTTCAAGTGTTGGCTTCCAGGTTGATAGCTGTTTGGGTTTCAGGTCTGCAATTCAATGAGAAGGACAACCAGACAATTTTGAGTTAATGGACCTTTGAAATTAGCAGACCAGGTTTCAAGTTCAAGTTTTCACTCTTACTAGCTGGGTGACCTTGGGAAAATCACTTAACCTCTCTGAAATTCAGTTTCCTCCTCCTTGAAGTGGGAGTATCAACAACATCTACCTCTTGGGAGTTGATGTGTTGAAATAATTTGCTTAAGAAACAGACTGGCAGACATAGTAAACAAACTTATGGTTACTGGAGGAAAAGGGGGTAAGGAAGAGATAAATTGGGAGTTTGAGATGTGCAAATATTAACTGCTATATATAAAACAGATAAAAACCAAATTTCTTCTGTACAGCACAGGGAATTGTATTCAATATCTTGTAGTAACCTATAATGAAAAAGAATATGAAAATGAATACATGTGTATATATACATATATATATATATATATATATGACTGAAACTTGTACACCAGAAATTGACACATTGTAATTGACTATACTTCAATAAAAAATAATAAAGTGCTTAGTGCTGGGTCTGACCCCTGGTGAGCATTCAGTAAGTGTAACCCTTACGACTTTATCACTGTGCCCAAGAGAATTGGCAACACTGGCAATTTGTGAGCATCTTAAGGCAGAACCCCAGCCAGTTGTTTGTACTTTCTGTCTGTCTGGGGTGATGTCAGCACACTCTTATTCTCCCAGGTGTGTAATATTGGCAAGGCATGGACTGTAATGTTTTCTGTGTGGTACTTTCCTCCCCTCATCTTCACTCTGGTAAAATCATTTTCCACACTTCTCATTATGATTCACCAAACATTTTTTGAGTGCCTTCTCTGTGCCAGGCTCTGTGGATTCACAGATGAGTAAGCCCCATCCTTGAGCCCAGGATGCTCCCAGTGCAGAATAGACAACTTGACAAACTGCCTATTTCCTTGGGGCTTGGGCCCAGAGGCTTGCTCCCCAAAGATAACTCTTCTTCCTTTCTTCTCCCATCTTCGGAATTTGAGCCTCTTCATTGCTACTCTTCTGACTTCCAATCTCAAATGTCATCCAGATTGAAGGGACGGGCTTTGAGTTAGGAAGACCTGGCTTTGAGACCCAGCTGTGCCTCTAGTTGCTGTGTGAGTCTGGAAAAGTTATGCAACCTTTCTGAGCCTCAGTCTTCTCAGTAGGGAAATGGGGATAACAGTGCTCACCTCCTAGGGTTGCTGGGAGGATTGCATGAGTTAAATCACCTGCCTTGGGAGCCCTTTTCCTGACCAGCCGGCAGTGCTCAGTAAACAGCATTAAGCTGTGACAAAGCAAGTAGATCTAGTCACATGACCTTCACTCATGAGAGCAATATGCATTATTTTATCTAATAAAATCCTATGGCTCATGCCAGAAACTGACACAGCATTGTAAACTGACTACACTTCAGTAAAATAAAAATCCTATAAGCTTATTTCATTTTAATTTTATATGTATTTAGATTCAAAAAGCCAAACTATCTTTTAAAACATTGGTCTTGCAACTTTGCTGAGGTCAGTCCCTTCCCTTGGCCTCAGTTTCCCCATCTGTGAAATAAGAGGACTGGATGCTCAATGACCACTTAAGGTCTCTCCAGTTTCCAAAAGTCTAGGTGTCCATGGCTGGGGCGGGGCACAGATGTGGTCCTCATTTCCCGGTTGTTTTTGAAGCATCAAAAGAAACGTCAGACAGAACGAGTGGACCGGTGTTGAAAAGCATAGACTCATGGGGAGGAGGGAGGAGTGATTTAGCTGGGTCTGAAGAGGCATGATTGATGAAATTTAGGAACAGGTGATGTAGACTACGTATCACGGAAAAGCTCTCTGACAGTGAGAGATCAGCCTTCTTAGAAATTCCCGGCATTTACAGCCAGGCTGGTCCTGCCGTCCTCAAGGGGAGCTCAAGCAGACCTTTGCGGGATGGGGCTGTGGCTCTCTGGGACCCGAGGTGTTTAAGCCCGTGATGGCTAGAGGTAGGGAAAGTTTGGGGAGGAGCACTTGGGAGCCCCCATTTTCACCAGCAGGCAGCGAGGCACAGGCGGGCAGAGAACAGAGACCCTGAGAATGAAAGCTATTTGAGTTCCTCTGGTATCTGCTGTGTTTTCAACATGTGTCCCACTGAGCTGGGCACCCCCTCCAAGAATTTTTACATAAGTGCTCTTCTGTCCCCATAATTGCCCTATGAAACACGAGCAACTATCTCAAAAGCACAGATGAAGAGACTGAGGGTCAGGGAGGTTAAACGACTTTGCTGGGATCACACAGTAAGCAAGAGGTGGCAGTGAGATTCAAACCCTAAAGCCTGGAACTTTCCACTGCCCTAGAAGATGTATCCATCTGCACAGAACCACAATCCTGTTTCAGTAAATGTTTATTGCACCGGTGAACTAAAGAATAGCACTGGTGCTTTTATCTCAATACACTTTTTATTAACCCTGTGCAACAGGAAATGTATCATTTAATTTTCGCCTTACAAGTGAGGAAACTGAGGTCCAAGTAGCTAAGGTCACCAAATGAGCTAGCGGCAGGGTCAGGCTAGAATTCTACATTTCTAACTCGAACCCAATGCTTTTCTTTCTTTTCGATGATTTTTCTTCTTTAATTATATTCTACTGTCATTTATTGTTTAACTGGGAGCTTGGGGTCTGGTAAGAACCACTCCCTTATTAGTAGGGAGACTATGTAAGATTGGGGGCAAGTTTCGAAGGAAAGACAGCCAGGGAGATAAGATAGAAGGAAATGATTGAGGAGAGAAAGGCAGGTGGTTTAAGGCAGGTGAATTCCGTAAGGTTCAGACTTGTCTGTAAGATGCAGGATACTAACCACCAACCTTTCCCAGTTTCTGCAGTCCCCCACCACCACCCCAGGGTTGCTCTTTGTAAGAAGGATGCAGGGAGACTTCCAGCGAGGTGCCTGGTGCACAGTGGGTGCCCTGTAAATGATACCACTGTCATTATGAAGAAAAGTACATTAGGGCTAGAGCTAAGTTCCCTCCCTAACTGGGAAGCTGGTTGACCACTTTAGGGAAGAGAGCCACATTTCAAAGAATCCTAAAAATCCAGCTTGGCACACTTTTAATATGCCTCAGGACATCAATGACTCCAGGCTTTTTTGTCCCTGGCACCTCAGGGGCTTTGCACCATGATTAAACAGCAGGTCACTCACCAGGCATTTAATGTCAACTTGTTCTGGGCCTCCTGGTCCAGGACCTTCTTGGCAGTGCCCATCCAGACCCTGGTACAGCAGAAAACTAAGGGCAGGGTCCCCTCGGTGCCCCTTCCCTTTTGCCCATACCTCCCTCCCTCCTCTTCTCTTGCAGTGATGGAACTGGGTATTTGCAAACAGCTTAGGCACACATGCACGCAATCGATATCACAGAAGATAAATCTGCAGCAATTGACTCCAGGCTGTACTGCCACTAAGTGACAATGAAAAATGATCAGCACTTGAATACATTGCATTTTTATCTTTAAATCTTTCTACAGAAGCGGTGTCAATATCAGAGCACTAAATAATCTCTAGATAGCAGGAAGATGCAAGAACATTCTTTTTTCCTTTGTGGAAGATGGATGTAGCTTTTTCGAAGATCTTAAATACTGAAGCAAGGAATTAGCTCTCTAAATGCCCTACAATGACTGGCCGCCTTGTCAGTCCTCCGAGGGCGATTTGAATACCCAACTCCACTCTTCCATCAGTGTTCTTTAAATAACAGTGCTTGGCTCTAAGGACTAGAAGCCTTTCCAAGCCCTAATGAATCCATCAATCAACGCTGGCTGCATCTTCTTCCTCAGGCCAACCTCAGTGAGCCCATAGGGGAAAATGAGGCAAACGGAACTGTAGTGTCTTGTCTAAGTCATGGAGGAACTCAGTTTTTCCTCAGAGTCAAGCCTGTGGTCCTTGAGAAGAGGACAAGGCAAGCATCACTTGGGGCAATAAGATGGAACTTTCATGAGCAATCAGATTGCTGGGTTATCATCATCAAATGTTTGCTGGGCATTATTAATTGTAATACACTGATAACCATCAGAATGCAAGGAAATTAGCCTTACTCATTCAAGCTTACAAGGTATCGGGCAGAAGACTATTTGCTTGGTAATAATGACTAGGCATTGCACTGAGAACTCCGTAGGCACCCTATCAGCTGAGTGGGTCGCCCAGGTAGTCCCACAAGGTGGACATCACCAACCCCATTTTACAAACAAGGCAACATTGTTAGTGACAGCCAGCCAGAGCAGGGCAGCAGACCTGGGCTGGAGTCCCAGCTGTGTGTGAACATGGACAAGCTATGACCCTCTCTGGCAGTGCTCTTATAAGTAAAGTGAGGGGAGCCGGACCCAGTGGCCCCTGAAAACCCCCCAGCTTTTATCATTGTTGGTTCTGTGAAGGTTCAAACAGATGGGCAGACTGTGCCCCGCCCCCAGCATTTGCTGAGTGCCTGCTGCATGCCAGGTCATGTGAACACTAGTTTGCAGAGCTGCCACTGAGCAACATATCTTTTGTTCTCCAAGTGGAGAGAGAGACTACAGGCACCCGCCCTCTCCCATAAAATTATTGTAAAAAAATAATTAAATATTGATCAGCTCTAGTGTGCCTGGCACTGTAGGGGAGGGGTGTTGAGACAGAGCATGCAAAGGAAAAGAAAACAAAGTTTCTGACTTGAAAGGTTTTTCAGTTATGCTGAAGAGAGGGAATTGTTCAATAAAATATACTTCACAATCAAGTATGGAAACAGGGGCTGGGGAGGCTGCTGGGTGGCAGAGAGCACACTGGAGGTAGAGTCCAAAGCCTTTTGATCTGTAGTCAGTCATTAAGGAGCTGCTGTAAAGTGCTCGGGGGTTTGGAGCTAAAGACCCTCTTTCAATACGGATCTGGTAAGCATCAGCATGGAACATATAAACTTAGACATTTGTTCACTCGGGGAAATATCCTGTGAATGCCTTGCTGACTTGGAAACACTCAGCTCTAATAGAGGTGACTGGGGTACATTATCAGGACTAAGAAACTGGTATCCCGACTGATTGTGCTCCAACCTGTCTGGAGAGACCCTATTAACAGAAAAGTATTAGTCAGTGTCAAGCATAAAAGGAAAGGAGTTGACCAGCAGGAACTAGTCAGTCCTTATCCAATAATGCCCAAGAGGGTGAGACACTATCTGAAGCAGCATTTTCAAAGTCTGTTTGGTAGCTCACCAGTTCCCCGAAATGTCTGGGGAAAGAGTTCTAAAATCCAGTACAGATGGGAAATGCTGCACGCCACATCCCCTCTGTGAGAGTCACCACGGACTCTCCACTGAAGTTCAGAGAAGTTCCTCAAGTGAAAAAAAAAAAATCATTACTTCTGTTTTTAACCTGGCATTTCCCAAACTTATTTGTAGGTGTGGCGGAGAAAAGAATGTCTGTGAACATGAAACACAAATTAGAAAAGAATGGCCTAAAGATTTAGATGAAAAGCATTGACTGGTCTCACAGAAAAAGATAGATAATGAGGAATAGTGGGAAACAATTTTAGAGCAATGAGATGCCTTAAATTCTCAACTAAAGTATACAACTGATAAGGAAGATCTCCCAGATATATGGTATCAGATGAAAAATCCGATGCAGAAGAATGTGTACAGTATGCTTTCATTATTTTTTAAACAAAAGGATGAAAAATATATGTGAATATATATACCATATATATAAATCATATATTCACTTTTATAGGCAACAAGACATCTCTGGAAATAGAAAAAAGAAGTCAATAACACTGGTTGACTCCAGGGGGAAAAAGAAGGGAAAGACTTTTCAATGAATCCTTCCAAATTTTGAACCACGTGAAAGTATCATCCATTAAAAAGTCAAATAAAAACACCCTGAAGTGTATAGGTATCATTCAGTGCGGATGGACCTAAAAAGTGACTACTGCTAAAGTCACTGCTCCCCTTAAAATACTTCAGTGGATTTCCACGTCCCTTGAGACGAAGTCTAGACCCCAGGAGAGCCTGCACGATGTGCCTTATCCCTCCTCATGTTCCATTCAGCAGCCAGGGCAAAATTCTCGCAGCTTTTCTAACAAGCCAGTCTCACTCTCTCCTCACGGTTTTCACACAAGCTAGTCTTTACACTTGGAATATTTTCTTCCCAAATGTTCGTGTAGGAAACCCACGTTCATCATTCAAGTTTCACGTTAGGTGTATCTGATCCACCCCTTTAGCTGCCTCCCTTCGTGTCTAACCTCTGCAAGGTGTGCCCTCTGCGGGCCGCTGTCCGTGGTGCTGACAACAAATTCGGGAACAGGGCCGGCTGCCCTCGTGGAGTTCTGAAGCTGTAGTGATGGGAATTATAGCACAATACAGACTACTTGTTAATGGCGCTCTCCCTTTTCACTCTCGTAGAGCCATTTGTACTATAAGTCATAAAGCCATGCTATGAAGAAAATACAGCAGGCTAAAAATAATGCCTTGTGGCCTGGTTGCTGCCTTGTGGACCAAGGTTTTTCATGACCCTTGAGTTGACTGTGTGTGAAAACAAACATCCAGAAACAGAAAAACAAAATAAAGGAAAAGGATGGCTTAAAAACCCACTAGAAAAGAAAGAAGCCTCTAAAAACAGGGTCTTGCCCCTCTTGAGAATTACTTCTGCTCTTAGCTTTCATAGGTGATATCTCTTACCTTTAATCTTTCAGCAGCCACAGAAATACTGAACTTCACTAAAATTCAATCTTGATCCAAGCAAAGTGGAAGTGAGATTTCCCATCATGGGGACCAAGGTGCTTTACAGACATGTATTATATGTATGTCTTACTAATAAACCTATTGGAGGGTGGAGGATGTAAAGAGAAAGTTAAGGAGCTAAAAGAGTGTACACCTCTGGTGCCCTATTCCCTCCTCACAAAGTGTCCTAGAGAGGAAACAGATTATTTATGAAGATTCTATCACTTTTTTAAATTTACGTTGCAGACCTGGACAAACTCCTTTTCACAAGCAGTTAATCCATATATTCTTGTTGATTGCTACTTTCTGAATCCTGATCTGGTTACCTTTTTTTTTTTTTTTTTTGAGTTTTGGGGGTGTTGCCTCACTAGAATGGGAAACATGCATTTTGGGGAGTGGTAGCTAGAAGATTCAGTCTTTATCGATGGAGAGATTTTATTTGTATAGCTGAAGGACTTAATCAGGAGTAAAAGCCAATCCTCCAGGCATATCATTATCAACCAAGGAGTGTGTGCTTTCCTTGTAAATACATGTGGTTCCTGATATGATGCCAGAAGTACATTTTAGGACAGGCTTTTCTCTTCCTCTCTGTGCCCATAACCTGAAATTGCCAGGCTATATTTGAGAAGTGAGCTCACATACAGACCCCTAGACTGTATTTTGTTGTTGACAGTTCTTGCCCTAACCTCTCCACCCACCCCCCACACCTCCTCCACCCACACCACAACTACCTGCAGAAATATAGTTAGCATGCTTGTATCAAGCTGAGTCTTGCTAACCAATATCTTTAAATATCTCATTTGTACCACTGGGTTGTGTGGGGTTCTGTTTTCGGGGTTTGGCTCATTCATTTGTTGCCTCTCATGGTAATTTATTGAGCATAGTATATAGCACAGAGGTTTGGGGGCGGCAGGAAAACTTTTTTTTTTAAGACAACTACTCAGATCTCAATATAAATGGGTTAAAAGTAGAACTGTTTTGGTTGAAGAGGATCAGAGCGTCTACTCTCTGACCATCCCTTCCTTACTGTTACCCTTGAGGCATAACCTTCATGATACTTCTGAAGAATTCTGGTGCCTTGGGGAACCCAGTTTGAAAACCATTGGTAGAGTCATAGCATTGCCTCAAAGTTCTGAGGCCTAGTTCTATCCTAGTTCTGCCCTTAGCTGTTTGACCTTGAGCAAGTCATTCAATCCCAGTGACCCCAGTTTCTCCATATATATAGTGAATTTCATAGACTGGATGGTTTCTGAAATCCTGAACTGTCAGCTTTGACATGATAAAGATCCCATGACTGTGAAATTTAGATTCCAAAATTTTATGATTCTCAGATTCTGGAAGTCTGCAGCTTAAGATTCTCTGAGAGTGACTGTGTACTTTAACAATAATTTCATAGTAACTACTATATCTTTTAAAAAAGAAAACAGGCTTGAAGAGTTAGCTTTTTTTTTTTTTCTGAAAGAGTGGTTAGAGAATGTTTTCTCTATGGAGAAGAGGCTTGAATTATACAAAGATCTGTGCGTGAAATATTCCTGGGAGACAGATCAGCATATGTAAAGGCCCTGTGGTAGGGAATGAGCTTGGTACATTCAAGGAACAACAAGCAGACCAGCAGGGCTGGAGCAGGGGGGAGATGGGTAAGAGGTGAGGTGGACAGGTTAGCTGGGGTCCTCTCAGGCAGAGGGCTGAGCTGGGATTTAATTCTAAGTGCAACAAGAGGTCACAAGAGAGTTATAAGCAGGGGATGACATAACCTGATTTATGGTTTTAAAAAATGCTTTTAGCTTCTGTGAGAAGAATGAACTATAGGGAGGCAAGAATGGGAAGCAAAGAGACTAAGAGAAAGCTAAAGCAGCATCCCAGATGAGGGATAGCCACGACCTGGACCTGGGAGGCATCAGGGGAGGTGGCGAGAGGTGGTTGGATTTGAAATACATTTTGATGGTGGCGCAATCAGGATCTCATGACTGATTGGATGACATGCCACCCATACTAAGATGCCGGGGACCTAAGAAACAGAGAGCAAATACTAATACAAGCTTTAAAGGTCGTGAGCATGACGTTCAGAATTGTAGATGTTGGTCTGCAATTGGGCTGCTTCTCACGTGGACAGCTTCAGGGAGTCTGCTCCAGGGCCAAGAGTAGCAGGGATGTGTTTATTTAACAACTGTTCAAGATTCTTCTGAACCACACAAGTTTGGGCAGCTAGTATAGATGGAAACATGTATTAATAGGATATATGCAAATAGAAATGCAGCCAATTGTAAGCAATTCTCTTTTTCATGTACTTCTTTAGTTTCTAAGTTATTTTTAATAGGTAACTATGTCTTAAACATGAAAAAAATCCCTTTAAGACAGAAAATAAAAAATAAATCTAATCCAGTCCTACTGGACAGAGCTGTAGCTTGATGGACTTGGGGAGATGTGTTTGTCTTTTCTGCCACCTTTGCTGTCTTTCTGATTCCCAGTTCTCAGCTCTCAACTACAGCTTTTGGTAATTTGCCCATCGGTCAACTGACATGTCCCACCTTGGTTGCCCCCGCCACTTCCTCCCAGCTGTCAGTTGGGTTTGGGCTCCAGTTGCCCCTGGGTTGCACCAGACGGGCCCCAGCTTCGGCACCATGAACTGCACCTGCTCGGCGCGAGGCACATCCAGTGCAGGCAGTAACTGCGATCTGGCTGCCTGATTGATTCATTAGTCTAATGGTAACACATTGCTGGGATGCTAAGTTTGCTATTTCCCCAAAATGTTTTGAGGTTTTCCTCCTGACAACTGTGCTCATTGCAGTCCTGGTGAAAACAACAAAATGAAAAGGAATCTCATGGGCCACACACTTCTAAACGACGTAGGGAAACATTTGGTTCCTCATAGCTGTCAACACAATTATACCCACAGAGAAAGAAAATGAAAGGCGAGGCTGAGACAGCTCAATTTGGCTTGGAGAGTGGGACAAAGGCTTGGAATCTTCACGCCTGGGCAGAAGGATGCCAAGACCTCTCTGGTTGGGCAGGGGCAGAGCAGCCGTGAAATATACTAGTGAGAGCCAGTTGCAAAGCTGACAATGCATGAGTCTTTATGCCAAAGGCCTGCCGACCCTACAATGAGCGCCTTGCCAAAGCCCCAGGCAGGAGATTAAGGAACAATGAGGTCTCCAAGGCTGGGGGCCCCGGGAGGGTGACCCTTCATCCCAGCACAGGTGACAAGGGCACCACAGCCACCCTTGCTGTTCTTTTTCTCTCTGGGGGCTCACATGAAAGCATGGTACTGAATAACACATGATTTTAGGGCAAAATTAAGTTCTCTGGAGGCTCCTTTAGACTATCGATTCCTGAATGGAAAGAAAGGATGTCCCCTTGGGGGAGGTAACAGAGTCTCAGAGAGAGCTTTCCTCATCTGGCTTCTACCCCCACCTCCCACATATTCTAATTTTGCTGCCATTGGGAGAAGTGGGCCCCACTGCCAGCTACAGCTACTATTATGAATAGAAGTGCCTTAGTCACTCATTCAGCGACTATTTACTGGCCACTGACCATGTGCCAGGAACAGGCTCCGCCTCAGGGGGCTGGGACTAGACACACAGGTGCTGAGCTCCTGTGGTTCAGACTCTGTGACAAAGACCGGGTGAATGTGACAACTGAGGTTTTATTTTATTAAGTTTTCTCCCTTTTTCTGGTATTTCTTTTCTTAAAGACAGAGGGAAAGTAATGCCCACATTGATTATCTCCAATGTGCCAGACATCATGCTGCTGGACATGCGTCATCTCATGTCATCCTAACAAGAAGGTTAAGAAGCGGGTATTCATCTGTCTGTTTTACAGAGGGAAAAGCTAAGGCCCAAAGAAGGTGATGAACTGACTCAGGTCACACAGCGAGCACGTGGCAGAAGCCGGTCTCTAAGCCAGGAACTGCCAATGCCAAAACACGTGGACTACGGCCTTGCCACTCACGTGGACAAGCTGCATTCACGTTACTTGGGCACTTGTTAGAAAGGCACCTGCTGAATCATGATTTGAGTTTTAATAAGTATCGAGGTGATTCATTTACACATTAAAACTTGAGAAGCACTGAGCCAGGAAACTCACACACAAAAACAATCTCACTCTTAAACATAGAACACTCTTTGGAAATCAAAAAGATTTATTACATTTCCCCTGTTGTGTTTTCAGTGGAGTTTCTCAAATGCTACAGTATAGCTTTTAAAGAGTATCCCCGCCCCCCACCACCACCCAGAGTGAGAAAACATTGAATTTAAGTGGTAACAATTGCCTGGTGGCTTTTGTGTACTGCTGATGCGCCCTATGATCACCCCATGTGCTATTCAGGGTGGATCAGAGATGGAGGGAAGGGGAAATTTTATTTACTGATCTGAATGGCTAAGGCTGAGTGCCCCAGTCTTGCAAAGGAAGGCTAGAGGACACGGACTCTGTTTTAGAAAATAATTGGCACCAGTTCCAAGAGCATTGGGCAAAGCTCACGTTTTCCCTTTCTCCCTTCTCAAATGAGCTAGTGCAAGTCTGCCGCCCTTAACGCGGGACTGACAGCCATTCAGCTCAACTTTGGAATTTAAAGACCCTAATGATAAACCCAGAAATTATTGACATGAGGCCATTCACGGGTCTCTAAATCCTATAACCTTCCTGGAAAGGAGGTCAGAGTTGCTGCTAATCCACACAGCAGCACCTTTTTGCAAATTAGAAAAAGGGGCCCCTCAAGATAGATGCAGCCCCAGACCGTGTTGACTTGGTGAATGGACTGAGGAGTAGATTTCACCTCCCACCTGCCCCTTTGGCCTGCACGCCCTGCACAAACACACGTGGTGGCCCTGCAGGAAACAGTCATTTAAGATCAGTTATGAAGCTGAATTGTCAGCTCCACCAGGAGCTTGTTCATTGTATCCAGGCATCTAGTTCAGTGCCTGACTCAGAGTTGGTGCTTAATTAAATATATGTTGGACAGATGGATGAATAAATGAAGGAGGAAGGAATTAATGACTCACCAGTCTCAGATGTGCAAAGTCAGTGGCCTTGGAGAGCATGGGCCAAGGTATATTCATGAGACTACCTTTGTCACCTGACAACTTACCATGTCCTTAAGGCACAAATACTGCATGAGAAGGTTCTGTTCCAAATGGACATATGGTACTCTGCCTTTGAAAAAAGTAAAGGGGCCCTTTTTTAAATTGAAGTATAGTTGATTTACAATGTTGGGTTAGTTTCTGGTGTACAGCATAGTGATTCGGTTATGCATATATATTCTTTTTCATATTCTTTTTCATTATAGGTTATTACAAGCTATCGAATATAGTTTCCTGTGCTTTACAGTAGGACCTTGCTGTTTATCTATTTTGTATATGACAGTTTGTATCTGTTAATCCTAAACTCCTAATTTATCCCTCCCCCACTTTCCCCTTTGGTAACCATAATTTGTTTTCTACGTCTGTGAGTCTGTTTCTGTTTTGTAAATAAATTCATTTGCATCATTATTTTAAGATTCCTCATATAAGTGATATCACATGATATTTGTCTTTCTCTGACTGACTTAACATGATCATCTCTAGGTCCATCCATGTTGCTGCAGATGGTATTATTTCATTCTTTTTTATGGCTGAGTAGTATTCCATAGTGTGTATATATGTGTATATATATATATACACACACACACACACATATATACATATACATACATATATATACACATATACACACACACACACACAACTTTATCCAATCATGTTGATGGACATATAGGTTGCTTCCATGTTATGGCTACTGTAAATAGTGCCACTATAAACATTGGGGTGCATGTATCTTTCTGAATTAGAGTTTTCTTCAGATACATGCCCAGGAGTGGGATTGCTGGACCATACGGTACCTCTATTTTTAGTCTTTAAGGAATCTCCATACTGTTTTAAGGGACCCTTTCTGAAACTGTTGCATGAGGGCTCTTAATAACAATATGTATCTCTTGGCCTTTGAGAACTAAGGCATGGAGCTAAATAATTCTGACTCTCAGGGTGGTGTGGCCTCAAAATTCTCATGATAATTTTTTTAGGGGATCGAAGAGAGAGCCAAGAATTCAGGAAAGAATCAGAAGAATCAGGTCTGCACAGGTCCTGTTTCCCAAAGCTCTTCTCCACGCTTAAGGAAATCAACAAAAAACAAAGACGCCTTGTGTGAAAACCAGGAGCTACACGGCTGGTGTATGAGACAAGCTCGCGTCCCACCTGCAAACGTTTCAGGGCAGCCTCACTGAGGCGGGGGCTGGGGAGCAAAGAGAATGAGTGTGTTCTGACCAAGCACACCGCACATAGGCACTCAGGATTCCCGAGCCCTCAGGCCCTCCAGATGCTTGGCCAGTGTTTCCCAAAGTGTCTTCCATGGAATTCTAATCCTATGGGAGGCTTCTTAAAAACAGGTGCACCTGTCAGAAGGAACAACTCTCTTTAGGACATTTACACTGAGTGTGAAACTATTCAGCATTCCTGCCCACTTCCTAGTTCATCCCAGCATTTCCCAAACTCGCTTGCCTCCAGACAGCCCTCTCTTCCTCCGTACCTACCATTTTAGCATTTGTTTCTAATTAACAAGCCTAGTCAGTTGCATGGAACATGGGTTTTAGTTCTGTAGAGAATTTGGGGGAATAAACTTTTTTTTTCCTCCTGGGCTCAAGAGGGACCTGTTCACAGTTCAAGGGCCTCCAGACTGGTTTTCCATCTCCGTTTGACGACATCAGGTCCTTGAAGTCTAGGCTCCGATGTCTTGACAGCACATCTCAAATGTGTTTTCCTTGCAAGGGCCCAGCATAATTTACTGGGGATCGGCATCACCTTTTAAAAGAGAGATGGAGGACATCAACAAGGATCGCCGGCCACTCTTCTGTCCCCGGGCTAGCAATGACTGGGTCCTTTAAACTCCTCGCCACCGCAGTGCCGGAGCCCGCACCGCCCAGGTGCGGCCCGTCAGGAGCCAGGCACCTCATTGCTGACGGACGGCGGCGTCTCCCTTTGCTCCCCGAGTTCCCCGCCAGCGCTGCCTCACTTCCTTGAGATCTTCAGAGCTGGAGACAGGAGCAGGGAGGTAAGGACAAGAGGACGAGAGTGGCTCTGGCTGCCGGAGCCAGCTGAACTGTATTCACAGTCCCAGTGAGTGTCAGGGGCTGGAATGCAAGAAAGAGCCCCACCCCCACCCCAACTCCCCAGTCTCCCTCCAGTTCTCCCCTCAGCCTCCCCCACCCCACCCAGGTCCATCCAGGAAGCATTGTCACTCCCAGGCTGACCCCTCCACCGGGGCCACCAGGCCTGCTGGGAGGACTCCGGGCAGTGACAGCGGCCTGCAGCTCACGGGGTCCTGTCCACCACCCCTCCTGCTGTCAGGGCAGCAGCCACTGTGGTTGTTGGTCTTCATGGCCTCGCTGGACCTCCTACAGATTTGATGTCCTTTACTGAGATCATCACCCTCCCCTGATTTAATGAGGCTGAAGTCAGAGACGACCTGAAACTGACAGAGGGGCTGTGTTTCCCAGAACCCACCACCTGCCTCCTTTCTCAGGGAGCATCCCTGAAAAGTATCTTTCCCCTTTAACACTTTTTAAAGTTTACTAAAGTAATACGTGTACATAGTTTAAAAAGTCAAAAAGACTTAAAGCTTATGTTTTAAACTAGTCCCGCTTGCTGACTGTGTTCTTTTCCCCAGAGGCAGCCGTCTTCAACTCCCTCAGCTGTCGCTTGATTTTTTTCAAGTTTAGGCATCTTTCTACTAGAGAAAATGAGGATTAACTCTTACACACACACACACACACACACACACACCCACACCCATACTTCCCCTCTACTCATCCTCCCAATATCATAGATTCCAGTTAAATCAATACTATAATTACATTTCTGTACTATTTTCTGTTTTTCAGAGTTAGTTTTTTCCTTGCTTCATTTTCTATGTTGCTAACTACAAAACATCTCCTAGCTCCCCATCATAACCACAACGTTCTTGTTAATATAATAAAAGCCCCCGGAACCTATCAATTCCATGTTTTGCTGTGAGACTTACACCCTGGGGACAATCAAGGCCGACTGCTGTGCTGGATTTGATGCTCACCGATGAGCCAGGGCATGTCTGTGGTCTGACTCTTTTGGGTAAACTTTGTCCCTCTCCTGTGTTGCGTCTGCTGTTTCCCAGATTCTCTGTTTTCCACTTTCTTGGTTTACTCTCTCATTTTGATGGAGATTCTCCAGTAGCTTCCTGAGAAAAGTGAGACCTAGCATGTCTGAAATGCATTTTGTCCACACTTAGAATTGGTTGAAAAAATTATTAGTAAGTTTCTGGGCTGGGAATTATTTCCCTTCAGGATCATGAAGGTTCTGCACCATAGCTTCCAATTTCCAGTGATTATGTTACAAAGTTCAGCATCTGCCCCCTGATCCTCTGTGTATGACATTCTCCCTTTGGAAGTTTTTGATAAGCTTCTGTGCTAGACTCTTTAGATCTGGAAATATATAGTACTGGGAAATTACCATGTACAGTATTTTTTTTATAATCTTCTCTCCTCTATTCTCTGTTCTTTTTGTCTAGAACCCTTATTTTTGGATATTGAACTTCCTAGATTGTGGTAGACAGAATAATTTCCCCACCCAATCCCTGAACGCTGTGAATGTGTTATCTTACACGGCAAAAGGGACTTCGCCAAGGGAAGTACGTTAGGGATCTTGTGATAGTGAGATCACCCTGGATTATTCAGATGGGCCCAATGTGATCACAATGGTCCTTATGACCGGGAGGTGGCAGGGTGGGGCGGGGAAGGTGTCCAAGTCAGAAAAGGGCGACGTGGAAATGGAAGCAGAGGTCAGAGTGTTGTGCTTTAAAGATGAAGGGAGGGGCCAGGGGCCAAGGAATACAGGGGCCTCTAGAAGCTAGAAGAGGCGAGATTCTCACCTCACGTCCCCAAAAAGAACACAGCCCTGCTGACGCTATGATTTTAGCCAGGAGAGAACCATTTCGGATTTATGACATTCAGCACTGTAAGGGAGAAAATTGTGTTGTCACTAAGTTTGCAGTTATTTGTTTCAGCAGCCATAAGAAACCCATATAAAGGACTAAAAAGTACCTACTATGTGCCTGGACACCACCCAACAGTTTACATTCTTTAACTTCTTTGCCGAAGCTCTCCTAAGATGTCAGATCAGGAGGGGTCCCCCCTTGCAGACTCTCCCTCTTGTGTCCGTCAGAGCTCCGATTAGACAGTGATGGCTGGCATTATTCCTGAAGCGTCTCTCTGCCCACTAGACCACGCGCATCATGAGGCCTGGGGTCGTGGGTCTGGTCATTTGATTCATCACTTTGTCCCATAGATCTTAATTCATGCTGTGTGAATGACGAAATTAATCAAATGAATTCTATTCAGTTGTCCTCACCACAAGCCCATGAAATGGGAGCCATTATCCATCTCACAGATGAGGAAACCAAGACACAAATGAGGACCCATCCCATCACTTTGCCAAGGATGCATGGATTAGAAGGGGTAGGGCCAGGATTTGAACCCAGCATTGTCTGTCTGTGCCCTATAGCCCACCAGTGTTGCCACTAAGCTAAAGATGACCCTCCAGACTGTCTACCTCTCCCCCTCTGACCGTCCACCTCTCCCCCTCTGACCTGTCCCGCCCCCTAGCTGACTTCTGCCTGGCAACCTGACACTTCGGAGCAAGGAGCATCTTAATTAGGCCGCGGTGCAGCTGTTAAGGGAGCTGCCCGGCCGGCGCAGGCGGAGGTTTCAACGACCAATCCCGCGCTGAGCTGGGCTGGGGGGCGAGGAGCTACAGGATTTGTCAACTTGCTCTGGGATCCTCCGGGATGGGCAGTGTTCCAGCGTTATTATTGTTTTTAATCTAATCTGTTCTTGAGAACAACCATTTTGAAATTGGGCAAAAATACAGCCTAATATATTTAAACATATATATTTTTATTTTTATATAAGTTAAAAATAAACGCATTGATGTACATTTTCCAAGTGCCTGCCTGCTGAATTCCTAATGTAATACAACATGACTCAGAGCTAAATTTAAAGGGAGAAGCACATATGTTTAAAGCAGGCACCAACTTTCAATCTGAGGAGAAACAGAGTCAAAAGTATTTTTTTTAGCGTGTGAACGGACTGAGTGCAAAGTGAATTATCTCCGAGCCATCTGGGGAGTCTGGTGTTTTTCAATGCATTCACAACTCTAATTTTAAGCCGTTATTTGGCCTTTAAATAACAATATCTTTTCTTTCCATTGGAATTTGCACCAGATTCCGCATTTATTGCGCTATCGACTCCAAAAAGAGACCTATCTTTGAGAGCAAAAAGAGCAAAAGTTATTGAACGTATTACTCTGCAGATTGGCTCTGGGAAAAAAAAAAAACAGCAGTCTGATATTTTGCAAATGAAGTTTGACATATTCTGGGACGGCATATTGCACTCACCACAAACAGGCTGGTTGTGCCCGGAGGGAAAGGCTTAATTAAAGCCCCCTTAACAGCATGCAACTCGAGGAAAAAGACTCAGTGTGCACTGTCAGTGACCTTCAGGTTGTTCCATGGGGCTGTCATTCGTGAACGGCCTTGATTTTTACCTGGAAAGAAAGATAGTACAATGTGATTATAGAATCTTAGCTCCAAGGGGTTTCTGGTCTCACCTACAACCAGTGCTGGAATTCCCTGCATAGACTTGAGATAAATCTCCATTTACTTTCTGTTGGAATACTTTTAGTCATTGGACTCATCGCCTTTCTGATGGTAGAAAGTCTTTTGCAATATTAGGTTGAAATCTTCCTCCCTACAACTGGTTCTCAGATTGCCACTAGAAGACACAGAAGTCTTTGTGTCATGATTGACATGAAGGTGAGTTGAAGGTCACCATCACAGTCTTTCTCCTGCTCGCATCTTCTCTGCTTCAGGTGAAGCACACCCAGCTCCTCTAAGGAAAGAACATGACGACTTAGGCAGGTTCTTTCCAGTAACAACGATCATAAGTTTTTTGGAACCTGTCCCTGGTGGAGAGGACAAAAGGACAAAGGAGAAGATGTCTTGAACTCCTGTGAAGCTAGAGTTGGCCAATATTTTGTTTGAATCCCAATCCTTCTATTCCTTCCATAACCTTTATATATGGTCTCTTTGGAAGTATAGACTTCGCTGAAAACCAGATTCTCTTTAGTTCAGAAGTTCTCAAAGGGAAAGGTCTAAAGACCACACCACCCAGTCAAGAGACCCCTCAGACCTTCTGCTCCTACCTGTTCCTGCTCCTCCACCACAAGAAAACACGCCAACAAATTTTGTCAGAATTAACGCGAGATGTCTCCAACAAAGACCTGATGGAATGCGTCTGCCCGTCATCAGTGTGTTGTCCAAGGGTTATGTTGTTCCACAGTAGGTGTTTCATGCAAGTTCCCATGTGATCTCGCCTCCATGACTTCTCTTCTGCAAGGATGCTCTTCCCCAGATATCCTCCCAGTTCGACCCATGATTTGCCACAGTTTACCACTCAAAGATCTCCTTATCAGCCCAACCTATCAGAATGGCTGCCTCCTCGTCCCTCTGTTCATTCATCCTGCTCTATTTTTCCTTGTTAACAGTTCTCACTACATGACACGTTACAGATACAGCTATTCTTTCCACCAACTGTTTCCCTTTGCTAGAACGTAGCTTCTGCATGGCAGGAAATTTATCTAACTATGTGCCCTGCTAAACCCCTGAGCTTATAAGCATTTAATTAATATTTATTGGATAAATGTTTGAGGGTCAATCTGCGGATAACAATCTGTGGATATCAATCTCAGAATATCTTGCAGACAGACTTGAGAATTATCCTTCACAAGCCTTTTCTGACTTCCAGATAAAGTGACTCTTTCTTCTATAACTTCTCTTCAAATTTGGTGGTCCCCATTCATGATCTTGGTCTTTTATAGCAGTTTGAATTTTAGTTGACTGGTATTCATATCTCTCCTGTTAGGAGCAGTTTCCAGAGAGCAATCACTCAATTGGATGCTAGCAGTTGCCCAGAAAACACCAGGTATAGAAAGGGACGGCGTCCTCCTCCTCCCTCTGCTCTCCTTAATGGAAAGGTTTTGGAGATATTTTGGTTATGGTAGCTATTTATGATGAAAGTCTGTCATATCCAGTACAATTTGGGGTGCTGGTTAGCAGTCTGAGTGAGGTGTAGTATGATGAATATCTCAAAGAACTTTTACTATCCGCTCAATGATGTGCACAATGATGTCAGGTATCATTCAGAATTAATTTTAAAAGCCCTTTTAAAATGCAATAATAAAAAGACAGAGGAAAATGCAAATCAAATCCACACTGAGATTTCAGTTCACACCCCTCAGAATGGCTATAATCAAAAAGGCAGACAACAGATAAACAACAAGTTTCTTCTGTAGAGCACAGGGAACTATATTCAACATCTCGTAGTAACCTATAATAAAAAGAATATGAAAATGAACATATGTACATGTACAACTGAGACATTATGCTGTACACCAGAAACTGACACAACATTGTAAACTGACTATACTTTAATTTAGAAAAAAAGGCAGACAATAAAAGGTGTTGGTGAGGATGTGGAGAAATTAAAATCCTCATACATTGCTGATGGGGATACTGCAGCCACTGTGGAACACTTTGGCAGTTCCTCAAAAATTTAAATGTTATCATTTGACCTAGCAATTCCACTCCTAGATAAATATTCAAGAGAATTAAAAACATATGCCTACACAATAAATCAGATGGATATGTTCACCTCAACATTATTCATAATAGCCAAAAAAGTGGAAACAACCCAAATGTCCATCATCTGTTGACCGGATAAATAAAAGGTGGCATATCCATTCCTTTTAGCCATAAATAATTGAGGTACTGATATGTGTTATAACACAGGCAAGCCTCAAAAATACTGTGCTGAGTGAGAGAAACCAGACACAAAAGACCACATATCATATGACTGCATTCGTATGGAATTTGCAGAGTAGGCACATCTATAGAGACAGAAAGTAATTAGTGGTTTCCAAGGACTACGGGGAGTGGAAAATGTTCTGGAATTAGTGGGGATGGTTGCACAACTTAGTGAATATACTGAGAGCACTTTTAAAAGGTGGATTTTAAGGTATGTGAATTATATCTCAATGGAGTTGTTATTTAAAAAAAAATTCCCCACCTTTGAGTAATTGAACGTGTAATAAAAGTAATTACTATGGCGGGAGGGTAGAGCTCGGTGGTAAAGTGCCTGCCTAGCAGGCACAAGGTCCTGGGTTCAATCCCCAGTACTGCCATTAAAATAAATAAATGAATGAACCTGACTACCAACCTCCCCCAAAAAAGAGCTTTGCCGGGGTGGGGGTGTGGGTGGGTAGGGTTTACTATAGTTATAGTTAGCTCTTACATATTCAAATCAATTATAAAAAAATAACAAAACCCACCTGAAAAATAAGAAGTTGAATAGAATCAATTCCCACTTAAATGGCTTTCAACTATCTACTCTCCAATCCAGCGCAGATGACACAAAACACCACCTTTTGGGTGGAGAGGAAACAGAAGCCTTTTGCTTGGGGAAACTATGCAGGGGGAATAAAGCGAGTGTTGGCAACGCCATGCTCTCTTCTTCCTTCCCAGCAATGACCACCACAAGGGACTGTGTGCTGGCTGCTTTTGGTGTCCAAGAATCCACTTAGACCACATATTTCTGCCAGGCGGTCACCAGAACCAATAAATTCTTGAAAAAAGAAAAAAGACCTAGAATCTTAAAAACTCAAGGTATGTTTCAATACCCGCATAATACCCTTAAAAAAACAAAACAAACTTTTCATGATGGAAAATATCAATATAGTGAAATCCACGAACTCATCACCAACTCCAGCAATTCTCAGCTGACAATCGTCTCTCACCATGTCCCCCCATTTACCTCTGTCCCTCCTAATTATTGGGAAGCAAAACTCATATATCATTTTACCCACCAATATCTTATTACATACCTCTAAAAGATGACTCTTAAAAATAATCCACAAAATATATTCAAATTTGCCTTATTGTCTTACAAATGTTTAAAGGAACAGTTTGGATAATGTCCTTTTTTATTGTTATCTCCATTCTCCATGGATACATGAAAACATGAATAGCAACTACTCCTATTTCCAGGAGCAGCTATTGTGTGCCAGACGGTTTGCTGGGGGCTTTCCATGTATTATCCAACGTAATTCTTGCACCGGTCACAAGGGAGACTGCCCCTGTCTCATCCCCCAGACCAGGGAGATTAATTAGCCCAGCCAAGGATCAAGCTGGCTGACCCAGCCCCCACTTCCCACTCTTGCTTCTCCCTCGACTGCTTTTATTTTAGGGCTGTGCTGTCCAACAGTGTAGTCACCAGCTGCACTCAAAGAATGTCAAAGATTTAGTAGGCCAAAAAATACACAAGTTATCTCATGAGTCATTTTTGTATCAAAATGAGCATATTTGGGGGGAGTATAGGTCAGTGTTAGAGTGTATCCTTAGTGTGCACGAGGTCCTGGGTTCAACCCCCCATACCTTCATTTAAAAAAAAAAAAAGATCATATTTTGGATATATTGGGTTAAATAAAATCTATTATTGAAATTAATTTCACCTGATTTCTCATTACTTTTTACAAAATTGTGGTAAAATACACATAACATAAAGTCGACCGTCCCAACCATCTTTAAGTGTACAGCTCAGTAGTGTTAAGCACGTTCACATTGTTGTACAATCAGTCTCCAGAACTCTTTTCATCTTGCAAAGCTGAAACTCTGTCCCCATTAAACCACTCCCCATTTTCCTCTCCCCTCAGGCCCCAGTAACCACCATTCCACTTTCCGTCCCTACGAATTCAACTATTCCGGGTAACTCATATGAGAGGAGTTACTCAGTATTTATCTTTTTGTGACTGGCTTATCTCACTTGTAATGTCTTCAAGGTTCATCCGTGTTGTAGCATGTGTCAGAGCTTCCTTCTTTTTAAAGGCTGAATGATATCCACTGCATGGATAGACCATGTTTTTTTATCCATTCATCCGTTGGTGCACATTTGGGCTGCTTCCATCATTTGGCTGTGGTGACTAATGCTGCTATGAACATGAGTGTACAAATACCTTCTCAAGACCCTGTTTTTGATTCTTTTGAGTATATACTCAGACTGGAATTGCTAGATAATGTAGCAATTCAATTTTTAATTTTTTGAGGGACCACCATTTCACCTTCCCACCGACAGTGTACAAGGGTTCCAATTTCTCCACATCCTTGGCAAAACCTACTTTCTTTCTTTCTTTTTTTAATAGTAGCCATCCTAACAAGTGTGAGGCTCTCTATCTTTTTAAACGTGACTATTAGAACTTATGTGGTTCACATTTATGGCTCACATTATATGTTGATCAGACAGCAGTGATGGAAAAGAAAGATGAAACTCAACTTCCCAGCTTCCCTTGCAGTTCAGGTAGCCATGTGATGTTGTTCCGCCCGATGAGGCAAGAGCAGAAGTCTTTCGGTGCCACCTCTGCTCCTACCTCCTCCTTCCTGCCTTTAATTCAGAATTGGGACCCAGTCATCTCACAACCACGAAGTGACAGAAAGGAGACTGAGACTAAGGGTGCGGGGGCAGAGTGATGCAAGAGTGTGGGTCCCTGATGAGCCATTGTGTCAGCCCCACATGTACCCCAAGACTGCTTATCACATGAGACCAATAAGCCCTTCTCTCCTTAAACTACCTTTAGCTGTCTCTGTGATTGTCCGTTGCAGCCAAGTCCCTTGTAAGTGGCACAGCTGGGACATGACTGCATGCCCATCTGTCCTCCAAAGCTTGTGTTCTTCCCACCTCTGCCCTAACTGCCTCCCAAGAACGGACTGGTGACACCAGTGAGGTGGACACTGGGCTCCTCTCAGTCCTCGGCGCCTGTTACCCCCAAGTAGGGAAAGTGATTTGCAGCCAGATGATGAACAGACATCAGTTGCAAGGAATGTGTTCACTTTACACACAAAAATTTACAAGTTAGGATGTCCCCAGCTGTATTGTTTAAGGTAGAAAAGCCTCAGTGGTCAACAAGAGGGGATTCAAGAAAAGATGTAAACCATCGAATGGAATCTTCAGCAATAATTAAAATGTTTTCGAAGATGGTTGGATGATAAGGAAAGGTATTTTGGGCTCTATTATGAGAAATGGAGGTCACAAAATGGTATGATTGCAGTTTTGTAAAATAATGTATATGTGTGAATAACCAGAATGTTGAGTGGTGGAATTACACATAACTTTATTTTCTTATGTAGTCTTTTCCATAGTTTCCAAGATTTCAGAGTAAGTGTGTATTTGTAATTGGGGGGGGGGGGCAAAAGCAATACACTAAAAAAAATGACTCCGTCGCTAAGGTGAATGGACTGTTTATTTGTAGAAATCTGATGTGCCTTCTTTGTGCTGTCTTTCCTGAGGACAGGGGGCTGGAGTGGGATCTGAGGGAAGGGGCACTGAATGAGAGCTTCTGAGACAAAGATCCTTGTAGTGCTGTGGCTTCCACAGGGAGCCCACAAGCCTGGCATCTGCCCTTTGACCCCGGGTTGTAAGTGAGGATTCCAGGATTGAGTAGCTGCTGATGCTGGCAGTCCATTGTCCCTCTTAATTAAAATACCCCGTCCACATAACACAGTAATAGAATTAGAAGGCAATTCCTCCCTCAAATGGGCTGCGGTCGAGGCTGCACACACAACCTGTGTTTTGTTCCACTTTGATTTAGCCTAATGTGTTGGTAAAAGTGTCCATTCCTGAGATGCTTTGTACTTAATTACGTATGAACATGGCAGAAAGTGGAGGCTCCTAATGACATGCTCGGTGGTTGATTAAGTGAACATCCAAATGCACAATCAATAATTTACTCAAATATTTAAAATACCGCCTGGCTTCCTGTGATGGGAAGAGTATGGCTTGCGTGTGGTCCTTTGTTGGCTGCTCTGAAGGTGGAGGTCCCCCTGCCTCTCTCTGTAGCTAGAGAGTAGATTTTCTAAAACACAGTTCTAACCACATCACACCTCACTTAGAACTGTCTATTGAGCTCCCTCACATCCACCCCTCCCCGCCACTGTGCCTGGCTGGCCCCTAGGCACCTGTGGCACCCTCGGCCCAGGGCTCCCCTCTGCAGGAGGATGCTGTGACTCTCTAGGGACTCCCCAGTTCTCCGTGCAGGTCTCCTACCCAGCATGTAAACCTCATTGCGTTTCATGTTCCATTTGCGTCCGTCTCCCCTGCTAGGCTGTGAGGGGGGTTGTGAGAGGAGGAACGTGTTCTCTTGGGATCCTTTTTTAATTCTTTTATTCCATGGCTGTCTCTGGGTAAATGAATGAACTGGGGTGCAGGTATCCTGGAGCAGTGGCTGTGATCAGCATCACCAGTGAACAATGCTCTCCTTTTCCCTCCTCTTGAATTAATAACAAGTTCCTCTAATCTTAAATTCCTGATTGTTTCTTCTGGAGGCGATCCTACTTTGTTATTCACCAGATGAAGGAACTGAGGCTCAGAAGAGTTAACTCATTTTCCTGAGAGCCCCCAGTGGGACTGGTTTCCTGGTCTCCAAGATCTTATCTGTCCTTGGGACCACTTCGGTCACCATCATCACCGTTGTCATCCTCCTCCTCCTCATCGTGCCAAGGTCATGGTTGGCAGGAAATAAGAGGAAAACAGGTGCAGGGGTAGGTTCAGAAGAGACCAAAAGAGGATTCTTTACCACACTTGTTTATATGAATTGTAATAAACCGGATTCTAAGCAGTTACAAAACTGGCTGAGGCCCTGAGCCTGAAACAGGTGATTATGGAGGAACACATAATCCACTTCAGATATTTCCAGTGATGTTTATTGGGCTAGACTGGGCCTGGGTTTACCATTGGCTCCCCAGCTGTTTAGCAAAATGTCGAGCACATTCAACATCTATATTTGTTGAAAGACTAACGTGAATGCCTACCAGGTCCCCAGAACAGTGTGCTGCCTCAACTTAATCCTCAGAGCAACCCCCGAGGTCTTAAGCATTGTGCCACGCTGTCTACAACAGGTGGATTCATCCCGCAGTGGCTTATTCAAGGCAGATTTGATTTTAAATCTGTCTGGTGACATTCTGCCCAACCGTCCAATGCGGTGTTCTGTGTCTAGTGAATCCTTAATAATATTAATTGATGAGGGTGCTTTCTCTGTCTGAATGCTTAACCCATGCTCTCTGAATATGATGGAGTTGCAGCATATTTTAATTAAATCCTGACAACTTTAATTCTGATTGCTCATTCTAATACCTCTGAGCTGATAGCACCAAGCTAATGGCTTGTTCATTTTGGAAGATATTAGTAGCAGGGTGCTGCCTATTACCCGAACATAAGATCATGATAATTAAAATCTGATATTTGTCAAAATGAACTCCTTTAAAGGAATTTATATCCCACACACAGATGCAAGCATATACATGCCAACGTTCTCAAGAATTTACAACACCTTAGAGAGACTCTGTCCATTCCTTTCCAAAATGAAAAGATTTTTTGTTGACATGATGAAAGACTACTTCCTAGGTTCAGGGGAAATGTGTATTTCCACTGATCAATTTCTGCGTTTCCCAGAAGAGGGGAGCCAGAGAGAAATCTTGAAAACTAATGACAGTGGAGCAGAGTGTATTTGTACTTTATTGCCCCAATCAGAGTCTAAACCACTGAATCAGAGAATGAGACAAAGGAAAATCTAGTTGTGTGTGTGTGTGTGTGTGTGTGTGTGTGTGTAGCAGGCAGGAGGTGAAGGGCTGAGCAGGAAGGAGAGAGGATATCTGAATACACAAAGAGATTAAATAATTTGGAGAGAGGATCCAAGAAGTAAATATAATATATTGGGTAAACTCATTGCTTTCACAAAGTTGCACTGAACACCTACTGTGCCCCAGGCATTGGAGACACGATAGTTACAAGGTAGCTGTGGACCATACACCTATGGTGCTTGCCTTAGAGCATGATTCTAACCAGAAGTTCATGCTTGGTTGTGTGTGAATCCCCCAAATTGTATGCCAAACCTCGTGTTTATAGATGCACACAGGTGTGGGCAGCAAGAGACTGGTGCAGTTCCCGCCTAGCCCCCAGCCCCACCAGGGACAAAGTATACAGCAGGGATCACAGTCTCTAAGCCTTTAGGTGAGTAAAAACATGATAATAGAACTTGCCTCTTCCCCTAGAAAGGATGAATAAACAGAAGCCCAAACCAAAGCAAGCCAACAGACACAGATTTTTTTAAAATTTTGTAAAGTTGAAAAAGTATTTTCTACAAATATCTTAAAAAAACAACCCCCCCACACTACAAAGGAGATTTAAAAAAGGCCATAAAAATAGTGAATTATAGAACGTAGTTCATTGCCAAGCTCTTGGCATCAGGGTCACATCATTAGAGATAATTTGAATAGGACCCTTTGTTAATCCTTGCTTGACTCTGGGCGGAGAGTCCTCAAGTCCAGGATAGGAGCACACGCCACAGACCCATCCGAAACTTTCTCAGCACGGTTCCCCTAACAGCTACAATCTTCTGTGTGGTTATTACATGCCAAACAATATTTCAAAAGCTTTGCCTGCAAGGTGTTATAAGCCCCACAGCCACTTTGTAAAGATATGTATTATTACTAATCCTATTTTACAAATGAGAAAACACAGGCTCAGTGAGGCTCAATAACTTGTTTAAAATTCCACAGTGAGACGTTCCTATCTCTACCCCTTCTCCTTAGGAAAAGCTATAAATGGCAACAGGTGAGGTAGATGTCAGGCAATGACGGCAACAAAATAAACCCAAGACCATAAAACACCTTTCTTTCTTATGGGACTATTCATTATTAAATAGTACTTAAATTTAAACACGCATGGAGAGCAACATCAGGGCTCAGTTTTTGAGCAGAATTTATCTTGATTGTTTCAAAACTAGAGAATCTGAATCCAGGTGGTATGAGGGAAGCGAGGTTGGAGAGGCATAAGGGAATTATTAAGGATGGGGGTTTGAGGTGAACTACAGAATTTCAAAATCCTGGTCAGCAGAGCTTGGCAGAACGGAAGACTTTTCTTCCGTGTTTACACTTTCCATGTCCCTTATTGGTGGCCATTTAAAAACAACATATTTTGTATGTGTAACTGATTCGCTTTGCTGTACACCTGAAACTAACATTGTAAATCAACTACACTTCAATAAAAAATAAAACAATAAAAATGCTAAAAAAAAACCAACGTAATTCGACAGAATTTCAGACATAATGGCAAGAAGTGTACACATAATTTCTGTGTATCCCTCATCCAGCTTCCCCAGCTGTTAATATTTTGTCACACTTGCTTTACTCTCTCTCTAAATAAACATACCCATAGAATTTTCTTTTTCATGCAAACATAAGGATGTTCCTTTACCCCTTCAGGGTATATTTCCCCCAAACAAGGACATCCTCTTCCATAACCACACTGCAATGATCAAAGTCTTGACACTATCACCAAAAAATACTATGAACTAATTTACAGATGTCATTCAGATTTCACCAATTGTCTTCAACTGTGTCAGCAAAAGAAAATCCCAGATCAACCAATGCATTCAGTCGTCACATCTCTTTAGTTTCCTTTAATCTGGAATGTTCCTAAAGCCTCCTTTGTCTTTTATGACACACACCTTGTGGAAAAGTATAGGTCAGTTATTTTGTCCAGTGTCTTTAAGCTTGTTGGATGTCCTCATCAGATTTGGGTTCTTCAGTTTGAGCAGGAATATCACAGAAGTCATGTTGTGCTCTTCTTAGTGCATCCTACCAGGGGCGGCTTTGTCCTACACTGGTGATGTTGACCTGGTCTCTTGTTCGGGTGGTGTCCGCCAGTTTTCTCCACTGTGAAGTCACCATTACCTCCCCTCCCTTTACATCACTGAATTAAAATTTTAATGGGAAAATATATACAACATAAAATTAACATTTTAACCATTTGAAGTGTCCAATTCTGTATCATTAAGTGCATTCACATTGCTACACAACCATCACCACCATCCACAGAACTTTTTCATCTTCCCCATCTGAAACTCTCTGTCCATTAAACACCAACTCCCCATTCCCCCTCCCACAGCTCCTGTCAACCACCATTCTACTCTGTTTCTATGAACTAGACTCTTCTAGGTACCTCATTTAAGTAGAATCACATGATATTTGTTCTTTTGTGTCTGGCTTATTTCGCTTAATATAACATCTTTAAGGTTCACCTATGTTGTCGCATGTGTCTGAACGTCCTTCCTTTCTAAGGCTGAATAAACATTCCCTTGTATGAATATGCCACAGATTGTTTATGAATTCACCTCACGATGAACACTTGGGTTGCTCCCACATTTTGCTCTTGTGGATAATGCTGCTATGAACTTCAGTGTACAAATATCTGTTCCAGTCCCTAATGTTTCCTTCTTTTGAGTATACAACCAGAACTGAAATTGCTGGATCATTATTTTCCCCTTCTTGATTAACAAGATTCTTGTGGGATGACACATTAAGACTATATCAATGTCCTGTTACTCCTCACGCTTTCACCCAGTAGCATCCCTTGATTCCTATCTGAATGAATTATTCTAACTGTTGCCAAATGGTAATTTTCTTTCCATCATTCCTTCCCCATATATTAGTTGGCATTCTAGGGAAGAAATTGCCCTCCTCCCCCGTTTATTTACGAATATGGACTCATTCTATTCAGTCCTTCACACCATGGACGCTTTATTGCTCTGAGCAATTCTTTTCCATATGACTCCCAACAGTCCAAGTTTGGGAAAGTGAGGGAACTTGCTGTATTTCCTTGTCACCACCAGGAAAGCCGAGAGTGCCGCCCGACTTCCCCAAATCCCGATGATCACTTTCCTGCCCACGCATTCGTTCAAAGTGGACACCCTCTTTGGGAGGGTGCCCTCAAGAATCACCTGGGCAGCCCCGCCCCGGGAGAACTACATTTCCCAGAGTCCTTCGAGGGCTTGCGTCATCAGTGAGCGCGGCGTTTCGCTCGCCAAGCCGGTTTTGGAGGGCCGGCTGTGGTGGCGGCAACATGGCGGACGTGCTAAGTGTCGGAGTGAACCTGGAGGCCTTCGCCCAGGCCATAAGTGCCATCCAGGCGCTGCGCTCCAGCGTGAGCAGGGTGTTCGACTGCCTGAAGGATGGCATGCGGAACAAGGAGACGCTGGAGGGCCGGGAGAAGGCCTTCATTGCGCACTTCCAGGACAACTTGCATTCGGTCAACCGGGACCTCAAGTAGGTACCGGCTGAAGGGGCCAGAGTCGGGGCCCTCCCACCCTGTCCCGACAGCGCGCGAGTCTCCTGAGTCAGGGGCCGCTCTCCCTTTTCCTTGCTCCCTTGCTCTCTTTCCCTCCTCTCCAAGCCTCTGCCTACCCCTCAAGGCCACCTCATCCTCCACCCCCGCTTTGTCGTCTCCCGTCTCTCGGCCTTCTGGTCCTGGCTGTCTCCTGCTGCCGTGGACCTCCTCTGTGGTCCTTCCATTCCTCACGAGGGGAAGTGCTCTGCCCATGAACTTCCACTCCTCATCTTAGCATGGCTGGGTTCTCACCTGTAGGCCCTCTGTGCCCTATCTTGTCTAATCAAATAGTAACAAACAGGACCTGCTCAGGGCTGCCCCAAGCCCAAGTGCATTCGATCTGATTGGCCCCAGTTTTCCCGCTCTGAACTCTACTCGCCCCCGCTCCCCAAACACGACAAAGCAGACCTTGATCTATCTTTCTCTCGTCCCCTCCTCCCTCTGAAACCACCTGGTCAGTACTTTCATTCCCACTCTCGCTGCTCCTGTTCAGTTCCTTCCTCTAGAGACACCTAATCTCAGGCTTAACCAGCTTAATTAATCACTTACGCTTAAACCTCCCCTCTGCCTCCCAACAAGTATTAATTTGTGGCCCTTTAGGGTTAAGGATTGTACATTTCCTCCTGCTTCTTACAAGTCATCTCCTTTATTTCTACTTTGTAAGTGTCGTGTAAGAAGTAAGTGAGAGGATGTTTGTAAAATGCCTGATACATAGTAGGCACTCTTTCATTGATTATGTCCTGAACTTGCCTTCCCTTCCTTGTGAGACTCAGTCCTTCCCAGGGAGGGTAGAATTTCAGGGTTTTTGCTTTTTACCTCAGAACTGACTTCTCCAGGGGAATGTGTTTGGTGAGCTCGTCAGCTTCTGATTTGTGGAGTGGATGGGGTTTTTTTTCCCCCTCAACTTGGTTTCCTTAGTAACCAGATGGAAGGAGGTAGAATGTAAGAGGAGGTGGTGACCAAATGATGGGAGCCTCTTTTTATTTTTATTTTTTTCTCTAAGTAGTTGCCGTCCTCATGCCGGGGGAAAGCCAGGAAATCACACACCCCTCCTCAACTCCCACACTCACTTGCTGTTCTCTGGCGCGGTGCCAGTTAATACTCTCCTGCTGGAGGGGACGCACTGGTTGTTCTTTCCTCTCTCCTGTCTTCTCTTTGATTGGCTTCCCTTGATAATGTTCAGGGTCTTGTGACCCTTCACCATTTTGGAAAGTTTAAGAATGTTTACATTACCCTGTTGCCTTTTAAAATCTTTATACCGCAATGCCAAGAAGAATGGGGCTGGAGATTCCAAAGTGAATGTGTCCTGAGAAACTATTCCTGGAGAGTCTTGTTGACACTTTGGGACTGGCCCCTCAGAACGTGCTCCTGGAATGTGCTTTATCTGTTGGCTCCCTTTCCTGAGCTCGTCTGGAGTGTTCCTGCTAGACTGAAGTGTGTGTATGTGTGTGAGTGACACAGCCCCCTTGGTGGTGTCTTCCCCTTCCATTTGTTTATTTTATCTCTTCGTTGTTTTGTTAAGTTTACCATCTGTGAAGCACCACGTACAAATCTCTCTCTCTGTGAATGATAAATAATCATCATTTATTCAGGTACTTGCTGTTCTGCCAAATGTAGTGATCTGTACATGGGTCTGAAACTGTGAGCGAAGAGCAGTGTAATGCCGTATTTTGAAATTCCAGAAAGTCTCCTCCCCCCTGCAGAGAATAATAGTTTGAGTTGATAAATCCTGATTTTGGGAGTCTTTTTGATTTCATTGCTCTTACCTCTTTTTCTCCTTTGGAATGGCACTGGAGCACTCAGTTGGAAAATAAGATGAACTCCCAGTGAGAGGTTTTTGCGAGGGTCCCTAGTCTGCTTAACCTTTCAAACAGAAACTAATGATGGAGAGTTTGAAGAAGAGCCTTTGTCCAGTGTGGTTGGCTCAGCACTGGAGTTTTAGTGGACTCAGTGGGTTTATTTGCCTTATCTGTTTACTTTTCAGTGAGCTGGAGCGTCTGAGCAACCTGGTAGGCAAGCCTTCTGAGAACCATCCTCTTCATAACAGCGGGCTGCTGAGTCTGGATCCTGTGCAGGACAAAACTCCTCTCTATAGTCAGCTCCTTCAAGCATATAAATGGTCAAACAAGGTAAGGGCGACATGGCAGGGGTGGAGCTAATAAGGGAAAAAACAAGGTTTCTTACTTATTTTCATAAATGCAGAAAGTGAGGGTCAGTTTGCCTTTCTTTTTCTGTTCCTGATTCGGCGTGGGATTAGAGTTGGAAGTTTTAGAGTTTCCCTCTGAGATGTGATGTAGTCCTTTGAAGTCTTTGAGGATTCATCATGATGCTCGGGTAATTAAATTTTTAAAAAACTTCCAAGTCAGGTGTGTTTAACCTGGACACTGAGCGTGTAGGGAGCAGCTCTTATGAACGCCTTGGAATCACATGCAGAGTGTCGTGGTATGGGTGTGCTTTCCTGGGGAAGACTTCCCAGCGTTCAGCGCATTCTCAGTGGAGTCCCCGATGCCCCAAAGGTTCGGGACTGCTGGCGTGGATGTGCAGCCGCTCGCGGTGTTTATGTTGCTTGGACTGTTTTTTCCCTTGCTGCTGGAAGAACATCACGAGAGAACTGTTGGCTAGATTAGTCTCTCCTCTCCAGTAACTGACCCCCGCTCTGAGGGAGACTGTTCTGAACACTCTCCCTGAACCCGCCGGCCCTGGATTCCTGCAGCTGGCAGGCCCGTGGTGTAGACCCTCGGACAGCTGTGAAGGGGAGACTAAGCTGCAGTGTAAAACTAACAGGAATAGTTAGGCTCATAAACCGGGAAACAGCTCGTTTCCTAACAGGTTCCTCTTGTTTGGGTGCTGCGGGTTGCTGTGCATTTTTTCCCCCTGTTGATAGAAAACGAGAATATATATTTGGACTGATTTTGGAAGCTTTTCCCATTAGCTGTGCTACCTCCCTGGAGATAGTTGTTCTTACAGTTACTGGCTGTGAACTGCTCTGCTCCCTCCAGTTACCCAGCGTCCTTTTCCTCTTTTCTGTGGCTCTGTTCACTCTCATGTCTTAGGTGACAGATGAGCCTGACAGTGTTTCCAGCATGTGGAACTGTTTTCTTTGAGTGTGTCTGTGGGAGTGTTTAGCACTCTTTGGTTTGAAGTGGAACCCTCGCCGCTGAGCCTGAGACTCACTGTCGTGGGGCGCCGCAGAAGGAGCCTGAACCTTGGACGTGTACGCTTAGCCTATGAGGCTTGCCCTCCAAGCTCTAGGCTGCTGTCAACAGAAACCCAATTCAGCCTTGAGGATCAGAGGGCCCAAGTAGTGGGGGGACCTGTCACTCTCTGGCCCTCTCTATGCCTGCTTCCTTGTGTTGGCCTGATGTCTCCAAGTGGTGGAAAATACAGACTGGTGGTTGTAGATTTACATGTTCCTTATACCAGGTGATCTCCAAGTGTCCACACTAGGCCCTGGAAATGGACTCTGGCCCTGTTTGGTAGGTGGCCCCAGTCTACGCAGACAGTTCATTGGTTTCAGGAAGTGGGATTCTCTGATTGCAGTGCAGATCACCTGAAGCACAGGAACTGGGGCTCCTTGGAGTTGGATAGAGGCAGAAGGGGATGCAGGGCAGACAGAAAATGATAGATGTCTGTTGTGGTTGCCAGGGCCAGACATGAGACTGTTCTGGCTCCATGCAGACAACACTCCCCGCTCAGGTTGTCCCATTTGAGCATCCTTGTTTCCCAAGGGGCACTCTTGGGCATCTGAACATGAACATTTACCTGGTGATTGGGTGGGACCTGATCTGTAGGTGCATGGTGCAGCTTACTCTGGTTGGACTCGTGGTAGAGGGTCCTGCTTTTTGCTTTTCGGACAAGGAAGCTATGTTGATGGATCCAGTGGGTAATGATCTTGGAATAGGCTCGAGTGATGGAGACTTTTCAGTGGTGGGAAGATTCAGGCTGATATTGAAACCATGAATGCCTGGGACTCCAGTGGAAGCGACTGGTTTTAAATTGAAGTGATGACACTTAACTTTTGAATGAAAGTAGTTTTAATTGTTTACTGAATCTAATGGAGTATTAAAATAGAACTCCCTGGCCCCCATCCTTGTCCTCTGGTGGAAAAGAAGTTGTATAAAGGAAAAGAAATATTATGTACATGGAACTTTTTGTCCTGGAGATACTGCAGGTTGAAAATAGATGTAGAAATAGCTAAGACATGGACGCAACCTAAATGTCCATCAGCAGATGAATGAATAAAGAAGATGTATGTATACATAATGGAACATTACTCAGCCATAAACAAGAATGAAAGATTGCCATTTGCAGCAACATGGATGGACCTAGAGATTATCATACTACATGAAGTAAGTCAGGCAGAGAAAGACAAATATTTTATGCTATCACTTATACGTGGAATCTAAAAAATACAAATCAACTTATTTACAAAACAGAAATAGACTCACAGACGTAGAAAACAAACTTACATTTACCAAAAGGAAAAGAGAGAGGAAGGGATAAATTAGGACCATGGGATTAATACATACACACCACTGTATATAAAATAGATAAACAACGAGGGTTTACTGTGTAGCACATGGAACTATGTTCAATTTGATAATAACCTATAATGGAAAAAACTCTGAAGCCGTATACCTAAAACTAACACAATACTGTAAATCAACTATGGTTAAATAAATTTTTTTTAAAAAGGTAGAAATTTGTCACCGACAGTAAATCCCTTATGAATAGTGGGAGAGATGTAGAGGTATTGGTCATGTCCTGGCCTGGTGCCCTCCTGTAAAGTCCCTGCTCCTCCCCCAGCTCCCTAGTGTGCCAGCAGAGAGGGGATTTTGGACCTCTTGTACCGCTAATTGACGAAATAAAGAGAATGAGTAAGTAATGTTTAGTTTGTCTCCTTATTTTATCGCCAAGCAAACCAAGGCCCAGTGAACTGACCTGCTCATGGCTCTGTAGCTAGACTAGAATTTGCCTTTCCTGACTGAGGTCAGTGTTCTTTCCCTAAAACTTGATGCTGTAATCCAGTTTGCCTTAAGGTTTTTGACGATAGCAAACATTCCCCCCCTTTAACCTTCATTCTAGAAGCAGTTAATCTATTTTACTCGTGAATCTGTATCACATTTTACTGATTTTTAGTGGTTTACAGAAGGATGTTGACGGCAGATACATGGTACATGGATCCTCAGACTGTCTCTCTTGCCCAGGGCAGACATCACTAATCACCCGCTGCCTTCTTTCCTGCTGAGGCTGCTAATGGGTTCACAACTCTGTTCTGGGGCTCAGTAGCCCTGGCCAGTTACTCAAAGGTGGGCTGCAGGGAAAACGTGTTTTTTTATTGCTGTGATGGCAGATAGTGTTCTACCTGACTTTTGCTTACTTACGCCTTACCTTACTTTAGAAGGGTTAAGGCAAATTGTAAGAACGCTGTACTTCAAACCTTGGAAGAAAGGCTGGAAAAAGGGAGAGGGTGCCTTATGTACATTTCTTTAATAAACTCAAGAAGTGGCCCCAAGAAAGAAGCCAGTATTCTAATTTCCAGCTGAGGACATGGACGCAGCAAACAGTGATGTATGTTTATCTTGCCTCTCCTGCAAATGAAAAGAGCTTTTTAATCGTCAAAAGCTTTCATCATTCATCATTTTACCCTCGAAGAGTTTAAAAGAGTAAGTGCGTTAATATGTTAAGTGGAGTTTGGGGTAACTTGCCAGGGTCAGCTTTCTGCCCTGTTGGCTAAGAGTTGAAGGAAGTGTGGGAAAGGCTTTGATACCACCCGTTACGTGATGAGCTTTTGGTTTTATGTGCTATTGGCCGTAGAGAAGTCTCGTTCACGCTTAATGACTAATTATTTTCTTTAGGGGATTTTGTAGTTTTTGTAAAGTCAGTTGGAATATTAATTACATGGTAATTGGCATAATTGTTAGGCTAACACATTTAAAAATTAATATAATCTAATGAAATGATGTCAAATTGCTGTGAGCAGCACTTTTCCTGTGCTGAATTGGGGAAAGAATTTAGCTTTTAACTATTGTGCACCTATAGATAATTGTCCTGTAGAGGGATGACAAGCTCTCTTGGCAAGGGCAAAAAATAATTGGCATCAGCGCTGTCCTTGCTGTAAGATAGCGAGTGTAGACTTTGTATCGCTTGTTATGCTCAGGTATGCTGAGAGTTAGACTGAGCTTGTTCTGAAGGCCCCTTTCCGAAGGCGCCCAGTGTCCTGTCACCAGGCTTTTGTTTCTGGCTTTGACGTTCTTCACTTGTTTGTGGCATAAGGCAGCTTGTGTATTTGCCTGAAAACTTCACGAGGTCTTCTTGACGAAGACTTCAGCCTCTCCATGGTGATGACTGAGGCAGCA
Source organism: Camelus ferus (assembly GCF_009834535.1). Classification (NCBI taxonomy): domain Eukaryota; kingdom Metazoa; phylum Chordata; class Mammalia; order Artiodactyla; family Camelidae; genus Camelus; species Camelus ferus. Next base: position 71,385,432 of record NC_045699.1, on the reverse strand, counting down.
AAGGCCCCAGAGGTGTCACTTTCTCCAGGGCTGGGAAACGGGCCTGGGGGCCGCTGACTTTTATTTTTTAATCTTTTAATTTTTATTATTATTATTTTTTAGACTTTTATTTGTTTTTGCATGCTTAGTTTTTCACTTCTATCAGAGAAAGAGTGACCTTCCATTCCAGGCATATTCGGTTGGAAAGTCTGAAGACATTTCCTCCAGTCTGCCCTCCTGAACTGTTCTCATCTGAATCTGGTTACTCAGCGGCTTTAAGTTACTGTGACATTCATGTCCCGCAAATCCTGCCTTGAAGGTGCTCTTGATGTTTTGAAATCATGGAGCTAACAGGGGTAGGATTTTTAAAAATTGCAGCATGGAGCCTCTTCCTTTAGGGACCCTGTCCTCTCTAAGGTCCCTAAGGGGAGAGACTGTTCTGTCTGGTTCCCTGGAGGGAGTCCCCAGCGCCTCACAAGGCTCCGGGTACACAATAAGCATTCAATTAAAATTCATTGATTGAATGAAAGAATAAATAAAAGCTTTTTCTGTTGAATTTTTAATTTACAACCCCTTTTGTGGTTTACATGCTTGTATTTTTGATGAAGGAGGATAAGAGCGCTTCCATTCGGGGCTGTCCCTGAGAAATCTGGTTGTGCTACGTGTAGATGAGGGAGCGTCCCGAGATCCTGTGATGGAGGCCAGGGCTGGGTTCCAGGAGGGTAATTTGGAAGGACAGGGCGAGGTCAGTTGGTGAACTGATGATAAGCTCTTTGAGGGCTGAGGTTAGCAGTTTTATCTCTGCCACTTGTCACCCGCTGTGCCCGAGGAGAGCCGGGTTGACAGCCAGCGCTCAGGAGGGAACGGGACTTGGTAGAAGTCTCCTGGAGTTGGCTGGGTCAGGCTAATTTGAGCCACAGCAGCTGATGTCAGGTGTCCTGTGGCAGCTGTCCTGTTGGCAGTACTGCAGAAACGGTCTGGGAAGAGGAGTGTCAACTCCACCAGCCTCTTAGGGAGTCTCCCGCTCAGTGTGTTATCAGTAACTAATTTCTGTTCTTAGTGTTTTCCTTACCACCAGGCCCACCCCCTTCTCATTCAGGGAATGCAGATTTATTCAGAACATAATGAGGAAAAAAAAATCACTTAAATGCTCCCCAAACTTTAATCACCACGCCTTAGGATCAGGCCCTGTTTTTGACTGTCATTATTATTGGTAGAGGTGCTGGGTACCATTCTTAGAGGTGTCCTTTCACTTCGGTCTAACCCTCATAGCTCCCTTTCTCTCAGAAGATGAACTTGCTCGCATAGTGAGTTTGACCATAGTCTGGCTGCCCTGGCCAACCTAGAACCCTACACCCTTCTCCTCCTCCCCACCCCAAGCCCTGATACTGGGGCAGCTATTATGAAAAGAGCAGAGAGTAACACAGTCACACAGAAAAAAACAGCCAAACAAAACCAATCTCCTGGATCTCTAGATACCATTGGATTCAGCAGTAAAGGAAGGTACAGCCAGAAATGTCAAAACTTGAATGCAGGTTCTGGAGTTAGGCTGCCTGAGACACGATCCAGCTCCACACTTACTCTGTGCCTTGAACAAGGGAAAGGCTCGTTCAAAGCGTCAGTTTCCTCATCTGTAAAACGGGATAATGCTAGTATTTGTATCACAGTATTACAGGGAGGATTAAATGAAGTAATGCATGTAAAATGCCTTAGGATCACTCACATGTGGCAAGTGCAATATACATGGTAGTTATAATGCCCGGGCACACTGATGGTGTACATGTGTGTTTATCGTGGGGTGGCAGTGTTGCTCAGTGGTTAAGAACGTAGGCTCCAGAACTAGACCAGCTTAGTTCACATCCCAGCTCTGCTTCCTGACGGCTGTGAGGCTTACCTCTCTGCCTTAGTTTTCTAGTCTCTAAAATGGGGATGATGGTTGTATCCACCACAGAAAAATGTTTTGTGACTAAATGAGGTCACATGAGCACAACATTTACCTGGCACAGAGTAAACCCTCTCTTGGAGCTGGTGTTATTATCTTAACAAACCATGGTGAGGACAGGCTCCCAGGCAGTGCTGGCCTGTCTTCCAGTGATTTCCACTCTATCACACAGCCTCCTAAACTTGACTTTAGTATATTCTTCTGAAACTACAAATGGGAGATTCCTTTAGGTAATCAACACTTTCCCCTTGAGGAGGCCTGTGCATAGATGTCAGCAATTCGTACATTAGTATGAATTAGTGGGAAGGGGACTCTTCCTTCATAAAACCTGGAGGTGGGGGTGAGGGATTGGGAGTTTGGTGAGGAAGGGCTGACCTTGGTGTTGGTGCTGGGATTCAGATGGGGTGTGGGACTTGAGGCCGGGTGAGGGACCTGGGAAGAAACCACCAGGAGGAGTGAGAGGACGGCAGAGGAGGAGGTGAGAAGGAAGAGCTGGCTTTCCCCCTGGGCAGACCATCGGTGCAAACTGAGGAGGAATCTCCTCGCCTTGATGTAACGCCTTCCTCCCAGAGCTCAGAATTCAGATTGGTCTGTAGTCTTCTTACCTGGTGGGAAAAATGTCATGGGCTAGTCTGGGATTTCTAGCGTTATTTCTTTAGGAAAATGTTTGCACACTCAGGCTGGTGTAAAAACAAACATTTAGATTATATCCGTTTTGTAAGTTGGGTGCTTGTTACCAGCAGGGCTCTGGCGTCGGACTCTGCTGGTTTGACTCCCCCAGCTTATGACTTGCGGCAAATTATATAATGTCTCTCTGTCTCAGCCTCCGAGTCAGTCAAAAATAGGTAATAACGCTTCGACCTTCCAGGGCTGTTGTGAGGATTAATGAGTTTAATACACCCGAGGTACCTAGAGCAGTGCCCATTGTGTATCGAGCGTGCAGTGGTGTTAACTCTTATTCCTTTTAATACCGCTGGTAAAGCTTTCACGAGGCAGCGTGCAGTCAGGAGAACACTGGACGGAGGTTTCGAGAGCCTCGGGTTCGGTTTTGGCTGTCCACCGTCCAGCTGTGTGCATCGTGCCCGTGGCTCTACCCCTCTGGGTTCTCGCATCCTTGTTGGTAAAGTGAACAGTTGGACCGGATGGGCTCTCCAGCCCCTTTCGGCTCTCACTTGGCGAGCAGCGGTGCGCTCGCTCATGCGTTTCTGTGGTTATGGAAGTGAATATGTGACCTGGGCAGTGAGGAGACTAGCTCTTTTCCAGCGACTTTTCTTAAGCACAACTGCCGTGTGTGCTGCTGTGTCCGCTGCAGAGCATCTCAGAAGACACCAGAATAGAGCAGCAGCCCTCCAGGCCCTTCATGGAAAATTGCCTTTCAAAGGTTCTCTGGACGGCAGTCGCCTCCTGTGACGCGCCAAGTGTAAAAGTTCGTGACACTCACGTGATGCCCCTGGAATGCCAAGTGGTCTCCACACCGAGGCTTTGGCACGTCTTTGTGTTCGCTTATTAGTTGTGGTTTCTGGAAGTTGTCACTTTATTGTGACCTGGAGTCAGATTTGTGATTCTCTCATTCTTTTTCTCTAAAGGGGCAGGAACCCTGCTTAGAAGCTGCCCCGTGCAGGCTGCAGAGGCTGCTGGAAGTGCGTCGAGGGTGCACCCCAGGAGTCACTCTGTCTTCAGGGGATGCATCCTAGTCCCTCGGTGGCTGTCTTACAGCAGCCTTTTCGGGGATGATTAGGTTTGTGTGGTTTGTCAAAGCCTTCTGCAGATTGTCACCAGAGCCTGAAAAGGGCATTTTCTCTTCTCGTCCAGAAACGTGTGGTAGAAGGGAAGTTGTCCTGTATCATTTTTCTTCCTGGTGCGTTGCATGTTGATGGCGGGAAAGGAAGCGCGTCATTACAAGTGCAGAAGGAGCTGGCGTTCCGCCTCCCCGTTGTCTTGTTCTCTTCCTGGCCGGTGTGAGCCAGGGAAGAGCCCTGAGATAACGAGGGCTTCTCTCCTGCGGTCCGTGCTGCTCTGGGCCATCTCGCCTCCTCTGCTGCTTCGCTGGCCAGCCATTTGCTGCTGACACGTCACTCCAGTTGGCCTGGACTCCCCTGAGAGCCAGACCCTTGTGTCATAGTGCCTGCTGGACATCTGTGCTGAACTCAGGCCTCTCAGATGGAAGGAGTCCAAAACTGAAGTCCCGCCCATGCCACCAGACCTGCTCCTCGTGGCAGGGTGTCCTGTCCAGCCCAGTGCCCAGATCCTCACACCTGCTGACAAAGATCTGTTGATCCACCTCTTCAAAACCTCTTATTCTTTCCTCTCCATCTTGGCCGCTGCCACCGGTGCCCAGGCCCCCATTATTGCTGCTGCCTCCCCACTGGTGTCCTATGGGGACACCACCTTCCACTCTGCAGTTCCCCGGGAGCTTTACAAAGTAGACACCCGACTGGCTGCTCCTCAGTGGTTCCCTCCATCTCCCTTAGGATGAATTCCAGCTCCCGGCTGGCATTCGTGCTCAGGGGCCTGGTCCAGAAGCAGACAGACGTTTGGCCAGATTTCTTAGCCTCAGTTTGCTCATCTGCAGGGTGGCGTGAACAGTCCCTCCTCGTGGGGTAGCCGTGAGGATTACGTGAATCTTCACTTGAGTGTTCAGCACAGAGCCTGGCAGGTGACCTGTTTTTTTTGCATCAACAGTCTGGGTGCAGGACTTCACGATCTGGCACCAGCTTCCTTCTCTTGCCCCCACCCCACCTTCTTTCTGGGGGAAAAACCCCAAAACTTTTTATTATGGAAAGTTTCAAATTACATGAAAATAAGAGAATTATGTAATGAACCGCTGTCTGCTCAGCTTCAACAGTGAGGGTATTTTGCCACTCCTACTGATTTCCACACATCCCTGTTCTCTTTTTCAGTGGGGGGCGAGGACTGGAGGGTTTTAAAGCAGTTCCCGGGCATCCTGTTGTTCCATCGTGAGCATTTCAGCATCCAGCTTCCTTTCTTCTCACTTGCCCAGCTCTGCTTTTGCCAGTTCTCGTCTCTAGAGTGCATTGCTATTCCCCAGGGTCTCTGCATCTTAGGGTCTCTGCGCATGCTCTTCCTTCCTTCTTTCTTTGGGAGACTCTTCGTCATTTAGGTCTGAGCCCCCCTGGGTGTCTTCTGAGACGTACTCGGATTAGGTGCCCCTGTGTCGGCACTTGTGACCGCATTTACCCTGCTCTGCCTGTGTGTTACTCCCACGAGGTGAAGCCTCATCCTGTGTTAGGACTTAGACTTTGCGTGCCATCTAGCCTTTGAGCCTCAGCATGCTGGGCTAGAAAATGGGCATAATCCCAGTCTCATGGGGTTGGTCTGAGTGTCTAATTAGAGACTGTCTGCAGAGTTTCTTGTCCAGGGTAGAATGTCTGCTGGCATTTAATAAATGGTCGTTATTGCTAGTGGCTGATCTGAGTGTGACATAAAACAGTATTTGAATGGGGTTAAGTTGAAGCCTCTAAATCTCTTCTTTGCTTTTTAGGTGGTCTGTTTGTGATTTCTCCCTTCTGAATCTGCTGCTGTTTACTTCACTTTGACTTTTTTCTGATTTCAGTTGTTAGGTATGGGGCACTGAATGGGAGGATGTATAGAAGTGAGTGCCCAGAGGCTTTGCCCCGATTTCTCTGGTGCCCACACCCTTATTCTTGGGGCCTCTGGGCTGGGGTCTGGGGTTGCGCCTGAGGGAGGCTTCTGTGGCTCCTGGAGCCGGCCTTCAGCTTCCCTCTGTGGCTGGCTCACGTGTCTGTCTGGGAGGCTCCAGCCCACCCCCTGGGGCCCGAGGAGGCTGGTGGCGGGCGCTCCCTGGGTCCTGGCCCCAGATCTTTTCCTTGCCCACTTGCCAGAGTGACTGGAACTCCCAAGACCCCTGCCTCCCCTGGGGACAGCTTATTCATCTAAAGGTTCTGGCAGGTCAGTCACTTTTGTCGCACTGTCAAACTTGCTCAGTCCTGTGGGTTGGAGGCTCATTCTGAAATCTCCAGCCTCCTCCGTGGCTGCTCTCCTAGACGTGCCCCTGTTCCGCCACGAGGAACCCAGAGCGGGGACCGAGCCAGCTGCTCACCATCCCCTCTGGAGCACCTGGCACCTGCTGGGCGCATTCTCTCCCACTTCCTCCTCCCCCACTTCCTCCTCCAGCAGTGTTACTGTGTGGCTTCAGAGAAGCCTCCAGAATGACCAGGGATGCTCCGGTCTGTCCTTGCCCCGCAGGCTCTCGGCGGCTGCCCTGATCACACTGTGCTGCAGCTGCTTCTCTTCAGGTCTGTCCCCTTTTCTCCAGGGTTGGGGCTGTGGCGGTACCTTTGACTACTTCCCTGCTGTCTAGGGCACAGTAGTCACTTGGTAATTGAGCCCAGCACCCTCCCCTGCCATATTTCCAAACAGACTTCAGGCCCTGTACCTCCTTTGACTGAGTGTTAAATCCCCAGGAGACCCCCGCGATCAGGTGGGTCAGCGCCCCTTATTTTGTGGAGTGTCTTGTCCAGGGTCACGCTGCTAGTCCTCTAGCTGGGACCTGCGGTATTTGGCAGCCTGGAAAGGGAATGTCAGACGGATGTCCAGAAAAGCAGAGGCTGCTTCCGCTTTGAAGCCCATTAAAATACTGCCACTTACCTCTGCTTCTGTGGCTGCCGACCCCCTATCAGTGAAGCAGGAGCAGGCTCAGTCCACACGCTGTATCAAAGGGAACTGTCGGGGCAGGTGTAAACCATTGACAGCTGCGGTCTGTGTGCAGAGCAAGACAGCTCGGGGCCCAGCGCAGGTGTGGACATGGCACAGGGTAATCGCCTGGCTGTCCACGGGCAGAGCAGCCCTAGGCCCCGCAGATTCTGAGAGGCAGGCCCCCCTCCCCCCAGTCTGCTTTAAGCTCCGATGTGATAAATATGATATGAGAAATTGGGATCTTAGCAACTAACTGGTATCTCTGCTGGGTGTGTCATGAAAAGAGAGGTGCTGCCTTGGAGCCCCTTAACTGCCCTTCCTGGCATGGGAGGGGACACCGAGGGTGGCTGTGTAAAGCTAGGTGCCACTGCCTACCTTTTCCCCCTTTTTAACAGGAATTGTACGTAGTCCTCCACTGGGTTCATGGGATACCAGTTGCTCTTACTTTTTCCCCGTTTGGGTGTTTCTGTGTGTTTTACGGCTGAAGCACTACACCGCACCACTGTTACTTACGGTCAGTAGGCTTCTCTCATTAGTGATCACTTGTCAGTAGTTGCTGTCACTGAGCATTTGGGCTCGGCTCTCTCCCGATGACCATGCACAGCAGATTTGGACGCAGGTCTGCAGGCTTTGAGTGTGTGTGTGCATTCACATATGAGAAAGTGGTTGCACTAGTTATAAAAAGCTCAGTCACGTTCACTTCTAGCCTGCTTTTGAGTAGTGTGCTTTTTGCTAGGAAGTGTCTAATCCATCATCTGGTACATATTTATTGAGTATCTGCTATATTGCTGGCACCATTCTAGACCCAAAGAATGAAACTAAGTTCCCGTCTTCCTGGGACTTAGCCTGTATCTAGTTCTGTAACTTGATCAAAGTGCCCAAGCACATTGTTATAATGATAATTCCTGGCTCTGCTGTTGGTCTCTTTACCCCCTGACTCAGTGGCCTTTATACGCCTCAGTTTACCAGTCTTCACTGTCAGAAAGGAGCATGACTCACAGAGTGCTGGGTGACTTAACTGACACGTGCAGCTTATCTGGACAGTGTCTGAACATAAAGGGAATTTTGTCTTGCTTTCCTGATATCTTAAATATCATCCTGTTTTTATAGTTTGGTACATTTTAATTCTGTCATATGCCTCATGCAAATGCAAATTTATTGCTGTAATACACACCGTTCTGGTTCGTTTGCCCTTGGCATGTCACCAGTTTGCCCTTACCCTGTTGTAGCCTAAGGTTGTGCTTGTTTTAAAGGCTTCTCGTTGATTTCAAGAGAACACTAAATATATATCTCATATTAGTGTCCAGAGGGGGAGAAACAGTCACCCACTTGGCTTCAGGGTACTGACTTTCTTGCCACATTGACCTCAGACCTGACCCAGGTGAACCCTTTGTTTCCTAAAAGAACTCACCAGGTGTTCTTTGTAATATGGACTAGTGACTCCGTAGCAAAGGGTGCTGCACATTGGTTATTCTCTCTATTTGCAAATGGGTCTGTTTAAGTTTCATTTAATACCTGGAGCCCTAAAGGACAGTTTGCCCATGGGTGAGGTTGGCCCCATCGCTGACTTCAGTGCCTTACCCCAGGGCGAGCTGAGGCCCACGCATGCACCGTGTCCTCCCCTGTTGCCTGGCTGCCCACCCGGCTGTCCATCAGTCATTTATCTTGCTCACCATTTAAAATCACATTATAATTCAGTGTGTTTCCCAGAGAATGCATTGATTCAAAATTCTATATCATTCATTGTGTTGATGGTGAGAATTAGAATCACTGGAGTTTCAAGATAAAATGAATTCTCGACCTCTGTTTCGTAGAAGAAAATGATTAAGCAACTGTTGAAGAGTTTGTTTAGTGATCAGGTGGAAGTGTATTTTTCTTTTAAAATCATTTCGTTAGTTTCTGTATGCTGTTGTTCTCTCCAGATTTCATCCTCACCACCTGCAGAATGAGTCTGAAGGCACTGATTTTTCTGGGCAGTGAATGCTCTTAGCACGGGGCCAGCACCGAAGCCGCACTCGGGGGTGATGCATTTCCTTTCAGCCCTGTGACTTCTGGTCCGCAGTGCCCCCTGCCCCGATCACTTAACTCGAGCCAGTGAGACACTGCTGGTTAACTCGATTACCCTCAAGCTTGGTTTGGATAGCAAAATGCTAGCTCTAAATGCCTTCAAAATGGTAAAAGAAGCCACAGAGGATTATAGGGGCCAACCTTCTATCCCTTGTTTTTCCCAATCTAAAACAGAGCAGTCCGTGTTCATTTTAATTGCTTGGATGAGCTCAAACATTGAGATTTTAATGCATTTTCACAGTAGCTCAGACAGCATAACCACATTATCCTGCTGGCAGCTCACTGGAATCCTCGGCCAAAATGCTGTACTTGGGGACCTCGGCTTATAAAACCGGAATGTGGTAATTTCCTAGCAAGATGTCTTGTGGGGGATGTTGTGCTTCCTGTTGAGACTTCAGTGAAGCCCTGTCCTTCTCAGTCTCAGAGTGATGGGCATGTATGGCTTTCGAGGAAGGTTCTCAGAGCTTTTGGTTAGCAAGGGTGGAGCTGCCTTATTCTGATGCGTCACAAGATGGGAAAGGCCTCTCTAAGCCCCCAGGTGGATTTTGACTCTAAAGGCACATTGACCGTATCTTCCCCCTGGGATGGTCTGGAGGGCAGTTCCCAACAACTATGGCTTCCACCTTCTACTCCCACTTGTCAGATAACAGGCCCCCCTCGTGAAGAAGGTGGGGAGCATAGAGCTGGAAATACCGGCCCTGCGGTGGGTTAAGGAAAACCAGCAAAATCAAACTGGGCAGCGTCCCTGCCTCCTCGATTTCACTCACTCTGCACATCAGCTGCACTGGACCCTCACGCGTCCGGCACTGGGGCTGCAACCATGGTTTCTCGTGTTCAGAATGTGCTTGATAAGTGTTGCTAAACTGATGAGCGAATGCTCCCCGCTGCTTCGGGGCGTCTTCTCCCATAGCCGGGACATTTGCAGAAGTCTCCTGACTGGCCTCCCTGTCTCACCACCTCCTGTCTTTCCCCACATAGCATCGGAGTGACCTTTAAAAATGCAAGTTTGATCTCCTGAGTCTCCTGCTTAAAATAAGTTGATGATTCCTTCTTGTGCTCAGGATTAAGACAAGCTCCGAGGAGTGGCCGATAACTGTCTGAGTCTGACTCCCATGGTGCCCCAGCATCTAGTCACTTTGAAGCTCCCTGCTCAGCCTGCCTGCCCTCCTGCTGTTTCCACAGCCCATTTAAACAGGCCCCACCCCTCTTGTTGTTTGGCTAATATTCTCTTACTTTATTTTTCCATATTTGTGTACAGTCACATACTTGGGAGAGTCTTTTCTAACTCCTCAAGTCAGGGTGAGGTGACCACTCTGTGTACTTCTGCAGCCCCCCCCCCCCCCCGTACTGGGCTGGGACAGGGGACAGGGGACAGGGGACAGGGATGCTGGTAACCGCCCCTCCCAGTTCATCATTGTATTTCCAATGTCCAGCAAGGCCCATCAGAAGAAAGACAAACTAACAAAACACTTGCAGTTGAATAGGTAGCTTCCTTGCCTTTGAAGTCAGTATTGCAATTCTAATGAAGTGTGTTTTTGAGGGGAGGAGGTGGGCTAGGTGGGGCTCCTGGTCCCACTTTTCTTTAGGTCTGAGTAGGAGGTGACTCTTAGCCGCTGCACTTCTGAGCACACAGCTGCTGGGATGGCTTTATTTGGTTTGTGCATTCCACTCACGGCTTGATTTACTGAAGGATAATGCATATTAAGTTTGTTTTTTTTAAACTAGTTTGAGGATACAAACAGAAGGCAAATTATCTTGATTATTTTGAGGCAGATATGAAAAGGACAGAGAAAGGAAACAGTGAAAGTTACAGAAGTGTCACGTTTATTTTAGCACTTCATACTTTCCAAAGCACCCATCATTCATCAAACTAGATGGGCTGTGTAGCCTGTGTAGCGTGGCTTTAAAGGCATGAGCTCTGGGGTCAAATTGCCTGGGTTCAAATTCTGCCTCTTCTCTTTACGACCTGTGACCTTGGGCAATTTACTCCTGTTTTCTGATCTGCAAGAGGAGGTTCGTAATGGTCTCTCCCCAGGGCTATTGTGAAGATCAAAGGCTTAGTGTGTGTGCGGGGCTCAGGAGGGTGATGGTATGTCGTTATCATCACTGTCTTCGTGGAGTTTCTAGTAAGCCTGAGTCTTAGCCTTGTTTTACTGAAGAGGGAGCTCAAATTCCTGTTAAGTTCAGTGACCTGCTCCAGGCCCCCGGGAAGAGTCACAGATCATCTGGCTAGAGCCTTGCCTTCTCTGGTCGGCCTTGCTGGCTCAATCAGCAGCAGATGCAGGGCAGCTGCTTTCTGGAAAACATGGTGGTGTCTTTGTAATGAGGGCATTGTTAGAAAATGGCTCTTCTTTTAGGTAAAATATTTGGATAGAATCTTCCAAAGGTTTACTAACTTTCTATGAAATCTATGTTCCCGAGCACTTAGATGAGTCACAAAGGTCATTGTCTGTAATCTTAAATACATACATGGGCTGGCAAAAGAGAATTTCTTGTGTAAATTGTAGTTGCCTGATTTAACTGTATGATGGCATATTTTCAGGATTTTTTTATATGTATTTTCAGGGTTTTGTTGTCTTAAAATTTTTTCTTTTAAAAAATTAAAAACAATTTAACACAATTTTTAAAGATTACTTTCCATTTACAGTTATTACAAAATATTGGCTCTAGTCCCCATGTTGTAAGATACATTCCTGAGCAGATCTTACCCCCTGCAGTTTGTGTCTTCCACCCCTCAACCCCAATCTTTCCACTCTCAGCCCCCCACATACTGGTAACCACTAGTTTGTTCTCTGTATCTGTGAGTCTGCTTCTTTTCTGATATATTCACTGGTTTGTTGTATTTTTCCAGATTGCATATATAAGTGACATCATACAGTATTGGTGTTGGTCTTTAAATCTGAGTTGCTAAAGCATAATTTACCTCCCCAGACCTTCAGGACCATAGAAATGGTGCCTCATCTTGGTCATCACAGTGCTCATCCATTCCTGTGGCTTCTGCTGGTACTTGACAGAGACGTCCTGGAAGTAATTTCCGCATTTGATTGGAAGAGGTGTTGAACTATGTTCTATCCTGTGCCTGTCCGTCTTCCACTCCCCGCCACGCTGACTGCTGCCTTGCCTGTTTTTGTTTGATAAAATACATGTCATCAAAAAGTAGCTTCACAGAAGGCAAGGGTCCTTAATTTGGGGTCTGTGGTCAGGCTTCTGTTGGGTCATTAATATGTGCAGGTACATTTTTCAGGAGAAGAATCCCCAGCTTTCATTACAGTTCTTTCAGGGGTCTGTGGCCCCCACAAGTTCAGAACCACTGCTACAGAGAAAGAAGTGTGGTATGTTTCTTTTTCTTTTAAATGTGTATACAAAGTATTTTATTGATGAAATATTTTCACTGTTCTTACAGTATAACACATTTTGTAGTGATTTAGCATGTTCTGCTTTCTAAAAGCTTATTATAGAGTATTCAAGCTAAAACAATATCTTTAAAAGTATGAAGCGGGAGGGAGTAGCTTAAATGGTAGATCGCATGCTTAGCAGTCATGAAGTCCTGGGTTCAATCCCTGGCTCCTCCTCTAAAAATAAGTAAATAATGAATAAAGAAATAAATATACCTAATTACCTCCCTCTGCCAATTTTTTAAAAAAAAAAAAAGAAATACTGATTTAAAAATAAATAAATAAATAAAAGTATGCGCCATCAGCCTTCACTTGCAGTCTACTCCTAGCGTAAGTATAAAAAGCACAGTCTCTTAACAAACAGCAAAAGCTCTAGGAGTATTGTTGTTTTTTCTGCCACAACAGCACCTCCAACTCTGACTGCCGTGGGCTGGGCAGACCCTCCGGCAGCCAGCCCTGGAGCCTCGAGGGTCAGGGCCGCAGGAGTGTGCTGTGTGTGAGTGAGGCGCCTGCAGGCTTTTGAAGCCTGGCTCTCTGTCTGACCTGAGAACTTACTTCCAGGGTCCGGGCTCAGCCTCATTTCCTCACGACTTCACCCGTTCCCCCTTGCCTCTCCTTCCCGTGGTCCCTCTCCTCCTGGGTGGGCTTTCTTCCCTAAAGTATCCTGTAGTGCTGCGGAAATGGTTGTTGAATCTCAGAGAGTTTTGTCCCAGTCCTTTGTAGATGAAGGCCGGCTGCAGTATCTGGAGCCACTTGTGGGGTGACAGAGACAAAGGCAAAAGCTGTGGACGCCATCCTCTGAAGGAATAAAGGAAAACATTTTGAGACAGTGTGTTTGAGAATTGAATTTGGAAGTGGAATAATGTAGTATGATTGGTGGAGAGCGTGACGGGTTTCCTGCAGAGGCTCAGAAAGGATGGCACTCTGGGAGTTTCCAGAGACACGTGGCCGTGGAGTGGGACTGCACAGGGGGCCCGGTCAGAGGGCAGCAGCGCGCACTGTCTCTGCGCGCTCGTTCTCCCACAGCGGGAAGGAAGGGCGCCTGTCTGTGGGCTTGCACTGAATCTGCTCTGTGACGCACCCAGGTCTGATGGGTGTTACGGGGAGCTAACAGCCAGGAAGGTTGAGGTGGTGTTCGACCACATTTTTTCAGCTCTTCTCCCTTGTTCCTGCGACCCAGCTTCTTCAGGGCTGTGTCTGCCTGCCAGTGGCCACGTATTTGTGTTTCTGGCAGGTTGTGTGTCACTTTATAGTGGGGACCCGTTGACTGATTCTGCTGCTAATCTTTACACGTGGGGTCACAATGCTAATTATTCTCTTACAGAAGAAATGGAAATAGTTTTCATTAATTTGCTAATATTTTTCTATGTTCAGCCTCGCCCCCTTTCCCTGGCAGCATGGATATCTAGGTGGAACCCAGGCTGTGCGGTTTGTTTCATGTGTGACCTTGGGCAGGCCCCTTGGTCCTTGAGTCTCACCATCCACATCTGGGCTACCAGCACAAGTAAAGAACTGAGGAGTCTGCTGATGATGTCTGGCAGCACAGATCCTGATACACTGATAGTAGCCTGACTTCGAAGTGGCAGTTCCAGGTAGGGGTGGGGCGGGAGGGCTGGCAGACCAGAGACCTTGGTTGAGCTGTGTTTCGGGCCAGCGTATTCAGCGTATTCACGGCCGCTTCCCCTCGGTCTTCGCTTCCCGAGGATTGATTTCCAGCCGCGATGTGTAAATGGCCGTGGGTGTTCAGGCGGTAATGGATCTTGTGTTTAAAGCTTCCATTGTCACGGCTCAGCGGAGCCCTCCCTCCGCCCGTCCCTCAGATCGCCACCCTGGCTCCCCTGCTCGGAGCGTGACTGCCTCTCTTCGGGTCCCCATCACCTGCCAGCTCTGGTCTGGGGGTGGGGAGACACAGCCTGGAGCTGCTGGCAGGTCGGCCCTAGGAGAAGCGAGGCGCTGGAGCTTGCCAGCACAATTTGTACTTTGATTAATTTATTTAATCTAACTATCTTGTATCAACCTGCGAGGATAATTATGCACAAATTACTGTTGAAACTCGAAGCTTGTCTCCCTTTAACTGAGCCGCATGCTGGTCTGTAGCTCTTCACTGAAGTCACCCTGGGCGTGATTCTTTCCCTCTTTCCCTCCCTGAGAGTACAAGCCTCTCTCCAAGGTGAATACTCTGGTTTGGGTTAGAAGCTTCTAAGAAAGGAAGAACACTTGTTTGGCTTCTGACCCCATAGGTCTTGTTTCACTTGTGGAGAACTGTTCTCTCTTATCCTTGCATGCGAGTTAAATCTCATTTCTCTCGAATGCAGTGGGGACATACAGCCCCGGCTGCCGCTCCATCCTTTCAGATAAAGCAGAGTTTCCAGGGTGGGGCTGGAGGGGTTATCAGTTCTTCTCAGGGATGGGAAGGAGGTGTGAATGGTGGGGTGGCACATTCTCCACATGGCTTCTGTTTCACTGCAGGTAAGACGCCATTGATTGTAAGACGCGTTGTTACTTTGTATACCACTGAGGAAGAGCACTGCCAGAGGCTTTTCAGATGCATCTGATTTCAGAAGGTTTTAGGACAAGTGAAACATGATATATTGATAATGGGGTTGGTTACAAAATCCTTAGCTTTGGTACTGAAGTTGTAAGGATGTGGATTTGGAGGGCCCAGACGTTTTTGTCGGACAGTGTCCTTCACATGACCTTCCAACTGCTTTAAAAAAAACCCCATGCTGCACCTAGTCCCTCTGTGCAGCGAGAAAGGGGGACCGGAATCCTTGTAATACGCATTGTATCAGGCTTTTTACGTATGACTTTCAAATGATCTCGTTCAACATATTTTCATTCGGCTTGATATAAAATTTTTATTTTTAAGTTGGTGGCTAAGTCTCACATAATTCTTAATGTTGAAAAAAATAAAATTGTCACTTTTGATATTCTTTTCCTTGGAGCACAGAACATTCCATTGTTTGTTGCCTCACTGGGAGCCACAGTTGTGATGGCTTCATCATTGTTGTCAGGGGCTGAGAGAGTGGAGCAGGGACATTGATAATTCAGCATCTGGAAGAAAGATAAACTTGGTTTTCTGCCTTCGAGGGGAGTACTACACTCAGGGAGTCTTTTCACTGTGGCGAGTAATGCTTGGGACCACCTGCTAGAAAATCCCAGACAGAGGCAGAATTTTCTCGTCACTGGCTAATTTAATGTCTGAGAAATGGAAATTCTGGCCTCCCATTGTCTTCAATATGTGCTTATATTTATCCTAGAGAAAATGAAGTTTACTGATGTCCCACCTAAGGTATCCTGATTATTTCAGGCAGAAGGGAACACGTGTAGAATATTTAAATGCCACACTGAGTGTCTGTGCAGCCCAGCCCTGTGTTCCCTCTTTAAGGCTCTCACTGAGCACTTTCTCCCCCTCTCTGGTGCTGTCCCCGTGCGTGGTTCCCCCGTAGAAATTGCTGGCAGCAGACCACAGCCCAGACTCCCATCCAAGATCTCATTTGGACCTTCCAGTGACTTGCACATCAGGCCAGTTGAACATGGTGGTCCCTGCTGGTTTGCTGGGGAGGACACTAAGCCTTGGTGAAAGCGGGTGCTTTGCCTGAGACCAGACAGCCCTGAGATGGCCAATCCCTGGGCTCTTTCCATGGTCCCGGCCCCTCTCTCTCCTTGGAGGTGGATGAGACCCTGACAAGCCCCAGCACCCTAAACAATCCTGCTGGATGGCGTTGGTGAGGATTACGTCCGGTGATGGAGGCTGACATTTACTTTTGCCTTGGTCGAGCCTTTTTTGGCTGCAAGGAAAAGAGTCACTTGAGTTTAGGTAAGCAAAAGGAGGCATTTATTGGGTGTTTTAGGGGACCAGTGGGCAGGAAATGGAGCCAGGCCTTCCAAGGGGCCGGCACTGAGAACCAGAAAGATGTCAGGAACCGAGCGACACCTCTACCGGACTTGGCACTCTGGGACTCGTGGTGCCCTGTCCCTGCTTCTTCGCGTGTCTCCATCAGGCTTTTCGGTCTGCAGATGGGTGCCCTGGGCTGAGCAGACAGCTTCATGGCCTTGGAGTTTGCATCACCTCAGCTTAGGTGAGCAGTGTGGGCCGGACGAAGAACCTTTCAGGGCCACTTTGCATGAGGGAATGTGGAGTCAGCTGTCTGTTCTGGTCCAGTGAATGTGTCCGTGGAGTAGGGATGGGCAGGTCTTCGAGAAAGGAGTCCTGCTGAGCCAGTCCAGAGGTTTCCTCTGCGTGTCGGGAATCTTCGGTTACCATGGCTACACCTCCCTCTCTTAGACTCTGAAAGTCAGAAAGTTGCTTTTCTGAAATGGCTCATGCCTGCTTGGAAGTTGGTGATGTTTTCAGCTCGCAGTTCCCGTGTTACTGTTGAGATGGGAGCTTGGTTACGGCCTGACCATTTACCAGGGCTTCCACCTCATGAATCTGAGGGTCGCCCTCCCCCTTCCTTGTCATGATGGCACTGGCTAAGAATTCGTTCACATGTAGAAAGATTAATCTTTATTTCTCACAGGAGCAGTGTGTGTTGTAGGAGTAATAATGAGCTGTGCAAACTGCCAGTGTTTGTCCTCCTTAATGAAGTTAGCATAATGAAGGCATGAAATAAGCAATATGCCTTAGTTACTGCGGTGGAGTGCGAGTGAGTGTTATGTCCGCTGTACTTGAGGGTAAAGTTGCAGAGTTCAGGACACAGTAACGTGACACGATGATTAAGCACTCGGCTCTGTCTGATGCCAGCTTCAAACTGCCTCTCCCAGGTCCTTCCAGGCTGTCCCAGGGGCAGGTGGCTTTGCCCCTCTAAGCTTCCTCATCTACGAAATGGGCCCGACCAGAGCAGCTGCCTCACTGGGTGGTTGTGCACCTTCCGTGAATTAATGCACCTGAAACACAGTGGTGTCTGGTATATGGTAAGGGCTCAGTAAATAGCTACTTTTCTTAACATGACTAATTGTTACAGTTGGGTTGTGATGGAGGTTTGACTCAAATGAGGTTTTCACATTCTCTGTGGATTTAATGGTCCCGGCTGCTCTTCTGACTCCAGTGCATGGATGGATAACGTGGAGTCCTCCCTGCAACGATGCTAGTCCAGATGCCTCACCTGCCCAGTGTTCCGCCTCGGGAGCAGCGGATCAGTGCTACGAGGGAGCGTAAGGCGTCTGAATAGCAGGTTTCACTTGTGGTTTGGAGTCTGAGTTGACCCACATCTAAATCCTTCTTGATTTAATCGTCTTTGTGGTCCTGTTTGATCTTGTAAATATTAATTTTGTCTGGATGTACATGGGGCTTTCACTGGTCCCAAGGTTAATTATTCTATTTTATTTATAAAGTTCTCGTAGAAGGCTGGGTGACTTGTGGAGGACCTACAGAAGCTCCATCCTGGTTCAGGCCAGCAGACTTGCCTTAAAACTCAAAGAGCATTAGTGAAAAAAGGATTTCCAGTTCTTTGTAGACCTGGTTCATGACCTTCCTGCTGGAGCCTTTTGTTTCAGGAAATATTTGGGACATAACTATTTTGTGCATTTTCCTATTCGTTGTCAGAAGTGGGGAGTAGTTAATCTTGTCTCCTGAGAATGCTCGGGGCAGCCCAGCGCAGTCTTGTAGGGGGAGTTTCGTGAGGGCCTCCTGTGTGCAGAGCTGTGCGCTGGACTCTGTGTGGGGCCTGGGGAAGGAGCCACCCGGCCTTCACACGGCTTCCAGCACAGTGTGAGGTGAGTCGGGACACAGATCAGCGTGGTACAGAGCAGAAGGGCATGACCTCACTGGGGAGGCACAAACAAAGGGCCTCTGAGGGCGTCATGGAGGAGGTGACCCTGGAGAACACACCCTCAGGAAGACTGGAGGAGGGGGCATTGATCTGCTCCCGAAAGATGCCTGCACTTTGACAGGCAGATGTGGAGGGCGGGGAAGAGGACAGGAAGAACATCCAGGCGGAAAGGACAGTGCGAGCAAGTGTAAAAAATGTCAAGGTGTTGAAGTCTGGGCTCTGAGCTTCCCGCCTGAAACGGTGACTTTCCCATACCGCCTCCCTCTTCCCGTACCGCTTCACTTTTGATTACTTGACACCTTTTAAATAGGTTGGTTTTCACACCTGCTTGCTTTAAAAAGGAAACGCTGCAATTTGTGTAATTATCAATTAGATATGTGTTTTCTAATAGGCATTATAGTACATCACTACTGAAGTGCAAAGCAGTGTGCACCTGGGAGCTACTGAGGACTCAACTGGTGGCCGCCGGTGGGACAGCTGGCGCGCTTCGGTGACCTCTGCGTTCGGTTAGGGAGACCGTCTTGCCTGGAACATGAGCTCCGTGAAGGAGAGCATAGGGGAAGCAGAGCGGTGGCCCGGGGAGTGCGGCACAGGGCCTCCGGGCCTGCGTTCTGGCTTCACAGGCTGCCGCTGCTGTGTGGCTTCCGCAGTGTCTCTGTGCCTCAGTTTTTGCATGTAAATTGGGGTTAGTAGAAGTGTCTAACCTTATTGGGTTATTGTGAGGCTAGAGGAAGTCTCACAGACTCATAGAACCACTCCCTGTGGGGTCCGACACGCAGTGAGCACTCACTAGAGCGCCCTTGTTTTCTGCGTGCGAGTGTGTCTGTGCGGTGTTTTAAGAAGTAGACGATTTCCTCCCCTTTACAGTATTCACATCTTTGGTGCTTATTCCTGAGGAAGTTAGCACCTCCCGCCCTACTACTTTCTTTTCTCTCACCGTGTTTTTCTTCACAGCCGAGCTAACAGCAGGTTTCCGAGCCACCTTTTCGTGGAGTCGTTCAGAGGCAGACTCACAAAGAACAGGGTGGAACAGTCACTGGAGTTGCCCTGGAGTGTGGTGTGGCCAGTCGCACTGCACCTGAGTGTGACTGGGCTGTGTTACGGGGAGATTGTTTTTCTCACTGTGTATTTAGGTCTTACCTTTGAAATGTTACTTCTGCAGTTATTAGGCTTTGTCCTGATGGCCGTTACAGGCTTCAAAAACTGACACCCTGCGTAACTGCTGGATAGACACTGTGTGGAATGAATCTTTTATTATTAAACCTCAAAGTAGGGGCCTTTTGCAGATTAAATGTCAGCTCTTCTCCAAGACGTTTTGTTTTTGCTTGTGAAGCAGAAGTTTGCAGACAAAGCGCTGACCCCTTTTAAAGGAAATGTAAAGGAATAAAACTGTCTGAAGGCGAGACTGGCTCGCAGAGCCAGGAGACCCGGCCAGTTGCTGATGCTGCCTTCCCCTTCACGCTCCCTTTCCCGTGCGGCCGTCCCTCCCTGCTCGGGAGAGCTGAGCTGCGTGCGGCCTGCCCGCAGCTCGGGAAAGCTGGTGCTCGGGCAGGGCGACATCAGTCAGAAGGGGGGGGGCAGCCGCACTGCTTTCTCCTGTTGCCCGTTTTCCTGGCCCTCAGTCTGTGTTGTTTTATTGCTCATCTTTTGTACAGTTGATCATAAGCTGGATGCCCTGTCATGGTTAAGACGGCAGGGAAGGGCCTGCGCTAGCTTTTAGTCTCTTCCACTGGAACTCTCTGGCCTTGGTGTGGCATGTGACGTACGCATTTTCTGAATCCACTCAGGATAGCCATTAGTGACATGTCACCACTGGCATGTAACCTGGACATTCACAGGGAGCTTGGAGTGTGGCTAGTGTAACTGAAGGACTAAATTTTTAATTTTTTAAAATTAAATTTAAATTAAATAGCCACATGTGGCCAGTTGCCACTATGTTTGGCATCACAGATCTAGAGACTGGAAAGAAGCCTGGGCCGTATAGACCAGTACTGACCCCTTTTTTATTTAACTGTATTTCCACAGTCTTGCTGTCTAGCCCAGCGACGTGGGCAGGAGATGGGATAGGTCTCTGCAGAGCGCTGTAATGATGAGATGAGAAAGCAAGCAGACCCTCAGCTGGAGGGAGTCAGTCTGTGACTCAGGCAGGCCCTCTTTCCTCCCTTTGTTAGATTTTAGAACAAAGTACGTGTGGCAGTCAGGCTGATCCTTCCAGAGATCCGTGCGCCAGCTAGCTGTAATTCTCCTCCTTTCTTCCCACTCAAGAGAATTTACTGAAATGCAGATGAGTGGCAGACAAGTTATAGGGATAACCTTGAGTCTGGTCTAACTTATCAGTAAATAGTTGACAGTCTCATGTACTTTGTTCTGGGGAACCCATTGGGAGGCATCTCACAACTGACTACAAAAACTACTGTCTTGACACATAGATTGAGTAGAGCAATGGCAGCAGTGTGTGTGTGTGTTGGGTGGGGTATATGAGTGTGCGGTGTGTGTGTGTGTGCGTGTGTACGTATGTGTTGCATCTAGGGTTCTTTGGGCAAGTTATGATCGAGAAACACAGGTTGAGGCCATCACTGAGTCTTTTCAGTTATTCATTCAGGGTGTATTGCGGGCCTGCCGTGTGCTTCGGCGTGGTCAACATGATAGTGAGAGCAGTCTCAAGGTCCTTGTGCTTGTGGAGCTTACACTGTGGGCAGATGTGGGGGGAACAAATAAGAAAATACAAATAACATCAGGTGGTGTTCAGTGCATTAAGACACAGTCAAGCCTAATGAAAGGCCGGGGAGAGACGGTTGGGCTCCTTTGGGGCGGGTCCGGGGAGGCACGTGTCGGGGGAGGGCTTGGAGACGGGGCCCAGCGTGCAGCTCTCTCTGGGGCAGCCTGCCCTACAGGGAGGCAGCGGGAGACCCAGCCTTGGAGTCCTTCAAAGGCGTTCTGCTACAGTCGTTGCTATTAGTATCTTTTACTGTCAAAAAAGGTCCTATCTATACTTTATATTGATTTCCTAGCGTTCTTTTCCTTGTGAGTATAGTAGGGCCAGGACCCTGTCTCTTACATGGACTTCCCTTGTTGGACATCTTCAGCCAAAAGCAGGTTGTAAATTGCCACCAGCGGCCTGCTTTCATCCTGCCGACTATGTCCACGTCCTCGGTGGTCCCCTGGCAGCCCTCCTTAGCCTCCTCAGCCGCCGTCAGACTGCAGCCCCCTGACTGCTCTCGCCTCCCATCTGGTGCCCTGTGTGCATCCTTCTTTAGTCAGACTGTTCAATTTTCTGTCAGCTTGTATTTTCCAAACTTCCCTTTTGCTGATAGTGTGCCTCTTCTGAAACATCCTTTTCTCCTCCCTCCCACATGCTCACTACCCCGAAAGGCCCACCACCTGCCCTCACCTCCCTGGGACGCTTTCCCATATCACCTCGCTGTGACTGGATCCTGTTTCCTGATTCATATTTAAGTATTGTTTGTATTACATCACAAGTAATGCCTGATATTTGTTGAGTTGGTAATAAATATGGTCAGGCCCGTTCCGTAGGGTAAGGAACATTTTGCCTCTTCAGTTTCTTGGGCTTGAACTTAAGGACTCTTTCTGGTGTTAGGTTTAAGAAAAAGAAATAACTATTTTAAAACCATGTGAAATCTGTGTACGCGCGTGTGCGCGCACACACACACACACCTACCTCGATCCTGATTTCTTTTGAAGAAATTTTACCTTTTCTTGCTTTCTTTGGATTGCCTCTGTTCTCTCTGGCAGTGTTTTCAATTTTCACCTTTTACTGTGTGGTAGACGTGTGTTTAGGGTAAGGTGGGGCTCTGGGAACCTGCCTTGTTGACAGTTGGCAGAACAGAAATTAAGTATCAGCTGCGGAGTGCTTGAATTGCTTTGTTTCTTTCTCGGCCCTTTCTGATTGTAAGGACCTGTCCAGGTCTCAACATGCTGTGATCATATATGTTTTCCTGGTTGGGCCGACCTAGCGCTCTGCTGGACATTCAGCCAGATCTTACTGACCTGTCACCGAGGAGCGCAGGGAGCAGTGAAGCATCGCCGCTGGTGGTTTTCCAGCTCCTTGCAGACGTCTCCCCACAGAGGGCTCTGGAGTCCCCACATTGCTGTTCTTGCTCTGAATGTGAGCACGTGCTCACACAGCCTCATCTCAGGAATACTGAAGTTTTTCCTCGATTTTTCCCACAGTCTGCAGAGCCTGATTTAGAGCCGCATCAGGATTAAGTAAGATTACCAGCATCTTCTCTTCGTCTCTCTTGTGTATCTTGTATGAATGTGTCCTAATAAGTATTGATATCAAGTTCATCCCTCAAGAAGCCCAGCCCGACCTTTAGTGTCCTGCTGAGGTTGCAGTTTTATGATGTGTTTTCCTTGCAAGTAAAATCAATTGAGATAAATCTCGGTAACTTTTTCTGCACAGTGAGATGGTTAGGCCCTGCTGCCATGGTAGGTTCCTTCCTCTGCCGGGCACACTCCCGTGTCACGTGCAAGGTTGTCTCACCAAAATTGATTGGTTGATCCACTATTCTTAAAGGTCATACTTAATCACATTTCAGGAAGATGGAAGAAGATTCCAAATTGCCCAGGCACCATAGTTGACTTTGTGCTCTCCTTCGGTGCTATTTGCTTTTAACAGCACTGCTCTAATTTACTAAGCAGTTAACACCAGTGCTTAAAGGGCAGAAACCCAGTGTGCATTTTTTATCCTGAAAATTAGTCACAGCTAGTCTGCTGTGGTTTAGGAATGGTCTGTTTTGCTCATGGAAGTTGTAACGTGAGTGGACAATGGCCCAGCATGCTGCCAGTCCCTCCTCCCCCCACTGTTCACGGGGTGTCCGATGAAGGACGGACCATAGCCACTGGGCGGGTTGGCTCATCCGTGTGCTAGATGAGCCAGGCTGACAGGTCCGGAGGGGTTCTGCCATTGGCCTTTCATGTTAAGCCTGGTACTGTACAACAGATGGAGGGGAAGGGGCCTCCTTGACAGTTTGAGAGGGTGGGGACCTTTAAGTTACGAGGAATCAAAAGAACAGTTTAGTTATTAGTGGTGTCTGTGTGACAGCTTGACATTCTGTAATTGTCCACAGAGACCGAGCTGCTTTGGAATGGTGTTCTTGCAAATGTGTCGTATTAATTTTTTTTTCCCTAATAAGAAGGACTGGTCTGATTTGAATAGTTCTGAATAATTTCACATTACTAATTAACCATCAGCAGTAGGATCTTTTTCCTTGCCAAGAGTTTGACTAGAGGACTAGAAACAAGAGTAATTGAGATTCCTGCACTTAAGAAACATTTTTTTCACTCTTAGAAATTTTGGTTGGAAAATCTGTAATGTGACTTAGTATCCTGAGAGAGAATGCTGAGAATGTTTGCAGAAAGGGAAAATGGAGGTGGGTGGGTGGAGGGGGCAGGAAGCAGTTAATTATTATTTTCAAAGTAATATGTGCTCATTATCCCAGTCTGAACAACAGAGAAGCAGAAAGAAGAACAAAGTCATCTATAATCCCTCTGCTTAGTTTAGCACCGTTAACACTCTGATATCCTTTCCTTCCAGTCTTTTACACTTGTATTTTTGTGCTTAGTTTGTTGTGTTCATTTTTCATATACAATCAAAACTACCTCCACCCTATTTCCTGTTATATCCTAATAATTTTTAATGATATTGTAACATTATTATATAATATTCAGAAAATTTAAATTTAAAAACCTGTGTAATACTCTACTCAGGGCAGGTACCATAGTTTCCCTATTTCTCTATTAGATTGGATTCACAGTTTACCACTGTTACGAACAGTGATGGGATAAACATCTTTGAGCACAAAGTTTTATCTTTGTTTAAAACAGGTACTTTCTGAGATAGAGCCCCCAGAAGTAGAATTATTTTTTTTTTCAAGATTAGGACAAGTTTTATTATAAAACCATAGAATACTAGTTGAACCACTTTAAAGGTGCCAAGTGATTTAAAGGGGGTGTGTGTGTGTGTGTGTGCGTTTCAATTCTTCACTTTAAAAAATTCTATTTAGCTCTTCTTTGAAGCTTTTCTTTCTTTGCTGAGACTCTTATTTTTCTCTTCATTTCAAGAGTGTTTGCTTTTACTTGTTGGAACATTTTTGTAATAGCCATTTAATGTCTTTGTCAGAAAATTCCAACATCTTTGTCATCTTGTAGTGGTATGTTTACCTTACCTATTTGAATTGAAATTTTCCTTATCATTTATATGCCAAGTAATTTTGGATTGTATCCCAGATAGTTTTATTATGTTAGGAAACTCTGCTTAAATTCTACAGAGAATATGGATATTTTTGTTTTCATGGGCAATTGACCCTGCTGGGTTTCAGGCTGCAAGTTCAGGTCAGTCTTCTGTCGGTTGTGGTTTCAATGTTAGTTTTGTTTGCTTTGCGTGGTTCCTGCAGTCTGTCTGACATGTGTGCCACTCAGCACCTGTGACTTAGTGGTCATCTGTCGCGTAGTGGAGCTGTTAAGAATGTATTTTATGCCCTCTGGGGTCAGAACCACGCTTGCACAGCTTGGGGATGAAGCCAGGAGTTCATAAACAACTTGATAAGTTTGCTTCCCCAAGCACACTTTTTAAACTTCTTATTTTTTATTGAACTGTAGTCTACCAAGCATATCTTTTTCTATGATCTCTGGTACTTTGGGCCTCTCCTTTGTGGTCCTTGGCCAGAAAGCTGGGGCTTTATTTGCCCTGCTCTGCTGTGCATTTCTCAGAATTGCGTCTGGGGAAGGTAATGGGAGGGCAGAGAGAAAATAAAAGCGGGGTGGGGGGGCATGTTCCTCCACATACTTGGGACTCCAACTCCTCTGATTGGAAAGGAAGTTTCCCTCCCCTCAAATTGTTCACTGTTTTGGTTCCCTGGC
Organism: Camelus ferus; assembly: GCF_009834535.1. NCBI lineage: Eukaryota > Metazoa > Chordata > Mammalia > Artiodactyla > Camelidae > Camelus > Camelus ferus. The sequence goes on along the minus strand of NC_045699.1, from coordinate 71,360,716 downwards.
AGCTGCTAACGCTGTTGCCACCACCACTGCCGTGATCGCAGAGGGGCTGGGACGTGAGAGACTGGAGAGAGGAAAAAAACCCAACGGGTGATTTCACCCACTGTCGCTGAGCTAGGTGACCCTTTTCCCCATCCTGAGTCAGAACTGGAGAGCTTTCCTGGAGTGTCTCAGTGTTCACTGACACATACTTCCTGTGTGGGGCAGCACTGAGTGCAAGCTGAGGGGCACAGATGGTTCACTGATCTCTGGTTCGGTGTACTTTGATTCTGGTCTTCTTCCTTAATTCGTCAGCTGCTCTTTTCTTCTCAGAGTCCTGAAATAACTGCTCCATACATGCTGTCCAGGTTTCATAGCTGCCTTCAGGGGAGAGGCAGGGTGAAGGGTGCTCACTCTCTTGTGCCCAGATCTGAGATGAGGTATAGATTTTTTAAAACACTCTTGGTACACATTACCAAATGGCTTTCCAAAGTGACTATACTGGTTTACAGTCCATAGCAATGTTAGTTGCCCTATTTCAGTGCATAAGAAAATGAGTAATGGGAAAGATTGTCAAAATAAAACAAAAATATTATTATCTTTACTTAGTCAGTAGGTGAACCACAGCAGCTTCCTGTGTTCATTTGTTTCCTTAATTAGTAGTGAGATTGAACTTTCACCTTTGTATTTGTTACCTACATGTATTTCTTTTTTCCTCTTCATTTGTCATTTCAGATCATCATCTATTAATTTGCAAAATTTAGACATGTGAATTTATTTATACCAGGGTCAGGTTTGGCTGTAAATACCATAGCCTCTCAGAATATTCCAGAGTTGATATGGGAGTTCCGTATTGTCAGGGACCAAGGTTCTACTTATTTTATTGCTTTGCTATGTATAGCTTTCATTCTCAAGTTGTCCAACGTGGCTCTGGGGCTCCAGCCATCATCACATTCTCATTCCTAACAGCAACCTGGAAGAAGGAGTGAAGAAGAAAAATCAGTGGGCACTCATCATGAGCTTTTGAGAAGATTCCCCAGAACCTGCCAGAACATTTTTGTTTGTCGGTCAGAACTTAGACACTTGGCTATACCTAGCTGCACGGATTGCTGAGGGGTATAGTCTTTTGGCTGGGCAGGCGTGGATCCTGTTTAAAAACTTGCGGTGCTGTTTCCAAGAAAGTAAAGGGGAATGGAAGCTGACAAGCAGTTAGAAGGCTGCCACGGTATTGCTTTCTGTGGCATTATAAATAATACCTGTTTGTTGTGAAACAAGCAAACATACATAGAGGTCTGAAAAATAAGGAGTAAAGGAGGTTCCCTCCTAGCCCTTTCCTCCTACCACTCATAGAACCACTAGGAACAGCTTGATAAATAGATCTTTAGGACCTGTGTGTGTGTTTAATTAAAAAAAAAAACCCAAAACTCCAAATACAGAATCTTACTAAACATATTTTCTTATGATTTTCTTTCATGCAGTATTATATCACACAGATCACATGTGTGTACACTATACGTACGGGATTCCCCTATATGGGTATATCCACTATATTTTACTTAACTTCCTTCTATTGATAGACAGGTTGCCTAGTTATTTTAAACTTAAAAATATGCTGCAGGGACTATTCTTGAACACATATCTTGGCATACTTTGTGCAAATATTTTCATTTGGTTTTCTTTAAAACTATTAATATTAAGCTTTTTTTGTTTTGCATATATCTTCCCAATTTGTTGTTTGCCTTAGATTTTGTTGTATTTTCTTTTTTTAACCCACTGAAGTTTTAAGTGTTTATGTAGTCAGATCTGTTGGTCTTCTTTCTGTCTTCTGTCTCTTTTAAAGGAAGAGAGTAGTTGGGAGACAGTCACATCCTTTTTTTCTCTCATGTTTTTCTGTGACTTGATTTCATACGTTTAACTTCTCTCATTGATCTAAAATTATTTTTGGTGTATGGCATGAGGTAACACTCTAAATTAAAACCTTTCCTGTTTTTAACGCATTTGCACTGAATTAAATCAATTTTATTTTTACTTTATTAATTGCATGTTCCTTATTAAATGAAAACTGACCAGAAATGAAACAAATTAAACAAGTGCCTTCATTTGAATCAGTTCTATAGGTGATTTTCCAACTATGGAATTTGTGGGTAAAATGTGCAGTGTTTTTGATCATTTAAACAGATACAGGATTGTCCTTCAGATGTGAGGTCAGCAGATCCAACTGCAAAGCAGATAATTAGAAACAAAGTTAGCTTGCAAACTGAAAACGTGGTGCAGCGGGCAGACAGGCTGCCAGTGGGACAGCCGCCCTGGGGAGAGGTGAAGCCACCGTCGTCCTCGCCTCTCTCATCCCCCCTGGGGACAGGCCTCCTGGGGACTGGCCCCTCTCCCTTCCTCCAGGGGTTCTGTTGAAAGACCACTGGTGGGTGGTGGCAGTGACAAGTGAGGGTACTGGTAACAGGAGGATTTGTCGTGCCCGCTCATAAACTGTCAGGCACCGTGCTAGGCGCTTTACGTTACTTCTGAACCTAGAAGCAACCCTAACATCTGCGTTGTTGTCGCTCGTTCACAGAGGAGAAAACTGAGCCCAGAGAGGGAGTGATCTGCACAGGCCCGCATCTGCCTTGCCGAGCGGTGGAGCCAAGCCTCAGGCTCCCTGTCGCCTCCCCTCCTCCTGGCTCTCCCGTGCACCTTTTATCCCTCCCTCCTTTTTTTTTGTCTCTTTCAGTTAGTTACCTCATGAGTCACTTAAAAAATTACCTGTTAAATGATGAAAGTAATAGGTTTATTATAGAGATTTGGAAAGTACAGCAAAGCCGAGGAAGAAACAGCCCCCGGCCGACACCCTGGACCTCAGTGTGTGGGTGCCGTAAGCCTCTTGGTTTGCCAGTGCCGGGTAGTAAGGAGGCGGGCCTCTGCCAGCTCCCGGGAGGAAGTGCTCTTGCGTGTCTTCCTTTGCACTTGGCTAGTGCATGCTCTGGCCCCTCTTTCGGGTGGATGCTTGATCATTTTTCTTACTGATATCCGCGTTCTGTCCACCGCGCTGTCGAGTGTTGGTTCTCTCACACCAAGAATCTCTCTCCTGAGTCAGAAATTATGGTACTGACTGTTAGAATTCCTTTTTAAGTCTGTTAACTTAAATTTTAATCCAAGTCATCCGTTTACTCTTCTCTGATAGCATATATTTTCATTCGCTCTCCACATTAGGGCAATCAGAAGAATTTTCTCCTTTTTAAAATTATGCAAGATTTGATATGTAAAATGTGAATCTACTCATATATGAAATGTATAAATAATAACAAAGTGAATACGTGCACCAACTCCTGGCCTAAGAAACCGTGCAGGGGGCAGTTCCTGCCTGGGGCTTTGTGAGCGGCCCTGACAGCCCCTCCAGTGTACCCCACTGTGCAGCGTTCTGGATCTTGAGCTTATTATTTCCTGAAGGCAGACTTTTTCATTCCCTTTTTTTTTTTTTTAAGATGGTAGATGGAAAAATTGAGCCTTGAAGGTTAAATGAGTCGCCAAGAGTCTGGCAGTAAAAGTAACTGATACTGGCACCTAAATCTCGGGTTGCTGGTAGATTGTTACTTTTTCTTTGGCAACACTGTACTCTCTCGTCATGCCCTTGGTAGTGTAATATCCTCCTCGTCCTCCCAATTTAAACTGTATAGATTTCTGAAGAGTACATTCAAGCTGTTTGGAGGTAGCGCTTTTATTACTGAGAGCTTTACACTGCCTGCTTCAGATGTTAGTAGAAAAGCTGCCTTGCCCCTCACAAAGTGAGCTGATGGTCTGATATGTCTGTGTTGGCCCCCTAATTTGTTCCCCTCTCTAGGGTTGGTGGAGGTAACGTACAAGTGATTAATGGGAACACATTCACCCCTTTTATAAGTCAGTGCCTTGGATCCAAATGAATAAACATATCTTGGGAGATACTTAGCTAGCCTTTCAAAACAGTCAAATGCTGGGGATTTTCCACTGGATCTAGTTCAGTTTTTGTTAATTTTTACAGCTCACATCAACATTCAGATCACAGATGTGGATTGAAAGTGGAGCCCAGTGAAGTAAGATCTGTCTTGCAGTACTGCTGGGTGCAGCAGAGTCCACTCTCAGATCTCGGATCCCAGGATCAGAAATGCCTAGCACTCCTCTCGGCTCTTGCTTCAGTGATGACTCAAGCGAATGCGGGCTGTGGCCACTGGACTCCGGACACTGGAGGGGTGGGGATCGCAGGGCTCTCCAAAGGCTTTTCAGTGGCCGCTGGGCAGTATGGTACCATGGTTGCACTCTCTGGAGTCACACTCATACCTTGGCTTTCCCACTCTTAGCTGTGTGACCTTGGGCAAGTGACTTGACCTCTTTGAGTCCAGTTTTCTTAGCTGTAAAATAGGGACAACAATAGTGTACATACTCTTGGGGATAAGGATTTTAAACAAGGTATGAAAAAGGTATAAATGTGATCATTTATGTAGAACTCTCAGGACCAGGCACCCAGTATACACTAATAATTGTGGCTGCCAGTCATGATTGCCAGTGTCACTGTCGTCATTGTCTTGAAGCCAGCCTCCCATTTTGTAGAGGGCGAAATTGAGTCCCAGAGCTTATGGCCTCTCAGAGACTGAGCTGGGACAAGAATCCCGGCCTCTGAACCCTGCACAGGCAGTGCTCTTCCCACCCTGCCACCTGCCTTTCTGCACACACTTCAGGATCATTTACTTTGTCACCTTTGCTGGCTCTCAGCAGTGCTGTTCTTGCCTCCTCTCTTGAGCCACAGATCCTAACAACAGATGGTGCTGTTTTGAATTAAAACAATTTAACTCAAGATCCATCAACTGCCAACATCAAACACCCTTAAAAGAAGGAAAGAAACTCATTATCAAGAGTATTTAAGCAAAATAGGTATTTAATCTATCTGCATCATTTACATTCTTGAGAAGAAGAAAGTCCGTGGCAGCTGTCACCATAGGCCAGACCCCAGAAATGTGCTCGCACATAATTGCTTTGGACTGAACTCCCCCCTTTCTTCTTGCCACACAGTACTAATTTGGACTTCGGTCCTAAGTTTTTAAGCTGCACTGAATATTTAAAAATTTTAAAACATAATCTTTTTTTTTTTTGGTCCACAAATCCTATGGCTGCACATTTTTCAGCAGCCGGGGTTTAGCTTGCAACCAGAGCTTGGTCACCATGCACAGGAGCCCTGCAGGCCGGCCGACTCCACGTGGGGCCTCATGGCCCTGGCGGGGAGGGGGTGCAGTGAGTTCTGGGGGCACCGCACTCAGGTCTCAGGACAGCCACTCGCCTGCCCAGAGCTGAATTCTTATAAGTTAAATGTTCCTGTAATGCCGCTTCCCTACACTTTCCGTACCTTGTTCTCTCCAACGCTCAGTGTCCACGCAGTCGCTTCTTGCTCCGATTCACCAAGCTGATGGTGAAGGAGAGTGAACGCAAGAGCAGTGGAAATCCGCACACTCTGTGCAGTCAGTGTGCCCAGTTCGACCCACTCAAGGCTGGGCTCGGCCCATGACTGTCCACTGTACTGCTTGGTCCCCAGGCTTCTCTCTCCGCTGCCAGCCTGTCTCCTGCCTTTAGCCCTGCCTGTGTTCACCACTGGCCCAGGTTAGGCACTAAGGGATGCTGATGTTGGCGGCCATCTCTTGACCTGCCTTTCTTCATTTTGCTTTTCACTCTCTGTGCCTCTTCTTCTGCATCATTTTGTTCTTTTTCCTCCCTTTTATTCTTTGCTGCCCATGTATGGTTGTGTGAGTGATGCTGGCACAGCTCCGTGGATAAATAATGAGCAGCACCCTCGGGTCCTGCCTGAACCTCGGCGGCCCTGGGTCCTGGGCCCTGGCTGTGGGTGCAGCTTGACTCTTTGGAGCAAAGCTGCAGATCCTTTCCCTGACCCAATTTCAGCACCAGACAGAATGACTAAGGTAAGCGTCCTTTTCCCCTGAAATTAGCAAAACAAGGGGGAAAATTAAAATGAGGCTGGAGCCTTCCTGGAAAATCCTGAAGTGTGTGCTGGTGAGTGTGGCGTGGAGGGCACTTGCAGGGGATGCACATGCCGGCGGAAGCGAAAACCTGCTGAGTAAGTGTTACACTTTGTCACTTTTCATACTTCTTATTGGGGCCTTTGTGTCCTTGATCCAGATTTATCTTAATGGGCTGGAAGGTCTGGATGTCGTGAAGCTCTTCCGTCTGTTTCCTGTCAGGATGGGGCTGAAAGGAAACACGCTGCCTTAGTATTTGTTTGCTGCATCACACTTCTGCCCAACGTATAGATGTGAGGCCCTATTTGTGGCTTCCTCGTGACATGTGCACAGGCAGGCTCGCGGCGGATGGAGCTGCCCGGCTCTCTCAGCCCCTTTCATCGCGGCCCGCCACGCCGTTCTCATGTCACAGGTGTGTGCTTTATAAATGGCTGTTCCTGAGTCACCTGCCATGTAGCCTCTTGCCTTGTGTGGTGTGAGCGATTCTCCCATAGGGAAAAAGAGCCAAAAGGTGGCGGCACGTGCTTTTTCATCTCTCAATAATTCATTTCCCCACCTCAGGGAAGAGAGCGAGGCTCCCACGGCTTGAAAGGCCGGGTTTTGTTTGGAGCTGATTGGCCCGCGCGTGAGGACTGGAGGGACAAGATGAAACCTCACAAGTAATCAATTTGTATCTGACAACGTTCTGAAAAGTGTTGTGTGAGTAGTTGATGTCGGTGTGCGAGTGGGAGTGAAATCTATCAGATCTGAAGGGGTGTTCTCTGTTTTCTCTTTATCAAAGTGTTCTACTTTTTTATTGATACTTTCCCCTCTTCTGTGGCCTGTGAAACAAACAAAAAACCCCAAAACACAGAATCATGACACGTCAGAGCCGGAAGAGAGGCCATAGAGACCATGTCTTTCATAAGGGATGGAACGGTAGTCACAGAGGTGAAGGGTGTCCCTTTGAAAGCGCTTCGAGGCGGGACCCGTTCTTGTGTGACAGGGTGTCCCCTGACCTGCACGGGGTGTGGTTCTGCTCGGGGTGATTCTTGTGCAGGTGGACACCTGCTTCCTGGCTCCTCTTTCTTGTCCTTGTTCAGCAGTGTTTTTGTGTGCTCTCCGAGTGAACTCACTTGAAGGAGGCCTCCCCTCCTAACGTGACACGGACCCACTGTGGCCTCCGACATCAGACAGCCCAGGGGTGAATTCAGCTCAGTGTCCACAACTGTGCGAGCCCATGCGAGGACTGTGTGGCGGCAGCTGGTAGTGACAGTGGCTGAAGTTAACTGAACATGGGCACGAGCCAGGCAGTGGGCAGTGGGGTTTTTTTTGTGTGTGTGTGTGAATTAACACATTTAATCCCAAAACAGCCCTAAGAAGTATGTACAATTATTTTTATCGTTCTCATGTTAGAGGTGAAGAAACTGGGGGCCGAGAGCTTACATTCCACAGTGGGGTGGTGGTGAAGTCTGGCCCCAGAGCCAGGCCCTCTGCTGGCCCCTGAGGCCTCTCACCTCTCAGCCCGGCGCCTGACACATCACACACATGCGGTAAATGACAGGTTTGATGATAAAGTTAAAGCATTTGAACATCAAGTCTGTTAATAGTTTTCTTTGTGTTCTTTGTTTTTTGTTTTGTTTTTTTTTTTTTTTTGAAGCTTGAAAAGTTTTTCTCCTATCTAAAAATCATAAACTCTTTAATCTCTGGGGAATAATTTTGGTCTATGACATTCCTTGCAATTGAGAAGTCCAAGTTGAAAGTAAAAGGACCAAAGTATTACCACTTAATTTGAAGCCATTGTTAAACCAGGTTGGCCTTTTTGTTCTTGTTCTGGGTCACCACGGACTTGGTGACTCTCCCTGCTTCTATAGCCTAGTCTCGACCAGAGTCAGAGTGTCCTTTAGCAAGAAGAGTCCAGACACGTCATTCCTCTGCTTCAAGCCCCACGGTGGCTCCCAGTTGACCCAGAGTGAAGGCCGATGTGCTCTCAGTCGCCTTCTGCACTCTGTGAGATCTGCCCACCACCCCCACCCGCCTCCTTGCGTCTCCTTTCTCCTTTGCTGTCTCTGCTCCAGCCATTGGCATCCTTCCTGATTCCAGAACATTCCAGGTGTGCTCCCATCTCCACCTCAGGGCCTCTGTTCTTCCTCTAAACGTCCCAAATATCTGTATCCTCATGTTTAGATCTTTGCTCAGAATTTATCTTCTCAATAAGCACTGTATTTAACACTGCAGCACCCTGACTTCCAGCCTCCCTACCCTGTACATGTTTAAAACCATAACATGTTTCATCTTCTAACATGCCATGTAGTTTGCTTTTTTAAAAAAGAGCTTATTATCTGTCTTTCTCTGCTAGGAAATGTTCTTTGTTTATTTCACTGATGTTTCCCAAGGGCTTAGAAAGATGCCTGGCATATTTTTAGGAAGTGGCTCATAAATATTTGTTGAATGAATGAATGAATGAATGAATGAGTGAAGGAAATGGATGAAAATATAGCCTTGGTGAAGCCACTTTCTCTTTAGGTCTTTTTTTTCCCCTTAAATATACAGCAGCATGCACTAGGGGAAATGTCATATCCTCCTGACTGCAGCTTCTGTGGGTGCTTTGCACCTTAGTTGTGTTGTTGCCTCACTCATCCATCCTCTCACCCCACCCAGAACGTAGTATTTGTGGGGCAGGTGACAGGTCATTGCTGGATCTGGAGATCTGCCCTCATCTTATTTCTGGGTAGGGGGCACTCTGTGTCAGCCAAGGCTTGTGCATAAGAAACACGCCACTTCTGCCAGACCGAACTGCTCGGGGAGATCCCTGCCCATTTTGTCTGTTTGAGTTTTGGGACGTACCCCTCCCCCCCAGACTCTCCACCCTGCAGTGTCTCTTCCCCCCATCAGTGTGGCAGCTCTGCAGCTCCGGTTTGCTCTCAGTGTGGCCGAAGCCCGCCCCAGCCCATCGTTGCTGCAGACTTGTTTGCATCTTGCTCCGCCATCTGCTGTCTCCACTATCCAAGCTTTAGATTTTGAAATGAGAATTACCATCAGGGCCGTGGATTTCAGTGGTTTGTATATTTTGTATGCCAATAACTAGTCTTTCAACTGCTAGAACCACTGTTTTAAAAGCCACGTTTACCCTCATTTTGTGTAGATGCCTCAGGCCATTTGTGGCTGAATGAGCAGATACCTAGGTACAAAACTGAACTGTGGGCTTGACAGCCTCATGCAGCTGTCACTGTTCATGCTTTCATTCTATAGGTGACACTGAATCAGAAAGTCGTTGCAGAAAGTGACCAGTCTGTAGTAACCCCACATAGAGTGAGCCTGTAAATTAAGATTACACTTATTTCAGATTTGCTCATTTGTATTGTGACTTAAGCTTACCATTCTCAATGATAAATGGAGACCTATGTGCATTGATGGTCAGGGCGTGCTTGTTATCCGGCAGTGTCTGTTATTACGACCAGCCTGTGAGGAGTGCATCACCTGTCCCCATCACCATGATTAAACATTTCACACACACACACTTTCTTCTCTCACTCTCACAAGTGCCCCCTTGGCTCTGTTTCTTTCACATGCTGTTCCTTCTGCTGGAAATGAACTGGCCTAGGCTCTCAGCACTGGACGTTTTTGTTGAGGCCTCTGCCCCAAAGGTTTGTGAATTTTTAGTTTAGGGGCTATTTAATTAATAATCTATTTAATGTCCATCTCTACTTTAGGCTGTAAGCTCCACGAGGTTCAAAGCTGTATCCCTGGCACCTTGTACTGTACCTGGAAAGAGAATCAGTAATATTTCTGCAGTGAATGGTGTGTTTTCATTTTCACAGACAACCCTATGAAATGTGTGTGTGTTACATATTTCTGTTTTCCAGATGAGGAAACTGGGGTAAAAAGAGGTTAAATCACTTGCCCAAGATCATTCAGAGCTAAGATTAGAACCCAAACCATTGCATCGTGTTCTTTCTTAATAAACGGGATGTTGGCATTCCTGACGTGCTAATTACCAGTACAGGTAAAACACAGTAACATGTAAGCCAGGAGACCTATGTTCCAAGTGCTTCCAAATGCTTGGGAAAATGAGGTGTTCGTGTATATTATATGTTAGCCAGATAATATTTTTGTTCTCTGGCTTTTTCAGAAGTTTCCAAAATATTTCTTTTTCTACTTGAAATAATCCAGCATGCAAATGTAATTACTTTTTTTTTTTTTTTTTTTTTTTGAGGAATCTTCAGGTCCTTCACAGCCATCAGTTAGAATGTCAGCTCCCTCTGGGCTAGACTGGGAAGATGGGTTGGTGGGAGGGTGGGCTGCCTGGCTCCTGACCCAGAAACCTCATCAGAACTTGTCTTACTGCCTTTCCGGCTGGAACGAGGTTGTCTGCTAGTTGAGTTCTGGCTGCCTGAAGCTTTGTGCTAGTTACTGCTCAGGAGAGGTCTTCTGCCCCCGCCCCGTCCTAGCCGGCTTTGGGTGCCAGCACAGATGCCTGCTCCTCTTCCAAGGGGTCCTGGTTGCCTGGGTGTCATAGGGCTTTCCCCTGGTGAGGACTGGCCATGGTCTTAACACTCTTTGTAAACTTGTTGTTTTGAAAGTATTTCCAGCTTTCAGGAAAGTTGTAAGAAAGAATGATGTACTGAACTCTGTGTGCTCCGTAACTGGATTCACCACATCGACTTATCTTTGTCATTATACGTATTATTATTTTTATAGTTTTTGCTAAAGTGTTAGGGAGTAAATAGCCTGCATCCTGACCCTTTACTCCGCAGAGTGAAGGGATCCTCACCTACGGCCACAGTTCACATCAGACATGCTCTTTGGAAAGGCCAGTGTTTCATCCTTACTGCCCTGAACTCGCTCTTGTTTACGCAGCTGCTTGGAGTCCACTGTGTGGGTGGACCATGGCCAGCTCTCCAAGGAGGGAGTTTAGGTTGTCCCCAGTCAGCGCCCCAGCAGACACCCTGGGGGGTCAGTGTTTGCCCTGGTGTCCAGTCAGCTTCGAGAGGAAGAGTCGCTGCCCAAGGGGCCCTGCACTGACCCTTTTGATCGACGTTGTCCCCTTGCCCTTCAGGGTAGTCTTGCTAGTTCACACCCCCCCACGTGCAGCTCAGCACTCGGCCTCACACTCGATTGTGTCTAGCTTTCAGGTCTGTGTGAGTCCAGTGGGTGAGCAAAGGGGTGTTACCACACGCGTGACCCAGTGTAGCGGGACGTGTGGAATGAAAAGTGTCAAGGGGGCGCTCCTCGTGTGGAATGAATTTTGGCAAATTGACCTGGAGAAAGAAGGTCCGGGCTTAGGACCGCCGGGGCAGCCGTCACGTGTGGTGGTGGAGACCAGAGCCCGGCTCGCCCAGCCACAGGGGCCCGAGGGAGCGCGGCAACGCCGGATGACGTGCCGCCGCCCGGGAGAGGTGCCCCCTGGCGTCGTACTGCCCAGGCGTGCCAGACGGACCGTGCTCGTGTCTCCTGCCCTGTCCGGAGTCCCCTTGGTTCCCTCCAGGATGCCTCTGCGTCCTTAGGTCTCGGCTCAGGTGGGACCTTCTCAGAGAGGCCTTCCTTGACACCCTGTTTAATATTGCAGCCCTCTCGCCTCCACCCCCGTCGGCTTCCCCACTTTATTTTTCTCCCTTCTCGTTATCACATTATCATCCTGCACGTGTTGCTTACTCCTTTTGTTCACTGTCTTTCCCACCCCGCTCTGGAATGTACTCTGCACAAGGATGGGAGTCTGTTTTGTTCATTGCTTTACTCCCAGGATTGTGCTTAGAGCAGTGCCAGGTGTGTTAGATTTGCAATACATATTTATTCTTCTTAGTCAGTACTGAATGAATGAAATTCTGTTTGACAGAGCAGTATGGCTTAGTGATTAAACTTGCAGGGTTGGGCTCATTTGGACCTGAGATCAGGCTGTGTGACTTCAGGCAGGTGACTTAACTTCTCTAAGCTTCTTTCCTTAAAGGTGAAGTGGGGTGTCATAAGGACACCTTCTTCTTTATGGGGTTGTAAGGGTTAAATGCCTGGCACACACTAAAGGCTGTTACTACTGTTTCATAATAATATTATTGTGGACTAGGAGTCTTGATTTGTCCTTTCTGTTTTTATGCTGCTCATTTGAGGTGAGTGTGCATGTGTGTGCACATGCATGTGTGTTTGTGTGTGTGCTCTGACGAGTTTTATCATGCTGTAAACAAACTAGGCCACCTAGGTAGTTTTAGGAGCTGAAACCTCAGCACGAACAGTCTCCATTTTTTACTCCTGACAATTGGATGTTTTCTAATAAAGACCTGTGTGTAACGTCCTCCTGCTTCGAGCCTCTTTCTTGTTGGCCTGTGCCCATAGCCAGACAGGAGAAGGCGAAGGCCACTGACCGTGCCTAGTCAGGTACTCGGCCTGAATCCACCGTGTCCGAGCAGAGGAAGCATCCCTGAGTTAACTAGCGTGTGAGGCTGCGGAGGAAACAAGGGGGCCGCAGTTTATGTAACATGTCAAAAGCCCAAGCTGTATCACCTTTTGAGGTTCAGTTGTCTGTCACTTGCTCATTTAGCCAGCCTTTGGACCTGGAGGCGAGGTGTGCCTTGTGATTCTTCTACAGACATCTCTTGAAAACACTTCTCAAGTTGCATCCTTGGGCAGAGCTCTGTGATGCTATCAAAGTGAAGGGCAGGCTTTGTTAGGAAACTGGTTCTTGGAGAAGCGAGAACCGGAGTTTGTTTTACCGTCGTGATCGTAATAGGTGACTTCAGTGACCTTAAATCCTTGAGTCTGATACACTTTGATGAATTTATAATCTTGATTTGTCCACGAACACTTTAAAACTCACCTTCCCTTTCTTCCTTGAATCTAGTAAAGGTAATCACTTGTTTTCTGTTTCAGGCCTGTTTGTATTTATGATAGCTAATGATTTGTTATGCCTTTGGGACAGAAAGAAAGAACTTCTCCTGATTCTTGAGCCGGGGGGGGGGGGCGGGGAGAGCAGTAAGCTGCATTCTTTATTCCCATGTCTTTCATAAGACTGCAGTGGAACTCATGACTCCACGTCTATTCAGATGGGGCTGTGTGTCGGTGCTGTGTTGCTGCTTCTGAGATTGGCACTGTTATATTATTAATAGTACTGATCACACATGCCTTGCATTTAATATAGAACATAAGAGGCTCACCTAGCATGAATGAAAAAATCTAAATTGAAAGTGTAGATGCTATAAAATTTTAAAAGAAGGGAATGTGTTCTGGTTGAACTTTTGAAATAAAAATAGTGTATTTTTAATCACCAAGTTACGAATGTCCTTGGATTCTAGGGTGGGGAGGGGGCTGGTGGGGGAAGGAAGGAAGGTGGCTTCCTCTTACTTTTATGTCAAATAGAATCCAGAGACTTACACAGAACACTGAGGAGCTAAGTTACCCTGAGAGAAATGAAGAGAAAATAAAAAGGCGTTTAGGAAAGCAGCCGTTCCATTATTAACTCCTCCGGTCATGCCAGCGATGGTGGAGAGATCTCAGAACAGTTGGAGGTTTATATACACAAATGTGTGTGCTGAAATACCACACTCTGATGACATTCGATGGAGGGGTAACCTTTGATGATGAATTTTCTTGCCCTTTTTAGGGGAGTGAAAGGGGAGGCGGGTGGTACTTCACAAGACTCTAAATTTACCAAAGTTTTTCAAATTTGAATTTTCTTAGGAAAAAAATGTCAAATGATTGTAGATCCAAAAATGCCTTTGTTGGCATTTTAATGGTGCTTTTTGAGCCCAGTATGGTGTGCAAGTGCAAAGAAACGTGGTTTCTCTTCTTGGTAATAATGGTATTGAATCTGAAGCCCTGGACCAAACAACGTCTCGGGAATCTTCATGATTTATATATTGTATGTGATCTTTTCTTAAACATTGTTAACCTGTGCCCTTTACAGACAATGCCAGGTCAGAAAATGTCACGGGAGCCTTGGATTGCTTTCATAAGCATGTAAAGAAAATTATTGTCTTCAAAATCCAGAGACTATGACAGGCATTCTTCAGAGAGTGATATGTTTAGAGAGACAGACACCGTGCATGAGGCTGCTTTTGGCTGGTGGGGAATGAAAAATATTCGAGCGAGAGTTTACTTCTGGGCAGGACCAGCTGTAAAGGAGAAAATGCGTTTGCTACCCATCAGGCTGCCGCAGACGGCTCTGTGACTTGTTGGAAAGGCGACGTCTCAAAGCAGGACGCCTTTTGAAACGCTTTTTCACACTTAGACAGTTGGTCACCAACTAGAAAGGAGGCTTAGCACGGGCTGCGGTGCGAGGCGGTGCCGGGGGGCAAGTGGCCTGACTGCAGGGCTTCGGGAGGGGGCACGGGAGACACCAGGGGGAAGACTGGGTGAGAGAGAGGTGCTTCCAGTGGCAGGCGGAACCAAGGACATAGACCCTCGTGATCAGGGGTGTTGGTCGTCCCCACCAACTAGCTCTGCCTCAGGAGACCTCTCAGTTCCTCAAGAAGTTAAGATCTACAGTTTTGGTAACTTGTTCTATACAAAATGTTACTTGCATAGGTGAAAATGAAAACGTGCCTTCTTGTTCATCTTATCATTTAGGTCATTAAAAAAAAAGATCTAAGTGAAAGTGAGAAAAGAGACAGTTCTTTGGCAGTGCCAGAAGCGGTGGAACTATTTTCAGCCCTGTGTTTTGAAACAACATTGGTTACTTCGGTTTAGCGCTTTCAGAAAGAAGAAAAAAATCAAATGCGTGGGCTCCATGGGTGCTTTTGCCAAACCATAGCCCAAAGTTGAACTCAGAGTGCCACATCATTTCTTTTCAGAAAGTTTACTTTCTTTGTAAACACCAAATGAGAACCTATAAAAAGGAGTATAAAAAACATGATTTTATTTCAGGAGGCATAGACTGTCACTCCCTTGCATGGCTCTAGAATTTTTCCATTGCTTTTCCATTTTTCAGGGTGGTTACCATTAGGTCCTTCATCTTGATTTGCAGCCAGAGGTGGGTGCTTGGGGCTGGTGGGCTAATGGCAGCGTCCCTCCGAGCCCGGCCTGCTCTGGCTGGCAGCTGGCAGCACCGTTACCGCCCCGCCCACCACCTCCACCTTCTGATGACAGCGCTCACCAGTGGAAAAAGCTTTCTGCACCTCATTATTTCTGCAACCTGAGTAAATTTGCAAATTAACTGATGTGTGGGAGGGAAGGCATCTGCTATTCTAAAAACCTTCAACTGTCGCAGTAAAACTTGAAATAAAATTAAGTGTTACTGTAGTAAAAGTAAACTAATAGTCCACAGGTGGTGACGCACATTTTGTAGTGTGCAGGGGCTTACGTTTTCAGGACCTGCTTAGCTTAGAGGCTCTGTTTTTGTTTTGTTTTTAATAATTTTTATTTTCAGCAAAGGAATACAAAAAGGCAAATGAGTAATCCTACAAGGTGTATAACAAAAGCATTCGTCCTCTGACCGTTCCACATGCCGCTCCCTGGAGGCAACTCCTTTGAACTCTTTTAGTTGTTTCTTTGGATACTTGCCTACATTTTTCTAAACAACTTGCTTAGACTGCTATTTCAGAGGTTATCTGTTGACTCCACTATGGAAGATAAAGATTTAACTCATTTTTTACCATCAATTTGCTTTAATTGATAGTTTTTATACTATCATGAGTAAGAAATGTTGTTCACAGCTGAGCCATGTAGTGTACTACGATTGCTGTTTTTTGTGTGAAGGCAGGGCATGGAAGGCTGTCGTGCCATTCAGAGTGCTGATTTGTCTCCTGTTTTCAGTTGTCTCTGAGACTCAGTCGGCCTCTCCTGGCTTCTGATGGGAGTAGGGAGCTATGTCTAGAAAAGACTTAACCAGTCTACCTTTTTTTTATTCCTACCCCACATCTGGCCTTCCACCATACTGGGTATCTCTGCTCCCTTAGTCTTTGGAAATTCTGCAGTCGAGTTCACTTTGCTCTTTATTGACTTCTTCTATCCTCCCACCTCCCTAACCCTGTCCTCCCAGCCCCCACCTCCCGCCAGCCGGGGTGCTGTTCAGCGTACTGCTCTCTGCTGAGGTAGGGCTGGTCCAGTTGTTCCCTGTCTTCTAAAATTTAACTGACCTCATTTCTGTTGTCGTCTCCTCTCCTATTCTCTTTATCCCTGTGGGCTTACACCCTGGGTTTATTCATTTGCTGTCATTTTAGTGGTCTCGGGAGGGAGTGCAGTGAACCTGTTCATTCAACCATGTGCAGCAGGAAGACCTCTGGCTCCTGTTTTGGATACATTTTGCTTTCTATTACACATAGGTTTCCAGCATCTTAGTATTTTAAAAAGCACATTTTGATGTAATGGGCTTATATTTTCCATGAAGGCTCTCTTTTTCATTGCATGATTCTAAGAAATTTGTGCAGACACTTGCACATTGCTGATTTGAAATAGAGTAATATGCCTCTGGGTCCCTAGTATGCTTCCTAAGAAGATCTCTCTGATGCTAATATTTCATTACATATCAGGAGGGAGAGATGATAAAACACCGAGTTTTTGAGAAGCAAAAACTGACCTTTCCCCTCTCTTTTACCTACAAGCTGGTTTTGAAAGCTCTTTCTCAGTAGAGCTCTCTTATTATCTTGGCTGTCAGCAGTTAGCTTTTCTGGAGTTAGTTGAGGGCAAGAGTACATGGTGGGTGATGGCAGTGTTAAAAGCCAAACTTTTCAAAGAAGCAGTGACTCTATTAAAAGTAGAGCCACTACCCTCGTGCTGGGACAGGGGAGAGCCAGCGGTGAGGGGACTGGAGGGCTGCTGTCCCCAAGATGAAGTGTGGCTCTGGTGCCAGTGCACAGAGCCCTGCTTCTTAGAGTGATGGCGGAGCGCCTGTGCCGTCTTTAGCAGGTGGGCCATGCTGTGGGCTGATTGTTGCATCCCCCCAGATGGCGTAAGTTGAAGCTCTGCTGGTACCTCCGTGTGATTGTATTAGGAGGTGGGGCCTTTAAAGTGATTAAGTTAGATTGAGGTCACGAGAGTAGAGCCCCCATAATGGGATTAGATAAACTTAAAAGAAGAGGAGGAGGGACCAGGGCTCTTTTCCTCTGTGAGTGCACAAAGAAGGGGTCTCGTGAGCCCATAGTGAGGTGATGGCCATGCACATGCCAGAAAGAAGGCCCTCGCCAAGAACCAGGTCTGCTGGCACCTGGCATCTGCTGGGCTTCCCGCCTCCAGAGGTGTGAGAAAGAAGTGTCTGTCCTTTAAGCCACCCAGTCTACGGGCTTTGTTACAGTAAGCTGAGCTGATGACGGCAGATAGGCAAGCCTTTTACCTCTCTTCCTCCCCTTGAAAATAAGGACGAGCCAGCGCTTTAGCATGCTGCCTTTGAGGGCTCCTTGCATTTTCTGTGGGAAATCTAGCCCATTTAGATCCACCTTTAGCTGCACTTCACACATAGTAGCCTGTGTACCTTCATCTGCAACTTTCGGACCACTCCGTCTCCCCCTTTTTTTGCAAGGGTAATGCAAAATGCAGCTCACAAGCCTGTCTCATACCTTATTAGAACATCATTTCCCCTGCCTTGTTCCCAGATTCCTGTGCTTAATCATAGAAAGGCAGCTTGTTCAAATATACATTCTTCTTGTTTGGAAAATTCTGTTGGCTCGTCTTCCTTTCCACCCCCTCCATATTTTGTAACCCTGCTTCACCGAGGCTGTTCTTATGAAATACCATAATTTACTCATTGGAAAGTTTCTTGTAAACTTAATTAACTCTCTGTCAGTGTTTGAGTTAATTTTCTCCCTTTAATTTCGGCATCTTGGTCATGGGTTTCCGTAGTCTGACCTGTGTCTGTTAAAGACTTGGTAAATAGTTTTGAAATGCCAGTTGGTGATATATGGGCCTCTTTAACATTTCTTTGATTTATGTGCAGAGCTGTGGAAAAAGGCAAAGAAAGCAAATTATATGGCAAAAAATGTTGCCGATTTTCACTTTTTTACTCTTAGTTTTTAAAAGTACACTTATCAATCAAATCTGATGGATTTTCTTTTTTGTGAAGATTGAAATTTTAACTATTTGAAGACTTTTGCAATGCATATTTTTGTATTTGCTTAATAAAATGTGGTTTAGTGCTCAACTAGGGTATCAGAATTCTGAAAGCTCCTTCAGTCTCTACTGTTCGTCCCTTTCCTGCTGTCTCCGCCACTCCTCAAAAACAGATGCAGTCAGATTTCTTAGAGGAGGTGGAAAGATGGAAGCTTCTCAATGCTGGATGAATATTGCAGTCATGTTTAAACCTGAAATCCACATAGTGGGCCGACATGGGTCGTGTCCTTGTATTAGCTAGTGTGACTTGTCTGAGGTTTTCCTCTGCAGCGTATTCTTGGTGGGTTCCAGGTAGAGGCTGACTTCTTAAATCAATTAACAAGTCAACAAATATTTTTGAGATTGTACTATGAGTGTATTTAAGTTTTAGTGTGTCTCAGTGCTGCCTGGGTTGCTTTTTACAGTGTTCATTCCTGGGCTCCCTTGTAGAAATTCTGATCCAGGGGATTTAAGGTGGGGCCCTGGAATCTGCATTTTTGGTGGACATTTTATAGATGATGCTGATGCAAATGCTCTCTGGTTCTTTTGAAAAATGACTGGAAGGCTTTCATGCCCTTTATACCACTCCCCTGCTTAGCGTCTTCAGTGACGCCCCTCCCCCACTTGTCTACCAAATAAAGTCCGCAGAGGTCTGAAAAATCCATACTATTTGGGAGTATTACGGATTTTTAATTTATGTGGGCAGGGTGTATGGGTCTGGCTGTGCGCAGTCCCTGAGAGCTCCGTGCCTCCTCTGAGTGTCTTCTTATTTATTCATTTGTTCAGCATGTACTTGCTCAGCTACAACTGAGAGCCAAGCACTAGGTGCTGGAGCTGCAGCGGTGACTGAGGGAGCTAAAGGCTGTGTTCTAGTGCAGCTTCTGTTCTAGTGTGTGTGTTGGGAGGGGCGTGGGGGGGGAGTATATACACTAAACAGGGAACAGTACGTATAAATACCCACTCCAGTTTGCTGCTGTGATTAAGATAAAGCTTATACCTGGTGTGATGGAGGGTACCTGGAGGTTCCTTTAGATCAGGAGACCAGAAGAGGCTGTGTGAGAAGGTGGCGTTCGGGGTGAGACCTGCAGGGCAGGAAGTCCGGCTTGCTGCCCGGCCCGCTCTCCTGCCTGGCCCAGGTTCACAGCGACTTATCTGGATCTTTTGGTCTGACTCTGTTTTGGTTTTGAATATTTTGGATTATTGAAAATTATTATTGTGGTTCCTATGCCACGAATTTCTCCCGCAGGGTCTGGGGCAGTACCCTGTAATCAAATACTGTGTAGCAAGATGTAGGACTCTCACACTAAGTGAGATGAATTAAGATTTAAATAGACTCGCATCAGTTCGTGTCAGTTTTTGCTGCCCCAGGAGTTTTGGCGCCTACATTGATGAGAAAGCTTTTGACTTTCAGAACTTTTTATACATTTTTTATTGCAAAAAAAAAATCACAGTTTTCACTGGTCCATCTCTTCTAAGGTTTTTTCGTCAGAGACAAGGCCTTTCAGTTATTGGCTCAATCGCCCCTCAGCCTAGTAATGATAATCACAGTTAAAGTCTCTGGGGCATCTGTTTTGTGCCAGCCACTGTGCTCAGCACTTTCATGTACTTAAATCTCACTAACTCCAAAACCTGACTGCGCTTTTGCTGAGTGAAAACTCAGGTTGCTTTTAAAGGGTAATCAGGTGGCATCGAGTAGCAGTATTGTCCCCAAAGAGAGAAGAGAACTGAGGCTCCAGGAGGTTGAATAACTCACTGAAGGTCACACAGGTGGTTAAGCAGAGGGCCGGTGATTTATATCCAGGGAGTTGGCTACACACCTTCACTCTTAGATTAAGAACAGCAGAATCATGCCTGGGTCATGTTACCAGTAGAAATTTCACTCTGATCTGTTGTTCATTTTGAACCAAAAACATACTGTTGTTTATGTATGACTTTTGCTTTTTTTTTTCCTTCCAAAAGAAACAAATCATAGCCCCATATTTATAAATCCAAACTGACCCCTGCTTGTCTTTCCTCAGACTTCCTGTGTAGACACTCACAGTCAGAACTTAAACCGACAAAACCCCCCCAACAGTCCGATAAAGAAGGAAACAAGTATAGTCGGCTCTCTGTATCCTCGGCTTCTGCAGCCTTGGACTCAGCCAGCTGCAAATCAAAAATATGTGGGGAAAACACTTCCAGAAAGTTCCAGAAAGCAAAACTTGAATTTCCCACTTGCTGCCAACTATTCACACAGCATCTGCATTGTTTTTATAACTATATCCATAGCATTTACCTTGTATTAGGTATTATAAGTAATCTAGAGATGATTTAGAGTATATGAGAGGATGTGCTTAGGTTATATGCAAATTCTGCGCTGTTTTACTGTAAGGGACTTGAGCCTCTGCGGAGTTCGGCGTCCGCGCCAGGTTCTGGAACCGGTCCCTGGTGGACACCTAGGGACGACTGTGCTCTGGGAGTCTGGAGAGGACTTTGATCTTCCAGTGCTGAGTACTTTGTTAGCTGCATAAGAAATTCTCTGTAACTTGCTTATTTAATCCGTCAAGGTTGAGCCAACTTTCTGGGCATTTAGGTTGTTTGTAGATTTAAAAAGCAATCTCCAAGGTGTACTGGAAGGAGTTTTCCGACCGACCCTCTGGGTTGCCTTTCATGTGGGATGCTATGTGTTTCCATAGGCCTCGATGGCTGTCCTTGATTTCGTAGAGTGTTTGACGCAGAGGCAGCCAGAAGGCCTCCCCAGTGTGGGGGAGTCTGGTCCTCAGCTGCACAAGGAGACCTGACCCAGGGTCCCTCTCAGTACATCTACGCGTTCAGAACAGCCCGGGGGGTGCAGTTTTTTCCTTTTTTCCATTCCACTTACCAGTTTATTATCTGACATGTTTAAGATGACAGTATTTGGTTAAAAGGTGATCATTTTAATCAGTTTTGGAAAGATCCAGTTGTCCCTGGCATTGTTGGAAGAGGTGAATTTGGGGGCATGGTCGCTTCTGGTCATCATAGACCAGCCCTGTCTGTTCACGGTGCGCTGCACACCGAGCTCACGTCTTCTACACATATCACATCGCTTAGTTCCTGCAACTGACCTTCCGTGTCTTCATCTGTGAAAGGAGGCTACGATACCTTTCTCCATGGGGTAAGGAAAGGCACATTTAAACTCTGCCTTAGGGGGTGTGCTCAGTCAACAAAAGAACAACTTTGTCCTTGTGAGAGAAGCCTTTTGTTCCCTCATATTGAGCTGATGAAGAAACAGTCTCAGAGGGGAGAAGAAACACCCAGAAATGCTCAGAGTTGCTCGTGCTTAAGCTGAGGTTTGAACTCGGGGCTGCCTGGCGACAGTGCTCGTTGCCCTACCCAGGAGGCCACACTGCCTCTGGAGTTTTAGCCTTTGCTGCTTCATGGCAGAGTGCCAAGGAAAGCTCCAGCCTCCTTGGACTTGTTGCCCCCTAGTCGTCCTGAGTCACCAGGCCTTTTTCTTCCTATTCCTGAAGGGAAAAGGCAGTTGTTACAAATGATCAATAAAAAAATGTGTTCGTAACAAGTTTCTACTGTATAGCTCAGGGAAACTATAGTCAGTATCTTGAAAAAGAATATGAGAAGTAATATATGTATGTATATGTATGCCTGAAACATTATGCTGCACACCGGAAATTGACACAACCTTGTAAACTGACTGTACTTCAATTTAAAAAAAATGTGTTCGTAAATGCTTCCTACTCTTTTCTGACTCCTGCTCTCACAGACCTCTGAACTAAGCAGCTGTCTTTTCCCTCCACTCCTATTATTTTCAGCTTGTCTGACGTCATAGTTTCATATCTTACTAAGTTAGTGATCGTAGGCTCTCTGTCTCCCCTTCTTCTTCTTCTCAGTTTCCGTGTGCTACCGCTCCCTGCCTCCCTCCTTCAGCGAGCAAGGGGTGGGCTAGGGCTGATCCGATCCCTGATCTGGAGCCAGTTGCCCCCCAGCTGACAATTGGTTTATGGAAGGAGGTAGAGGAAGCTGATGGGGGCTGCTTTTGAAGGTAATAAAAATGATGCGTAAAGTAGAAATCAGCATTTTGTGACATTAGAAGGAAGAATTGTTTAAACTGTCCAATTAAATCTAAACTAACTGGCTATGAGGCACATAGGAATCATTTTTACTACCCATAAGGGAAGTTGATAATAATCTAATCATAATTTTATATTTATCAGATAGGTAAAATTTTAAAAATCATTTTTACTGGTTTCTTGACTGAAATCTTTTCAGTGCTAACTAGGCAAATGACTGATGCTTTGAATTCAGTGGCTAGAATTGAGATGTGGAAGCGTCTAGTGGTTTTCATCTTACTCATTTCTCAGTTGAAAAATCTCGAAGTATCCAGGGGCATAGCCTGTTATATGGGAATATTCAGCTCTTCCCCCATGCCTGTGAATATTTGGGAAAGATGACAAAGTATTGCTAGACCTCAAGCATTGCACCAGATTTCAGCTGACACCAGGCATCAGACATCACAAAGAGCCCTTTCCCCTCGCTGACTGCCTTAACTAGAGACTTTTGGGGACTAATAAAATGTTTGTGTTTCGTAGGTATATTTAAATTTCACCAATGCAAGTTCAGAGTTTTTATAGAGAACTATAAGATCATAGAATTTCAATGTTAAAAGGGGCCTTAGGCATAGTTCTAGCTTCCTGTTTTAGACTTTTGATCCAGGCCTTAAGTATGCAATTAAAAACTAGTATTTGGCATTTCTGGTGGAAAGATAAAGCTAATTCCAGGATATATCCTTCTTCCCTGCTACTTCATTGTTTGGTCAGCAATGGAGAAGAGTCAAGTACACATTTTGTTTTTGTTGGGTATTGGATATAGTGTGTAAATGGATAACTATTTCAATGGCAGTTCAAGCTCAGCTGGAGACAAGAACATGATGGCCCGTCTGACATGGATTTCCTCCTCTAATAGGAACATAGATGAGCAAGATTGCTGCCATGCTGTCCCTCTTCAGGGGGCATCTTCTCATGGTCACCATCCTTTGATGGTCTATTAGGGTGCTCTCATTAGTGCATTGTTGGATTTTGCCTTGATCCTCTTTGTATTTCCTGCCTGCATCTTCTTAAGTGGCCAAGTGACCCTCCAGCATGATCTTTCTTTATGACCCTGTTCGTTGCTGTCTGGGACCATGCGGGGTAAGTAGGTTGAGAGCCTGGTGTGGAACGCGGGGTGGTTAACAGGAGATGGCAGTCGCCAGTTCTTGTGGGCCCGTGTCCGTCTTTTAGTGTTCATAGCTCATCTTTCCTTTGTCTTTTTCTCTCCCTTGACAAAAAGTCCCTTTGATGATTGTTTCCTCCATTTTTAGCCACATTCACAGTTTGCTTTGTTAGTGAATCTGTTTAGATATATGAACGATAGCCCTTCCAGCTGATTGGCATCTCTGAGGTAAGATACCATGCGTGCAGCTGCAGTGTAAATAGGAGCAGTTGTGGAGAAAGGCCTATTAATAAAGGTGTGAATTCTGGGACACGCCAGAGGAACAGTGCTAAGCAACCCTACACGTTACAGATATTTAGAAGGAAAAAGGCTGCTATCCATCCTGTCTGTTTACTTCGTTGACAGTTTTGAAGTTTGGATATTTGAGGATTCATATGTAGGGAAAAAAAAAACCCAAATGGCATTTAGCATGTAAATGATGCCACCGTTGATCAGAGGCACAGCGCTGATTTGGTGTCCTGCTTTCATGGTAATTGAAAGGCCTGAAGCCCAGCTTCCCAGGAGAGAACAAATAGGCAGATAAATTGGAGGCTTCCTTCTTATGGTTTATTGATGCTGTTTTGACCAACTAAAAAGATCATTTACCCATAAGAGCTCAAATCTAAGGTTGTTTTTCCTTTTTTTTTTTTTTTTTTTTTTAATATTGGCTATTTGAAAGAAGCATTGGGAGATAAAAGGAGAAGAGAAGCTAATATCATTATCTAATATTTAGGTAAGAACCCGAGCCAAACAGTTAGATTTATGGCATTTTTCTATAGCTGTTTTCCTTGGCACAGATAAGACCAGGCAGCCTTGCTTGTTTCTTTCCTTAGAGTTACGTTCAAAAGAAGAAACAGAGCTTTATTGTAATACATGGTTCTTTCTCATTAGCTGGAAACAAAACACATTTCAATAATGAGGGGCAAAGGTCTTTGCAACTCAAAGTGGTGACAGAGTGTTCTTAGTTTTGCACAGATACTGGTTTTAGTTGAAAGCTTAATGGTTTAGGGGAAATATGACTATGAGAATGTCACATTAGCCTCCCCCCACCCCAGTGCCATATACACATAAGCCAGCTTTATGGGGTGTGGCTTGATACAGGTGTTTGTGGTGTGAATTGATCCAGGTGTCACATGTCCCTGGATCAGGGCTGTGAGCTTGGTGTGTGCTCTCACATCTTGGAAGGATTTTCAGTGAACTTACGCCAACCAGCTCTGGCCGTTATGGCCAGTGACCTGCAGGGGAGGTGGTGCTGCAGGGACACTGTCCTTGCTCGTTACTATCATGATATATTACACAGATTCTCAAAGAGAATTCCTGACTAGAAACAGATTATACATATGGGCTCTCCTGGACATAAGATAATTTATAAAAACCCCGTAGGTGATAGATAGCACAGAATAGTATCAAAGTTGCTAGGAAGGTCAGATGTGTTACTGCTGAGCCTAAAATTCAGATTTTTCTGGCAATATTGAGGTTTCTATACTTTCTTGATTTCTTTTCTCCAAGGTTTTTAACTCTGAATGATATTAAAGCCTTAAAATGATCAGTGATTAGAGCTTCCTCAAACTCCCTACCTTAGACATGACTGGCGTCAGTAGAAGGGAGAAACATGAGACGTCTCAGAGCCTAAAAGAGGTCAGAGTGAAGGGAGCAAACAAGAGCCAGCAGTCGCTGGTGCTTCTCCAGCCCTGCTCCCTGAGAACACTCTAGTTCTGGTCCGAGAAGGATCAGCGTGTTTCACTGCTTAGGCGGAGATAACAAATGCCAGGTCCTCAGTTAGAAAGATGCAGCACTCTTAAAACCACAGGGCAAAGATATGTAAGGCGAAGCCTGATTGGTCTGTTTCCTTCTTATGATATGTGTGACCTTGGACCAGTGGCCTCTTTAAGGCCAGCGTCTCCTCTCCTGTAAAGTGGGGGTGGGGTGGGGTGGAGGTGGGCACTAATGTCTGTAAGACTCCTCTCTGACACTGGGATTCTATGCTTTGAAATAACCCAGGTGCAGTCCCTATGAATACTTTTTCCTGAACTCAAGCCTGCAGAGGGGTTCAGACATAACCGCTTTTTTAGCATTTAGAGTGAGAGGAAGAAAGGATTCCTTCACGTCTCTATTAACGACAGCAGCTGCAAAGCCGTGTGTTTGCTTCTGTAAGAGACCAGCCTTAAGAGGACTGTCTGCTGGAGTCATTCTCTTCTCTAGATTGGCTACAGTGACAGGCCAGGCCGTAACAGTTACACTAATCGGCAAGTCCGCTTAGCAGTGGACAAATTTATTAGCATCACCTGTATGCAATGCACTACCCCACACGTTGCAGAGAACACAGAGTAATCAATAACCAGGTCTGTGTCCTCAAGACATGTCTCCCTAGGTGGCCGGTTTCACTCCTGGACCAAGAAATAACAAAAGGCTACCTTACTTGGGTGCCAAATGCCAGTGACAGAGAAGAGCTCTGTACCCAGAGAAGGGAACCTGCCCTAGAGGGGCTGGGGGAGGAGGTGGTGGGGCTCCCTAGCCTTGGGATCTCTTCTTCCCCTCCTGGGGGCCGCCTGGTCTAAACCAGCCAGAATTCATTGTAGCTTAGCTCCATCTCATTCTTCAGCCAAAGGGTTTAGTTACTGGAAGCACCAATGTGTCTTCCTAGTATTCTTAGGAACGTGTATGTAATTCTTTGTAAAGTGATTTTTTAAAATACAGTGAACCATACCTTAAGGTTAGGAAGAGTTTTTTTTTTTTTTTTTTTAACTTGCCCCTGCCCTTAAAGAAGCCTTTGGTGAATCTTTGAAACAATGATTTTCATAGTGGGAAGAATCAAACCTTGATTGATCTGGCTTGTAAATTTTGAGATTTTTGAATGTCAGTTTTCTTTAAGTGAGGTTTGGCCACATGGCATGGGTAGGATCATGTTGCTTATGAATAGGTGCTGTACCACGGACCCCAGGGAGCTTCCAGCAGATGCTTCAGCTTTTAAGTGCTAGCCTAATTGAGCGCCACTGGCTTAATTAGTAAGTATATTGAATATGATCGGTATGATGAATTTCCTTCTATTTTCTTCCCAAACTTCTGTCCATTGCAAACCATATCCTTTATTGATTTGGGAGCAGGTAGAGCTTTCAGAACAATGTGGAAGACATGAAACAAGTTGGAGAACTGACTAGGGGGATCATTGCTCATCTGATTTTCTAAACTTTGTATTTGAATTCAATTTTTTTATAATTTCCTTTCATATCATCTCCCTCTGGTATATTTTGTTGTTTATAATGTGAAGCATATTAAAACTAATTGGATTTGAGCCTCAATAGTTTGGACTTCTTTAAAAGCCGGAAGACCTAGGCTATTCGGGGGAAAAGGTTTGCTGTTGCATGAAATTGTAGGGACATGACATCACCCCTTTACAGTGATCCAGACACACATATAGGCTTCTTTAGAAATGCAAGAGAATCAAACTTTTGAGCTGGATGGATCCTTGGAGAAAATATAATGCATGTTTTGTAGAGAGGGGAGTGAGATGTGTTAGCAGCAGAGTCCAGGAGCACATTTCAAGGAGGATGCTTGTTACAGAGGCTCTGAGTCTGTGTATTAGAGTTCACCAGGACCCTGCCTGACAACACGCAGCACTTTTGCATGTTAAATATTACTAAAACAGCATTACTTTAAGAAATATCGAGTAAATCAAGATTTTCCTTATTTGAAATGGTTATTTTCCTGAGATTATTATGAGTTGTTGAAAATGGCCCAGCCATAGAGGTAATTAGTAGTCATAATTGATTAGAAAGGGCTTTAGGTGGAGAACTGACAGACAAACCCTGCGTGAGTCATAGAAAATAGAAGGTTGACATTCATAGCAAAATTGGAACCGAGAGAAATGTTCTCAAAGTCCAGAGAACAGTGAAATAGTTGCTGCTCCGAGTGGCCGCTTACCAGTGAATAGAGAGCCCCCTGCCCGCAGCCGGCCCTGTACACACTCCCATTCCCCACAGCTGTAAACTGTGGAATTTAAAAGAATAGACTTTAATTTCTCTTCCCCTTTCATTTTATTCTTACTGGTTAGCGGAGAAATGATCTTGGATAGAAAATCACATTACAACTTTGATAAGTCGCTTTTTGAAATAGAGTTGTTTCCATGCCACAGACATTTGGAGCAAAGTATGTTTATTGAAATTTTTTTTATAGAAAATATTACAGAACCTGTAATTGAAAACTTATGGCAGGATTTTGGGGAGTGATATGTTCTTAATGTTAATTTGTAGATTAGCTCTGAACTCCCTTCTGCTGTTTCAGAACCATTGGCTGAGTGAACGTTTTCCAGGAGTCTTTTCAGATCTAAACTGTGTTTCATGGAATGGAGTATTTAGTGCTTAAATAATGTATAAATCCAGTTGGACAGGAGCTGCCTGTCAGTTTCATTAACTTTGACCTTTTCTCCCATTATATAGATGGTTTGGTAAATATTTAATGGGCCCCTTACAGATCTTGACAGTCGGAGCTGTGTTCCTGGAAACGGGGAGACGTATATATGATTAACAAATGTCGCTTAATCACTGTGAGTCAGCTTTCAAGGGCAGGTTTTGATTTCGGGGGAAGAAAAGTCCTTCCATTTCCATATGCTCTTAGGGGTGCGTCATACATTGAGAGCATCCAAGATGGTAGAAGTTTCAAAGGAACCCTTTGAACACGCATTTCTGCTGTTTTGGGGTTTTTTGTTGTTGTTGTTGTTTGTTTGAACAAATGATCAAAATGATGCCAGGTGGGCAGAATCACTCTGCCACTCTGCACAGTTAGAGGGACTCTTCCACTCAGAGAGTCAGCAGGGCCGGAATGGCTGAGCTTGCATGGACCCTAGTAAGACACAAAGAAGGAGAGCCAAAGGGAGAGATGATTCCTTGAGCCATAGGGGACCCCTGCCAAGCTGTCTTTCCCTTTAATTCCATAAAGCCCCGTGCATATTGCACTCATTGCAAATTCTGGTGGGGAAGATCGAAACCCAAGTCGCTGACATTTTGAAACATTGTCTTTCAGACTTGTACTGTCCCTTGCTTCCATTGATTTCCCATTTAAGAAATCTGTAGGAGAAAAACAAATTTGAGCAAAATTCATTGGTCTAAGATGAGTTGTTAGAGCCAAATTATGCCCCCCTTTTCCACCCCAAGAAGAGCTCTGTTTTTATTATAGATGTGATATATCTTTGTCTCGTATTGTGCAGCCATAAGGCTCCCACAGCAAATCGACCAAGTAAATCAAGAGCCTGTTAAAAAGCAATATGGATGCTCCAAACACAGACATTTCAGTCTTACTGGGTCACTGGATATCTTCATTTTTATAGCCACTTTCAAGAAGCAGATCATTTCAATTGGTTTTGTTTTCTTTCACTCTCTGTTTGTGTGCAGCCCAGTGGCTTTAGGTGAGGCCATTTATTTTTCAGAACGTTATTACCCCTTGCATCCAGGGCCCGGCCCCTTTTATATGGTGGTCACCAGTTTCATTACCATGAGCTGTAATGTAGCTGACTCTGCAAAGGAAATCTATGCCTTGGAAGAGCATTTTGGAAAGAAATTGATTCAGAGCTTCAGAATGAATTACTATTTGTATATTCAGTTAATTCTAAATAAATGTTTGAAAGACTTTGCTTAATTTGAGATGGGAGGAAGAAACATATTGGATGTTATAAATGGTTTCAATCCAGAATCTTAGCTTGGCATTTTCACATTTGAATGTTTTATTGACATCTGTTCAAAATTGGGGTCCCTTTCAAGGATAATTTTATTATAGAGATTGATGACAGTGCTTATGATCTAAAATACAAAAGTATGGGATTTAAAAAGGAAGATGGAAATCATTGTCACATGTCAAATTGGATATAAGCTTCATTTGGCAATGACTGAGAATGATGAGTTGTGTTTTGTACCAGAAGATCCCAGTGATCAGAATTGGGGGCAGGGGGAGAGGGACTGCATTGGGGCACAGGGGAACTTTCTGCAGTGAAGGAAAATTTCTATATCTTGATTGGGGTGGTAGTGTCACAGGTATATATTATCAAAACTCACCAAACTGTACACCTTAAACGGGGGCATTTTACTTTATGTAAATTATAACTCAAAATGGATTTTTTTAAGTCTTTTTTTGGTTTAGAATTAGGCAGTATTATCTCTCTTTTCTAATAGAGAAATTAAAGTCAAGAGAAGTAAAATGATCTGTCCTAAGTAACCTCGAAGCTCAGCAGTTTGTCCAGAACAAAGCAAAGGATGCTGGCTCTCAGCCCATTTAAAGTATGCTGCTTCCTTACCCTGGCTGAATTGTTCCAATTGTGTGTATGAAGTGAAATTAACTTCTCCATCCAGCTCTCCTCAGTGGGCCTGTATCCATTTGTATACATTGTTATAAGGTGTATTCATGCACTTATTCTTATGATTAATACTTGTATCTTAACCACTGGAAACACTGGCTCAGTGGTATGTTTGAATCTGTTTGTGGTAAGCCGTCTTGTGCTCCTGGTTTAC
Source organism: Camelus ferus (assembly GCF_009834535.1). Lineage (NCBI taxonomy): Eukaryota > Metazoa > Chordata > Mammalia > Artiodactyla > Camelidae > Camelus > Camelus ferus. The sequence continues at coordinate 71,331,042 of NC_045699.1, read as the reverse complement.
TGCAGTGGACTGTGAGTTACGTGTTTTTCATTATAAGCAAGGCATGACAGTGGCAGGAATTCCCAGAACTAATTTGTCTTTAAGGAAACCCACTGGATCCTCTTATTAAAAATGACAGTAAGCTTTCAAACCATTTACATGAAGCATGTATGAATAGTAGTGAAAAATGAAAAAGAACGTGAAAAATTACCGTCTACTACTTAGAAATACACTGTTATTAATGTTTTAGAGAACATGTTTTTAAGTGTCTGTTTATATGTAACCTGTTTTTTTTTTTAATTCAAAAAAATGATGTAAAATTCTTTACACATTTTAACCAAGTTCCCAGTTATTGTTGGACGTTTAGGTTGTCTCCTGTTCTTTATCATTTTGGAATGAACAACCTCATTCATGTTTTCCTATTTGTCTGATTATCTCCTTATGAATACATTCCTTGAAGCAAAATGTTAGCAGCTGTATTTGAAATTATTAAAAATGTTCTGAGCTGGTAAGATGTATCAGACATGGGCAGATTAACACTCCCTGTGCTGCTTTACCACACACTCTTTCCTTCCCCTTTGCTTTGTTTCACTCTGCAGTTGCAGTACCACGCGGGGCTGGCGTCTGGCCTCTTGAACCAGCAGTCGTTGAAGCGGTCCGCCAACCAGATGGGAGTATCTGCTAAACGCAGACCAAAGGCTCAACCCACAACCCTTGTCTTACCACCTCAGTGAGTGATGGGGTTTGAAAAAACTACTTCTGTCCTGGGTGAACTCTACTTTGTGCTTGTTTTTGGCTAATGGAAAGTTATTTTTGCAAAATTGTTTCTTTATTTTAAAAAGGTATCTGTTAAGATTAGAAACCAAACACGCAGGTAACCTGTTTCAGCCTAGATTTTAAAAGAAGCAGTTACAGTGCGTCTCCGTAGTTTACACAGTTTGTGTGCGACTTCAGGCTTTTAAGAAACCTCATAGCTTATTCTTTGTTTCCTTGTCACATTCCCGCAGTTGGCAGCGCGTACGTGCACTTGTCCTTATTTTACACATGAGACAGCCGAGGAGCACATTTTGATAAACTGCAGGCCTTCTGGAGAATCTGGTCGAGCTGGGATTAGAATCAGTGCTAGGCTCACTCATTCTTTTTTAAAATCGTGATATATGTGATCTTGTTTTTCCCAATAGGAGAGAGAACAGACACTGTGAAGTGTATAGCCTGATGGCTTTTTCACATATGTGTACCTCCAGGTAGCTCCACCTGGGTCAAGTCATGTGGGTTGAATTAGGGGTCCTTCCTTCTGTGCCCAGCCTGTATGTGTCCCACCACCCTTCTTCAGTTTGACACTATTCTCACTTCTTGAACAATTAATTTTACCTGTTCTTGAACTTCATATAAATGGAGTTACACAATATGTAATCTTTCGTATCTACTTTTTTCCATTCAGCATAGTATCTGTTAGATTCATCCAGGTTGCTTGTTCTTTTTTGTTGCTGTGTAGTATTCCTTCCAATGTGCCACAGTTGATTCTCCCATTTACCTGTTGGGTGGTTCTTTACCAGAAGCCCCTGTGGATGAGGGCCAGGACTCACTCAGTGGTGTGGAATCAGAAATTGAACACATCGTCTTTGCTGGTAGCTTTTCCATCAGTGTGCACACTCCCCTGAAAGGGGCAGAGCTCTTGAAAGGCTTGATTTGCACTTTAAACACATTCCCCAGCCCAGCCTTCTCTCCTGTTGTACCTTCTTTCTTTTACATCCTTAGTTAACAAACTACATTTTAAAATTTCCTGTCCAAAGGAGTGTTTGCAGATGAGATTCGGTTGTTTGCCTTTATGCAAGATCTCATTTATTTTCTGTTTGGTTAGCAAATATTTATTATACCTGCTGTCTGGCAGGCACTGACCTAGGCTCTGGGGATACAATCATGAGCAAGACAGATGTGGTCCCATTTTCCTGAGGGTTTATTGTGGGGGAGATGAAAAACAGGAACCCCTAAAATTAATAAATTCATGATTTCTGGTTATGATTAGTACTTAGGAAGGGAACACTAGGGTGGTAAGAAGCGGGAGTATGGGAAACTGCTTAAAACAGGTGGTCAAGGAGGGCCTCTCCAAGGAGATGACCTTAAATGGAGACGTGGAGAACGAGGAGGGACACGGCCAGCAAGGAGCTGGGAGATGACGGGGGAGGACCCTGGGGAGTTTCTCTCTGGCCAGTGGGCACCCTTGGCCCACCATTTCTGTGATTTTCACGTTTTCTCCACGATTACCATTTGCTTCAGGTGAGGATGAACATAACCAACCAGCCTCCAACAAGTTATTTTTTGTCTGCTGCGTGCACAGGTGCTGTATTTTTCAGAGACTGCAGGGACAGCTTCTCTGACTTACTCAAGGTAGAGTTTTTCACTGTTTGGCAGGAAGTTTCTTAAGGAGCATTATTCTATCTGTTGCTTCTCATGTGTTGCTCTGGTGATTCTGCACATCTTAACTTTCAGTTCTCAAAGTCTGTTGGGCCTTATAACTTGTCATTTTCCCTGCATGGATTGTCTACTGAGACAAGACGTTTGGCGAGAAGTGAAAGACTTTCTAATAGTCCCTCAAGACTGGAGCCGAAAGTGTTTGCTGCTGACTCTCTCTCGACAAAAGTCAGCTCTTAGTCCATCTGTTCGCCGTTTGTTAATTTGCATTGGCTTGAAACCTGTTTACAGGTGACATGCTATTATGAGGACACTTAGAAACTATTTTAAGCACCAAGGCAATCAACAGACTCTGTTCTCATGCCAAAAAAAAAAAAAAGATGTTCACAGCTGTCATTATAAATTTATAATAAATCACTCAAAATACTTAGTTTCAAAGAGAAAAGTGGTTAGTGTGTCCTAAGAAGACAACGTTGAAATGATTTCCTATACTCAGTAGCCTCTTTCCTGTGAAAATTGACTGTTACCTTTTCACATCATCGAGTTTTTTGGACTCACATTATCCTGAAATCCCTTTATAGAACAACTGTCCCGTGGCAGGATCTGTGTCTAAAGGACATCCAGGGCACTTTTATTGAGTGCCTACTGTGTGCTGCATACTGTGTTAGATGTCTGGAAGAGAGACACCAGTAAGGTACAGCTGCTGGCCTAATTGGATGATACCTTTTTTTAACCAAAAAATACAACACTGATAATTTTATATATATATATAAAATAATAATTGCCACATTAGTTATCTATTGCTGCGTAACAGGTTGCTCCCAAACTTAGTGGTTTAACAACAATGAACATAATCTCTCATATTGTCTGTGCATCAGGAATCTGCAGATAGCTTGGCCGAGGGGTTCTGGCTCAGAGCCTCTCATAACATTGCAGTCAGATGGCAGGCGAGGCTCCAGTCGTCTGTAAGTTGGACTGGGGTCCAAGGGGGCTCACTCACAGCAGGCAAGCCGGTGCTGTGTGTTGGGGGGAGGCCTCAGTCCCTCCCCATTGTGGGCCTGTCCGCAGGGGGCTTGCGTGTCCTCTTAACTTGTGGGTGACTTCTTCCAGAGCGAGTGGCCTAGGAGAATAAGAGCTGGGCTGAGCCTTGCTTTTTTATGACCTAGCCTCAGGAGATATGTCTTATCAGTCCCACCCCTTTCTGTTTGTTAGAAATGAGTCACTGAGTCTGTCTGATGTTCAAGGGGAGGGGATGAGGCTCTCCTTTTTGAAGGAAGGAGTGTTGGAATTTGCAGACATATTTTAAAACCACCACAGTTGCCAAAGAGGAGAGACATTGCACTGAGGGAAGAGTGGCTGAGCCCTTAAGCCCCACTCACTTATTTATTTAGCAAATATTTGCTCAGGGCCTACAAGTGGTTGGTTCTGTGCACTGTGCTGGGAATTTGGAGATGAGTAAGATATAATTTTGGCTTTCAGGAAGCTCTGAGTAGAAATAGAGGAACAAACAAGTAGCAGGGGGCCACAGTAAAGTGCACCAAGTCCTTAGGACACGACCCTAACGTGCCCGAGAAGGCCTTGGGCAGGCTGCTGAGCGAGCCCCTCGGGGAGGCCCAGCCCAGCGTCACCAGTTTCTCCACTGCCAGCTGTGAAGGATGGAGTCCTTTTGAGAGCTAGGTGCTTTCTTGCATAGGCTTCCAGGAGTCTAAGGAAAGGTTTTATTTCTGAAGGACCAGGCGCTGGGCTCCTCACTCGCCCTCCCCTGGAACTCCGAGCATCTGTTACCGCCGTGGTGGGTGGGTTTCCACGTTGGCTTGTGTCAGCAGTTGGGTGGCACCAAAGCTATTGCAGCAAAACCACCAGCTGTGCCCAAGGGCACCAAGACCACAGGCCTGACAAGGACACAGGAGGTTTGTACAGCGTGACGCGTGGGTGTGTTTGTTGTTTAAATGCAGTTGGCTGTAATAGCAGCAGTCTTTGAAGACGCGGGCTCCCCGCTGAGTTCCCACAGGATTGGTGGTTTGTGGGATTAATGATCCATATCTTTCTCCCCCTCCAGAGAAACTTGTAAGACAGAGATGTTGTTCATGATGAAAGATCTTTGATCGCATGTTAGCGTTCAGAGGGCACTGGTGATGCGACCTCACATCCGTGATTCCCGAATGTTCATATTAAGTTAAGTCTTTTGCAGAAGGGCACTGTCGTTTTCACAAAGGGGCTCTGTCCCCTGTTGCTGGGTAAACATTGTCGGCCTTTTGACCCTTGGAGGATTGGGATCAGCCTGGAAAATGGCTGTCTTATTTGATTGATCTGTAAGTTCCACACTGAGATAGCTCTGTATTTCGTGTATGTCAGATGTGGCCGCTTTTACTGTTGCTCACTCAGGAGGCAGTCTCGGCATCATGGTGCATTGTTTAGTGTACTTCTGTGGCAACATCAAATACCGGTTTTGATCAGTATGGCCAAGCTGACTGGCCTATAACTTGTGGGTTTCAGCAGCTCGGCCTGATGAAATGCTGGCTTTCAGTGGCAGCTAAAGTGGAAGACTCTTCTGTGTTTCTGTTCTCCACACATGGATCTCATTTAGGTTTGAGGGAAAAAAATATAAATTGCTTTACAGAAAGGTTATTTTTTAAAATGTTACCGCCACCCCACCTGAAGTTGTGAGGACAAACAGTTTCTTTGTATCATGTTATCATGTTATCTTTTGTAAAGAGGTCCTGCCTACTGAATGAAGGGCACGCTTCCCTTCATAGGCTACCTTCTCTAGTCCTGGTGGTGGGGGCCGGGGGGGCGGGGGGACATGCACTGTCCATGGTCCTAGCCAAGAACAGCCCTTCTGCATGTCCACTAGGTCCAGTCCTCTCTCACCCGTTGGTCTCCTTTTCTCTCCTCCCCCATCAGTACTCCCCTTTTCCTGGGTCATTCCCGGTAGAATGCAAACATGCTTACCCCAAAACCATTTCCTGGAAGGACACCCACCTCATAATCCCACTTGTGCTTCTAGCTCCCACCTCCTCTCTCTTTACAGCAAAACTACTTGAATGAGTTGACTGTACTTGTCTCCAATATCTCAGTCACCCCAGGCGCAACTGTTCTGATTTCTATCCCTGTACCCCAGTTTTGCCTCGTCTAAAACTCCACATAAACGAGTCATGTGGAACATAATATTTTCTTCCTGGTTTCTTTTGCTCGACGTGATGTTTTGGAGGTTCATTTACATTGTGTGCGTCAGTGGCTCGTTCCATTTTATTGCTGAACGGTATTTCTTGATGTTCTTTGGGGCCTACCGGTGGCATTTCCCCAACATTTGGCATCTGTTTCAATATTGCCTAATAGCTTCGAGAGTGCGGAGAGTCTTCACTTCATGCTCCTGTTCTTGGATCACCTACCTCAGGTTTGAGTAATAACAACAACCCAAAAATCACATGCAGGGACAAGTGTTGCTGGAAAGAAATGCCACCAATTCAGGAGGTAACAGAGATAATGACACCACATGCACACCTTGGGGTTCCGGTGTTTGAACAACAGATTGCCTTCCATACAGCCACTGATTTGGTTCTGGGAGTTTAACTAAAAGAGGCTCATTTTCTGCCACTGCCTTGTACACTAATTCCCAAGAAGATCATTGACTTGAAATTACGCACGGTGCTCATACAGGTGATTTGATTCTCTCCAAGGTGTGTGGTAAGTGGTGCTTCTGTTCTTGAAAGGCAGAGGCTCACGTTGTCTTTTGCTTAATGTGAAGCCAGCAGGAATCACAGAGAGCAAAGCAGTGACATAAACCTGCCCTTGGCGATGGTGGTGAACGAGGGGGCTGCTTATCTTGGTCACTGACGTTTAAACCGAGAAAGGCAGATCTTTGCCAGGATGAAGCGCACTGAACCCGGGGTCTCTTCCTGTAGCTTCCTGACCGTCACATCATTCTCTCTTCTGTTGCTGATTTTCAAGACCTTTTTTACGAGTTTTTCTTTTTTCTTTTTTTTTTCTTTCCCTCAGCCACACAGATATGAAACTCCAGGTTGCGAATTTGCTATGCCATTACAAAAACCTTGGTATGGGTGTCAGTTGAATAGTGACTGAACGTGTTTCCTTCAGGGACCTGATTTTCTTCTTGATTACTTGGGCTTTATTTTGCCTTCTGAGGGTCTTGATATTTTGTTGAGGCCAGAACTTGGTTATATGTTGACAAGTTTATATTAAATTCCTCAACTCAGATGGTGATAAGAGCCTTCAGCAAGAACGTTTGGCATCCTTTTTATTGCAGTTTAGTTGGTCTCTGAGCAGAGCAACAGTGAATACACCATGAATGAGAAGCAAACTGGTTCACTGCTGTGAGATTTAGAAACGCGGAGCATCGCTTCCTGAATCCCCCCCCCCCCCCCCGGGGGGAGCTTGCTGCCCAGGCTGACTCTTTCTGAGCTTGGGCTCGTGAGCAGAGCAAGTGCGTTGTTGCCGGTACTGAGCGTCCCTGAAAGGAAACAGAGAACTTTGCAGCTGTAAGTTCCCTGAGTTTGGGAGAAAGTCATCAAAACTTGAGTAGAAATTTGCCAAATCCTTCTTTCCCCTACTGGCAAGTATTAAGTAACAATATTCATTAAATACCACTGAGAGGCTGTGTAATAAAGAAATAATCCTAGGCCTTGGTGGCTATGACTCTCCAGAAGAGTTAAAATTGAGAATATAATTAAAGATTAAAACATTGTTTGCATTCTAGAACATGGAGAGATCTTCCTCTCCATTGTGGGACCATATTAATAAGGAAGAGATCAGTTTCCAATAACCAGCGCTGCGGAAGCTCGTTTATTAACATCAGTCATGTTTAAGCCGCCTGACTCAGTACTTCTGCCTTGCTCCTGCAGGACTGGGGCTGTGTCCAGGAGTGATGAGGGCGACCAGTCTTATCTCAGACAGCTTGTCCACATCTGTTCAGTGTCCTGAGTTTCAGTAGGAGCGTTCCCATGACAAGGGTTGCCTGAATACGGCGCTTCAATCCTGTGATTCATCGTATCCCTCTGTTTCGTCAGCGAAATAACTTTCAGGCTGTTAGTTTCAACCAGCTTTCTTGCAAAGGTTAAAAGGTTGGTAGGAACTAGCGTGCCTGGCTTCTTCGAGGTTTTATCACTGTGGCTGGGAAAGGGATGAGAACGCCGTAGCTTGTTGTCCGGCCGTGTTGCCACATGACAGAAGGAAACCCTTCATGGTCGGAGAGCTGGTATTCCGAGCTCCTTGCAGCCGGTCCGCACCCTTAGCCTCAGAGTGGGAGCCGGGGAGAGCCTGGGGCCTTGCCCAGTTGGGCTGTAAAGTTTAACTGCACAGCACCATTTCATTTTCTCCTTCTGCTTTTTGCTGCTGTGCACATTTGTTTGTTTTCCACTTGCCTTGAAATCAAATCCGCAGGCGTCTGAGGCCAAGGGTATAAAACAGGCTCCTGATGGGTCCCGGCCCCTCTGCTGCCTCTTCTGCTTGCCCTTAGAGTTTCCATCCGAGGGCCCGGAGAAGACGCTCAGTAATAGTTCTTGAAATGTCCTTTTTTATGTGTTTATTGCTCGTGTTATTGGCAGGTGGGGGAGGAAAGTGTCTTTCTCGGTCTGTGTCATTGACTGGAGGAGGAAAAACGTGGTTCAGTGACTGGGCAGAAAGAAGCCTTCAACTTGGGACTCCTGTACGACTTGAAGTTTTGTGGCTCTTCATGGCGTTTGCCACTGTCTGCCTTGTGTTTTGTCACCACTGGAAACTCCTTGGGCCCCAGGGCCATCTGTGTCCCCTTCCTGCCTCGCCTTGGCTCAGGTACCAGCCAAATGATCAAGCCCTGAAGGCTGGTTCCTTTCTCTGCTGCCACCGCCCCTCCCCAGCTGACGAGGCAGACCCTCTTTTTGCAAGATGTTCAGGGCAGGCATTTTGTGCTGCTCTTGGCTCTCTGGCTCCGAGTAGACTGGAAGTGTAAGGGTTGGGTGTTTAAATGGCTGGCAGCCAGGTGCAGAAGTGCCTGCAGGTGAGGGTTTGGAGCTGCGGACCTGGCCCTGCTGAGTGAGGGTGGGTGAGGTTGGGGCTGGGGGCTGGGGCAGCAGCAGCGTCCAAAAGGCAGGCGGAGGCCTTGCAGTGGCTGCAGGGAGCGGCAGGCCCGGGGCCCGTGTGCTGTGGAAAGTGGTGCGTTAGGCAGGTAACCAGGTTACACAACGCAGATAAATAGGGCGGTCAGTCCTTTGCAGCTGTTTAGAAGATAATTGTTCATGTTACTTATCTTTTATCCCCTCTGTTTGGGCAGGAGAGAAAATCTCTGGGAGAAATAAACGAGGAAACCCTCATAAATATTAATGTAAAAATCTGTCTATGGAGAATAAATATAGGGACATTTTGTTTTAAACGCTCCATGTCGCTGTGCTTCATTAGCATGTGTGTTGTAAAAGCCTCTTCTCCCCTGAGAGAATCGTGTTTAGTCCAGCTAATAGCTGCCTGCCGAAGCCGCAGCTTGTCAGGACTGCCGTGCTCTAGATGGACAGAACCACCGTGCGCCCCGCCTCAGCCAGGGCTTTCCTCGCGTCGCCTGTACTCAGAGGTGCTGGCCCCCAGCAGGAAGCCAGTGGCAAGTCCTGGACCCTGTCTCGTTATCTGGACCCTCCGTCTGCGCCTTTGCTTCATGTGCCTGGTCCTTTGCAGTGCCTGTGCGTGTGTGCGCGTGCACACGTGTCTTTGCACTTCTCACTCTGCAGGCGTTCAGGCGTTTATCAAGCACTTTGTGCAGGCTAGGCGTAGGCTTGATCAAGGTGGAACTCTTAACGGTGTAGAAGCGCTCCTGTCTGTAAACAGGTAAAGAGAAGGCATTCCATTTTGAAGCACGTTCAGTTGGACGTGCCCATAAGCCTTGGGTGAAGCCATGTAATGGACTCGACTTGCTTTAAAATACTCCAGCCTCCCACCTCCCAAACGTTCTGGAGGATGTGATAAAAATAGCTGCTAATTGTTGGAACTGGATCATGAGAACATAATACTGTTGATGAGCTCATTACACTGTCTTACCTACTTTCGTGTATATTTGACATTTTTCACAATAAAATGTTTTTTTGAAACATGAGTCTGGAGCTTGGATTATTGTTGAAGAAGCAGAGTTTCGGCAGTCAGCAGTGTATGGGTGGTAGGAGAAATCCTAGGAGGGGGTAGAATCTGCCAGGGGTGGTGGAGGGAGACCAGAGGAGGGCACAGAGGGAGGTGCTGGTGAAGGCCACCTACCCCGCCCCGCCCAGCCCCACCTGGCCCAGCAAGGGGACACCTCTGCCCTTTACTGCCTGGTTCTGGTCTTGGCCTCACTCTCAGCTGATCTGTCCTGTATTTCTCTCAGACCCTTTGTGACATAGACTAAATTTAAGACTCCATGTCTTCCATAGATAACTGAATCAAAGAGAAATTGCATTAAACAAAACTGTCATAAAGAACCTGGCCATTAAGCACCAAGTCGAATGTGGCAGCCTGCAAAATCAGTTTAAAAGTTGTATTTCATTGCATCCTCTAATTGCATTTCTCCTTTACAAGGTGATTTTATCCAGGAAGACAGCTGTCTAGTGTGGTTATTACATCACTCCGGCCGTACTGGGCAAAGGAAGAAAAGAAATGGGTGGTTGTATATAGTACAGCTCATCAGATAGAAGTTGAGTGTTTTTTTTTTAATCCCTCTTTGCATAACAAAGAGCTTCAGCGTTGTTAGGATTTCACACTGTGCCATTCCCAACCAACGCTGCTTGTAAGTGAAACTCCTTTTTTTTTTTTTTTTTAAATCTTTCTGATCTTTCTTGGAAAGTAATTTTGGTGATCTCTTGAGGCGTGTCTCTTTTTCTTTCTCTCTCTGCCACGTGGATATTAGTAACCCATAGATTTTGGCCCAGAAAGTCCCTATTTAGAGTTAGAATCAGTCAAGAAGCAGTAAGCCAGTGTTTCTATTCATCTGTGATGAAAACTCTTCTGTAAGCTGCCACAGGTGCAGTGACCTCAGTGACATGGGGACCAGGCAAGGGTTAGGAAATGGCTTTGTTTCTTAGCTTGAGTCTTTCAGGACAGAAAGGATTTTGATCTGGTGGTACCAGTCACTCTGATAGTCCTCATTCATGGCAGATACACAGGAATTTTTAATAAAACCTGAAAACCCAATTTTCAGCGCAGATGATACTTATTTCTAGCTTCTTGAGACATTAGGTATATCATCTCCTCAGGTTTGCTTAGTCTGAAGAGACCAGTCTTTGTCTGTTTGGAGGCAGTTTCTCAACCTGGATGAAGCTCTGAGCTTAGAGCCTGATGGTCTTTAGGATGAGCCATCCAGGTCAGTCCTCACTCTGGGGACATTCTGATAGCTGGATAGTAGTGGACTAGCATGGACTCCGAAGTAAAGGATCCAGCCAGATGTGGGCGCCCAGCCCTTCTCTGGCGTTGAAGGAGCCTTTAGGGGGTGATTCCCAGCTTTGGATACACATTAGAATCATATCAGGAATTCTTTGTGGGGAGATCTCCAGTCATCCATATTTTTAAACAGCTCCCAGGATGTTTCCTATTTGCACCTGACATTCAGAACCCCTGCTTGAGGAGGGGTGCAAGGAACACTCCAGGGATGGAGGTATCTGAGAAAACAATTGTCAGGACATCTACAAGATGAAGGGAATAATTGTGGGGGAATACTTGATAGAGCTTATTTGCTCAAGGCCACAGATGAGAACCTACTGGAATTTAGAACTCAGAAAAGGATGGATCCTCACTTGATTGCTTCTTCGTCAGCTCCCAGATGTATCCAGTGTGGTCAGTACCTTATTTCCCTGACCAGTGTTAGCTCTGTGACTCTTTTGGTCCTCAGAATAAGACAGTCTAGTGATACTTTTTACCTTTTTCCTTTAGATGTATTTTTATTTTATATTAGTGGTTTGGTTCTTCTAGTTAAATTAGTGTCTACAACTAAGCATGTTGCATCATCATTTTGGGCACTTTTAAATGTATGTATGTAAATCAGAAGTACACAATTTAGTTTATTGCCGATCTGATGTGTATTATTTTTCTTTAATAGCTTTTTTGAAACAGCTTTATTGGGGTATACAAAAAATATAATAAATTACACATGCGTAAATATGCAATTTTTGATATACCTGTAAAACCATCACCTTATCATAATCAAGATAACGAACATATTTGTCACCCTCTAAATTTCCTCATGCACTTTTGTAATCTTGCTCACCCCATACCTCATCCCCACACAACCACTGAGCTGCATTTAGTCGCTGTATATTAGTTTACATTTCCTTTTATGTAAATGGAATCATACAGTATATATACTTTTTTTTAATATGACTTTTTAACCGAGCGTAATTATTTCGAGGTTTGTCTGTATTGTTGCCTGTATCAGTAGATCATTTCTTTTTATTACTGTATAGTATTCCATTGAATGGATATACCATGACTTGTTTATTCATTCATCTGTTGCTGGACATTTTCCTTGTTTCCAGTTTTTGACTATTGCATATAAAGCCAGTATAAACATTCATGTACAAGTCTTTGTATGGATATGTGCTTTCATTTCTCTTGGGTAAATGCTTAGGAGTACAGTATCTAGGTTATATGGTAGGTGTGTGTTTAACTTTTTAAGAAATTGCCAAACTATTTTCCAAAGTGATTGTGTACTTTTATATTCTCATCAGCAGAGTATGAGAGTTCCAGTTGCACCGCTTCCTCACCAACGCTTGGTATGGTCAATCTTTTTCATGCTAGACATTCTAGTAGGTATGCAGTAGTATCTCATTGTGACTTTAACATGCACTTCCTTAGTGACCAATGATGATGAGTATCTTTTCATGTGCTTATTTATCATCTGTGTATCTTCTTCGGTGAAGTGCAGAAAGAAGGTTGAGAACCACTGCATGAGAAGGTAGTTTGGAGAATGTAGGTTTCTTTTCCTTTGCTGGCTTTGAAAATGCCTTAATGTGGAGCCTGTCCTAGATAAATTATTATCTATTGCTTGATTCGTGAGTATCTTCAAGTACCTCTGTGCTCATCACTCTACCAGTGAAAATAGTAGTCAGGGGCTGGAGCACCTGAGTGTCCAAACACTGCAGGTTTTGCCTGAATGTTTTGCGGTGCTGCTCCACCCTGTTCGTCTCCCTTCGTGTGCTTGCGTCGTGGCTGTGGGTCTGGAGCTGGCTGGTGCCAGGGATAGGCTTTTAATTTAGTTCATCCTGATTTTTCTCTTTCTTTTCTAATTGGTGTCCTGATTTTTCTGGTAGGGATACTGGTCTCTGAACCACTGGAGTCTAGACTCTTGCTATTCTTTATCTCTCATCGGTATTTGCAGTCTGCTCTGCTTTTTATTAGTTTTTTAAATTCAACAAATAAAATGCTAGATACTGGATATTCAATGGTAAACAAACCTCCCTTTAAGGAATGTAGAGTGTCTTGGGGAGATAAGTAAAGAGGCCATTAGAATTCAAAAGAAGGACCTGGAATCAGCCCAAGGGAACCAGGAAGGCTCCCTAGAGGATGTGACCTTGGAAAAGCTGAAATTTCCTATAAATGGACTAAAATATAATGTTGGTGTCTCATAGCAGAACAGCCTGAGACAGGCCCAGTACCCTCTCAAAGGAAGAGACAGAGACAGAGACAAGAGTCTGAGAAGTGGAAACTGCCGAGTAAGGCCACCCCTTCCCACCTCTTACTCTTCCACCTCACTCTCCTCCCGGAGCCTGGAGTGCTGAAGAGGTGCTGAGCCCTTCGGCTCTCAGAGGCTTGCTTGGGGCCCATGGCAGCTGCTTGTACTGCTGTGCCCTGTGGGCGTCATCTGTGGTACTGTGGTGGGAGAAGGGTGGGGAGACTGCTGTGCCAGTGGGCCTGGGAGTCCGCGCTCTTTTCTCTGGCTCTTCTTCGGAGGTCGGCACCCTCACATGTGATTGTTCTCTTTCCCCTCTCACCTCTGTCCCTGGAAACCTTGGGAGGTTTTTTTGTTTGTTTGCTTTACTGTTTAATAACTACAACAAGAGACTTTGCCAGGCTTGAGATCAAACTTGCAGAAGACTCTAGTCTCTAAACTTTGGTAGACACATCATAATAGGACAGAACAACCTTTAGGGATTCCCCTGCATGCCCTGCCCACAGATAGACTGTATTGTTGAGCTGAACCTTCTCATGCCCCCTGCATCCTACCTACCCTGCTGGACCTGGGGCTCAGGCAAAGACATTCCAGGTAGGTCATTTGAAGGAATGTAACTCTTGGCTCTAGGAACTTTCTTTTTGTGCAACTGCCCTAGTTCCCCACACAGACAGATTTGCTGGGACTTAATGTCCCCAGAGAAGGAACCTAGGGGTCCTCATCTACAAGACTCAGGAACCTGTTCCCTCTCCAATCCTAGCCCCAGAAGTGTTTCCCAGGGTCCTGCTCCTTCTGCTCATCTATTCCTACTTTTACATCTCAGGGCCCCAAGGAAAATATGCTTATAAGTCTCACACAGTGTTACATAAAGTTTCATTTCATTTGTATCGTACTGTTAAGCCATTATAAATCCCAAGCACAGTAGCTCTAGAAAGATGTTCTTTTCCTATCTGACATGTAACAAAATAGATTTGGATTTTTTTTTTTGGTTGACTTGGCCACCTTGGGAAAAATAAAATAAAAAAATAAAAGGCACCAAATTTCTTTTCCTTCTCTGGGCCAACACTCCCACCTTTTCTTTGTCAGTTAAAATGGACTCCCCTCCCCCAACTGTGACATAAACAAAACTTGACGGATCAGATGTGGGGGTAGGATTGGTCCTTAAAAATTAACCTCCCCTCTCCTTTAACAGTTTTTTGTACTTTTCTTTATTTTTAACAAAGGGCACTTAAATATTTAAAGGTCTCCTAAGACCAATTAATTCAATGCAGTTCATTCAGCAGACATTTAGACAGTATGTGGCACTGTCCTCCCCATTAAGGAGCCTCTGATATTGTTGAGGGACGTGTCTAGAGTGTCGTGAAAACCCAGACCAGGAAGAGCCAGGAGGCGGCTCCTTCTCTCCCCTCGTGTTACCGCGAAGGAAGCTAAGGATGCAGGTGGGGAGGGGTTTTTCTCAGAAAGTCACAGAGGTTTACTAGTAACAGAGCCAGGACTGCAGCCTCTTGATTGTCGCGTTCCTCTTACGCTCCTGCTGACACCCTGCTGCTGTCTCATGATTTGGTGGGAGGAGGGCAATGGAGGAGGAGCGAGAGGGGAAAAAAAAACCAAAACAAGATGCTTAAAACCTGTGTCTTTTTCAAGGCAATGGTTTGGGACGATGTCAGAGAACGGCCACCCCGTTCGCTGCTCTCAGATTCCGCACGCGGGGTGCTCTGCTGACGCTTACTGAGTCTTGCACGTGAACCTGGCAGAGGCCACCCAGGCTGTTGCTTCTGGTTCTTTGCAGGAAGACAGGGACAGTTTCAGCGTTTGTGTGCTAAGAATTCCAGTGCTTTCTGCTTCAGCGCTCCTTGTGGCCCTGGAGCTCTGCCCTGTTAGCACTGCTTTTTGGCAGAGAAACAATACTCTTGTCAGCCAGGAGGAACAGATACTTCTGTTCTACAAATGAGCCCAGATTTATAGACTCAGAGTTCAAAGAAATGAGATGAGAGATCACCAACCAACGCCGAATCTGCAGCAAGGGAAGAACACCGTAGGACTGGTTATCAATGAAAACCAGCACGAAAGGCACTCATTTCATTCTTACACTTGTCCTCTCAGAGAAACTTCTACTCTCCTTGGCTTTACAGATGACAACACTGAGGCTCAGATCTTGTCCAGAGTCTCCCAGCTGGGAAGTGGTGGAACTGGGGTTCAGACCTGGGCGCCAGGACTCCAGAACCCACACGTCTGAGCTGCCTGAGGTGGAGTTGTGCCTCTCATTCACTTCTGTCATAGGTCAGGTTTTCTGGAGGCAGATGCTGAGATGGAGTTGAGGGGGAATATATTTATTACGATCAACTTCTGTCCAAGGAAGGGGGAAAAAGCCGGACTGGACGAGGAAGACTGCAAACTGTGATGCAGGCCTGAGGAAGCCTGGTCCAACCCAGGAGGTCTTTGGAGCGGATGCCGTTCTGCATCATTCTGCCTCACTCTGTCACCAGATGCAGGTGGCTCCGGGATGGCCGTGACTTCAGTGAGGAGGCCCTTGGAGGCTGTCCTGGGCGAGCTGACAGCTGGAGGCTGAGTGCCAGCTGCACTCCCTTGGCCTTGAAGAGGGCTCTGCCACCGCATCGCCTTGTCTGCCAGGCTCTTTCCAGCCGTGCTTCCATTACCAGACGGCTCATATTGGTCTCTGTTGCTGGCAGACTGGACAGTCATTGGAATCAGTAGTTATATCAACTTTCCTAAGTGCAGGTCCATGCTGTTCAGCCCATTTCTGCCGCTGTGGCCGCTCTGTTGGGGGCCCTTCGTGCTGACAGTGGCTGGCGGATACTAGCTGGTCAGGTCGCGCCGTCCACTTGGCTGTTCAGTGCCTCTTCCATGGGGGGTGAGAACGCGACCCAAGGACCTTCCACCCTCCTGTCCACTCCCATGCATTCATCCACAGGGCTACGCCATGGACTTTCCTGTCCTGACCCTCCGACCTTTCCTTCCGGGCCCCTGCCAGTCCGGCCGGACCACTCCCTGCTGCCTGCGAGCCCGTGCTTGATCCGTCCTTGTGCCGCGTCTTTTTTCCGTACCGGGTGGTTACCTTGCTGCGACCGCTCGGCGCCCGCCCCGTTGCGAGCCTTGCCCTTGCCGCTGTCTTTCCTGGTCGTCCCGAGTGAGTCTGTGATGGAGCTGCCATGCGGTTTTGGCTCAAACCCACACACTAAGGTGGCCCGTCTGTAAAGCAAGCTTGGGCTTCTCCTCCTCCTCCAGCTCATCGTACGGGGTCCCCTGTGCAACTGCAGACAAGCGGTGGGAAGGGTCCTGAGACAGATGGTGGGTGCCCCGGGGCCGGGGGGCCTCTGGTTCTGCTTGTGCTCGGTCCAGAGCGCACGGCTCCGTCTCAGAGCTGGCCGTTGCTGGGCCTGTGCAGCCTTAGGGCTCAGCGGTCTGACAGCCCCAGAGAGGCCCAGCAGAGACTGTGCTTCTCTCCTTGTGGTACGAGGTGCCAAATGCAGGAATCTGTTTTACTTTAGGTAGCTGTCAAGAACTGTGAAAGGTCTGAGACTTTTACTCTCATTTTTTTTTTTCAAACTAAAATGTTAGCTTATCACAGTTACATATATGCTGACACAAGTCCCAGCAAAGGAGTGGCCAGAGTGGCAGCAGGGTCTTGTTGGTGCCCTGAACCCCATAAGGGGTGATGCAGGTGGGCTGAGATGGAGCCTGCACTCAGAGTGGTTACAGCACAGGAGGGGAGCACCGAGCCGGGGGGGGGGGGGGCCTGCGTTGTAGGAGCCTGTAAGCAAGGTGTTCTTTATTTGCCGGGAGATGTTACCTTATCCCTCAAAGCTGCTCACGGCCAACCCAAGCTTGAGAAACGTCCCAGATAAAGGTGGTCGGGGCCTTGTGTTCTCAGCAGCCCCAGCAGATGTGTGGGAGTGTGGGAAATCTTAGGGAGCTGTCTCAACAGTGAGATATCCTGCATGCACCTGGCCTCTGGAGCCCCAAACATTTTATGGATGTGGAAGACAGAGCTTGTGTCTTCCCAAGGCCTCCAACGACTTAGCCACGTCTTGCTCATCCGCCTTGATCAACATCATGTCATTATGTCATGGATCACTGTGCTGATCTGAGGGATGTCCAGACATCCAGGTCTCTTCCTTCTATATTATGACAGAGGGTAGAAATTTGCCCTCAGGCGAAACTATAATTGTATACAGTTCCCTGTTCCATGGAAGACAAACTGTTTCTGATCTTTTTTTATTGAAATAGAAAGAAATGCATTCACTAAATCAATGGCTTTGTGTGATCAGAGGCTGTTTTATTCTGCTCTAGAAAAGATGCTACATCTGACACGGGCTGTGATCAGGGCTACTTTCCTGATTGAGCTCTCGTGTGTCTACGGTCTTCCTCCAGGATCCGTCTGGTTTCTGCAGGAATCAGACTGGCACATTAAATGAGTCCAGAAGTAATGGAGACCACTGCCCCTGCATCTTTTAGATCATTCAGAATGGTACTCATCTCTGCCATTGCCCTGGAATGCAGTATTGGTTTTGATTTACTGTCTGGGCTGGGAGACGGGTGGGGCAGGGCAGGGTAGTGTCAAACTTCCACTTGACCTTCTCCTCTCTGGTAGGTCTTACCGCACAGACCAAGGACCTAATGCGGTGGTTGTACCAAGTATGTTGATCTCAGTTATGCACCACCAGTTGGGTCTGCAGACCCCGTGTACAGACCCACTATAAATTGGACCTTGGCTAAGACTTCCATCTATCACCTGTCCCCCCATGTGCCCCTGCTCGTAGCAGGGAGAGCATGATGAAGCTTCAGGCCTCTGGGAATTGGTGTCAGCACAGAGAACTGGTTCTCTATAGCTGACGCTGACCCTGGATGAGCTGACAGCTGAGGCTGCCTGCTGACTGCGCTCCCCATAGCCAGGCAGCCAGGCGGCCAGGCCTTCCTAAGAGGGATCTGAGGGGTGTCTCCTTTCTATCATAATCTTCCTTGGCTATGAGACTGTTACTGTACAGCTGAGATCCAGAATACTGTTCTTAATTCCTACCCTCTAGTCTTTTTGTACAGGCGCAACCTGGAGATCCTGCAGGTTTGGTTCCAGACCACCTCAATAAAGTCAATATCACAATAAAGCTTGTCACTCATATTTTTTGGTTTCCCAGTGCATAGAAAAGTTATGTTTATACTATCCTGTAGCCTATTAAGTGTGAAATAGCATTATGTCTAAAAAAACAATTTACATACCTTAATTAAAAAATACTTTATTGCTAAAAAAAGATGCAAACCATCATCTGACAATACAGGGTTGCCCCAAACCTTCAATGTATAAAAAATGCAATATGTGCAAAGCTCAGTGAAGCAAAGCGCAGTAAACCGAGGCATGCCTATATAACCGTCCAACGTGGTATAAATAGGGCTTGCAAGGAAAAGGCCTGGCCTTTTTTTTTTTTTTTTCAATGAATACCAACTGATGTTAAATTACTATGTTGTTTATTATCAGCAAACTGACTGTAAGGCATTGCGGTCGACTCCAGGAACACAGAGAAGCCTTACTCTTAGACGTTTACAGTCAAGGGGATTTAGAACACAGTGCATCTGAAAAATAAACAAGGGAGTGTAGGCTGAGAAAGGAGGTCCTGGAGTCAGTCTGCTTGGGTTTGAACCCTCCGTCTCCTATTTACCATCTGTGCCTCTGGGCTTCTTAATTAACCTCTCTCGTCCTTAGCTTCTCTCATGGGTTAATGGGGAAAATAATAGTGGGACAGCAGTACAGCGTCACTCGGTGGGTGCTAGTTGCTTATTCTGAGTGGTGTCATTCATGGTAGTGGTGTGCGCCCGCTGGGCGCTGTGGGCCAGGAATTCTGCAGGAGTTGTCGCGAGGGACAGTGAAGAAGGCTCATGGAGGAGGCAGGCTCTGAAGAGGCACCTGTGGTGGGAATGTGTGCACTCCTTTTGAGAGCGGGCACCAGAAGAGACACAGGATTTATAGACTGGAATTCTGCCGATTTTCATCCCTATTTGCATATAACCGTCTTCCACATCCATGTCCTATAAGGTAAAAAGATTCCTGTTGATAGTGATAGAAACAGTAGTAAGGCCTTCCTGTCCTGTTTTTCTCATCAGTTTAAACTCAGATAAAATTACGTCTCCCATCGTCTTGTATGTTTTCTGTTGTGTAAGCACGCGCGCGCACACACACACACAGAGTGTACTTGGGAGGACGTTGTTTCTTTCCAGATAATATCATAAGAATTGGGCAATGAAGAATAATAAAATGTCATAGCAGAGATCACCAAATGAACTTATAAAAAGCTCTGCTCATAGACATTTATGGTAAATGTACTGATTGAAATTAATGAATCCAAGACCCTGAAAAATCTATGAGTTCCTTCCTGAACCTTCAAAGGAAAATTAAATTCCATTTTGTGTTATATGTTTTATGTGTTTTAATTTTGAAAATGATTAACTTCTATTTAAGTGTGTTGCCTGTAAACAGGAAGTTAGATTGCTGATACCCTGGCTTTAGGGGAAGACAGATCACTTAAGAGCTTGGCGGAGGTGTGCCTGTTACCCGTATGAGTTTGATTCAGATTCTTGTGAGGTGTGGGCAGGGATAAGTGTCAAAGGTATTTTTCTTGCTTCCAGTAGTGAGTTAGAAAATAGACTGCTTTAGATTTCTGCAGCAACTAGTAAAATTAGGTTGTTCCTATCTGTTTCTAAGGGATTCCTGGCTGGGTTAGACAATGTGGAGATAACAGCTCTGTTTTAAGATGTAAGTTCTGAATGGTGGTATCTGGGGGTGTTTCTCTCCACAGGTGCAGACTTAGGTCTCTGATGGCACCTGCATTTTTTTTGAAATGCAGCTGTATTCCGCATAGCAAGCATCTGTTATTTTGTATGTCTGCCT
The DNA here is from genome assembly GCF_009834535.1 of Camelus ferus. Taxonomy (NCBI): domain Eukaryota; kingdom Metazoa; phylum Chordata; class Mammalia; order Artiodactyla; family Camelidae; genus Camelus; species Camelus ferus. The sequence goes on along the minus strand of NC_045699.1, from coordinate 71,311,141 downwards.
TAAAGATACTTGGGTACAAGTAGCAGTCATGAAGAACTGTCAGAAGTTGTCTTGGGAGGGAAAACAAGCTCTTCTTTAGTGCCTCTGGGTTATGATTCAAGGGACAGGACTCGTTTCGCTCTGCTCTTCGGCACAGCTCCACATTTCTCATCCTTCCCTGCCCTGTGATGCCAGCGACATTGATTAATGAATTGACCACGAGTGTGTATGGACTTCCCAGCCCATGTCTGATGGGTGCACAGTGTTATGTGCCCTTGACTGTGAGATGCTTGCAGTCCAGTTGAAGGGTGAAATTGTATTTAGAGGCAGGTAAGAGAGTACCAGTTCCTGATGGTTTGTATGGACAATCCTCGATGAGATTATTGTGAGCCGATGTCCTCTGGGAGGTAAGCTGTGGCCGTGTCTCCTGCTCTAAAGGAAGCCCTAGATCTGGTCAGAGCCTAGGCCCCTGAGGCAGGACTGGCTTTCAGGCTGCAGAGCTTGGGGTTCAGGGTGAACCAAGAGACCACATCATTACACACAAGTGACCAGCTGGGCTGTATGACCAAGGCATGGATCCAAAAGGACTGGGCTGGAGGTTCTGAACCTCTTTTGGAATCAGAGACACTCTCTGCCTTTGGAAAATACAGACTGCTCAGTAAACATTTGTGGAATTAGTGTACCAGGTACTGTTCTAGGGATCTGGGATGCCGAACCACACAAGATCCCTGGTCTCATGGAGATTACAGTCTTGAGAGCGGTGAAGACAGGACATGCGGTTCCAGGACCCCAGGTCAGGAACCTCAGGGTTGGTCAGAAAGAGGCCCATGGACAAAACAGAAGATGCCCATCAGAGCAGGAAGGTTCCAGAAGGGTTGACCCCTTGGATCACCCCTGAGTTGTTGGCGATGAGCCATAGGTGTTGATTACAGGATATCTGTGGGCTCACCCGTGGGAAGGAGAGTGTCATTAAGGGCCCTGACCCTTTGCAGAGAAGACTGGAGCTGGACTTTGAAGGAAACAGGGGCCTTTCTTAAACAGAAGGTGTGAGGAGGACAGCCTAAGGAAAATCGGAGGTGGGGCTGGTTCTTTGGGATTGGAGACCGTGCAGTGCCTGGTTTGTGTGTGTGTGCGGGGGCGTGGGAGGGGGCTGGCTGAAGTTAGGCTCTCACTAGCAGGCAGGCAGGTGCTCCTAGTTCAGTTACTCTAAGGGTGAATGTATTGCTTCCTAATGGCGGATGTTAACATACAACCATGTCGGACTGAATTAGATCACAGGTGAATCGATAATGAATTTGCATTATTCTGTTTTAGTTTTTAAGAAGTATGTTTATGTGGGGGGGGGGGTGGTAAAAGAAACAGAATGGCCAAATATGGGTAACTGCTCGAGCTGGTGACGAGGGAGTTTATTATACGGTTCGCTGTACTGTGAGATATGTTCAAAATTTCCGTAATAAAAAGTTAAATTAAAAATAACATGGTTGGTGGCACAACACTGTGAATGTACCTAATGCCCCTGAACCGTGTACTTGAAAATGATTAAGATGGTGACTTTTATGTCACGTATGTTTTACCACATTACTTGCAGAGTAATAGCAGACACTGGCTGGCAGCCACAGAACCCACTGCTGGGGCCGCTAAAGACATGTTTTTATGGGGGGAAAGGTCAAGGGAAATCCTGGGCCCCTGCTTTTGTCCTGAGAGGGAAGTTCCAGGTACAGTTTTAGAACCACACCAATTTCCTTTCCTCATGATTTTGTTGGAGGAATCTCAGTCGTAATTAGTGAAGTCTGAGTAATGGAGTATTTTCAGTGTTTTAAGTGTGTCCTTTTCTGATAGTCACCAACCACTTACATACTGCTGTAGCCTTGGTTTCTTCACCCACAAAATAGAGGTGATGACACTTGTTATCATTTATCAAAATAGGGATGATAACGTGTGTAGTTGCTACGAAGTTTAAATGAGATAATGAAGATGAAAAACCTAACACCATCTCCATGTCTCCCCACACTTCTGAATATCCTCATTCAGAGCTAGGCTTGCAAAAGTTAATGGCTTCTTTAATGGACAAATAACAAGCTGATACATTAATAACCATTCCTGTGTACACAAGCATATCTAAGTGGCTAAAAAGAATATTTTCTCAATATTTACTGTCATTTTTTAAAATTAAAAAATGTGAGTAATCACGATGCTAGAGAAATTTTTAAAAAGGAAAAAGTGCTCAAAATTTTATCCCTATGTTATCATGATTTTGTTTTACTTTGTGACTGTTGTATTTACAGATACAATTTTCCTAGCTCATATGTTTAAAGAAATTATAAACCTAAAAGTCAACTAATTCAGTCCATGTTGTAAGAGACACAAATTCTGACCTTTTCCAATAGTTTTTTGCTGCCCAGGACCTCGGCTTGTATTCTCATTGTGTAACTGGGAACCCTGAGGCCCTGGGAGGGACAGTCCCTTACAATCAGGACAGGAGCCAGAGTGAATCCCCTGCGCCCTGATTCCTAGCAGACTGCTTTCCCCACGGCCTCGGTGGAATCCAGATGAATGGGGTTTTCTGGTGCTTGCTCCATAGGAAGAGGACCAGTTTCATGCACAATTCTTCATGACTGCCCAGATAGCATTTTAATTGCTTGCTGTTATGTCAAAATACTGTCCTCCTGACAGTTGGGATAATGTAAACAGAAAGCAAGAGGAGATAGAAAATTGAGTAAATTTGCAAGAAAATAAGAATGCCTTTGAAATACCTTTCCAGACTGACTGAATATCTTCAGGAAAACACTTTGATCTCGTGCACTGTCAGGTGTGATGTTTGGGGGAGGTAGTGACTTCTTTATGACAGAACCTGTTGAGAGTGAAGGGAAAGGGCTCCAGCTCCTGCCTGTCCGCCTTGCCAGCCACCCCCTCCCTGCGGAGTAAATCCCTCTGCTGGGCTGCTTGAGGGACACATCACGTCACATCGACTCCTGCCTGACTGTGGCTCATTCTCACAGCTTTCTGCTTATTCTCATCTCTATGCCTTTGCTTAGTCCCTGCTTCCAAAATGTCCTGAATTTTTGGTCTCTGCACTAGGTCTCTATTCATACACTTAATGAAAGAAACAAAAAAGAAATTAAAACCAGCAAAAGCTATACCTGTCAGTGAAAGGATGGGTCTTAACCTCTTTGGTGGTCAGGGAATGTGTCACACATTACAGACATCATTACATCAGATTTTTTCCTGCAGCATTTATTCAATGCTGTGAGACAAGTGGAGCAGTACCACAAAATTTGGGGGGAGAGTTTGACCCAAGACTTTTTATATTCAGTCAAGTTTTGTTATATAGACAGATGACGGTGTTAGCAATATTCTTTAAAAAAGAAAAAAAGGAAAAGGAAAGCATGAATACAAGGAAAGGCCCATGAGCCTTTCTTTAAATACCTACTCAGTGACAAAACCCAGTGAGTCAAGGGATCAACTGAGTCCCTCTGTCCATTCAGCAAGTATGTGTTGACTGCCTGTTGTGTACCAAGCCTGGTTTTAGGCACAGGATAGAAAAGTTTACGTTCTGGTGAATAATGGCAAAGCCATAGATCATTCTGAATATATAGTCAAGGCCAAATAACTGTCGAGTAATAATGTATCAGAAGGTAGATATTACAAAACGTGGGAATGTAAAAACGTTCGTGGAGCAAATGGAATCAGGTTTGGATAGGCATGTTTTCTCATCTTATTTGGGAGCCAGAGGTATATCTAAACATCAGGAGACAGAGGTTTAGGTAAGAGTGCAAAGTTAGAAGGAAAACCCCTGGAAGAACTTGGAGGGAAAAGGAAGATGCCGTATAAGCAGTGCAAACCCCCGAGGCCACGAGAATGACGCCCCACAGAGCGAGAGACTGAAAAAGAAAACAACACCCGAAGCGCTAATGGCTAAAACCCTAAAGGAAGCTGGACTGATTTAGACCACGTGTCTGTATTACCAGTGAATACCAGCAGAACAGATAGTAAAGCAAGAAGACTCGGATTACCCCCCAAACCAGAACCCTGCTATGTGCAACATGCGAGGGATATTGGACAAAGGCAGGTCCTGCATCCGTCACTAAGAGAAGGCTAGGTTTGTGACAGAAACAGTGGGGAAGCTGAGTTCAAGGCAGGCGGTGTAATGGCTGCAAAGGGAAACATAATGATGGAGCATACTGTCCACAGTGAAGCCAGAACAGGAAAACCTGGGGCCAAAATACCGACTGTATAACAGGCAGGACGTGCCAGGAGAAGCAGCCTGGGCAGTGGAGGGGCTGTGACTCGCCTTAGCCCACAGCGGATCAGGGAGACAGAGAGGCGGACAAGCGTGTACATGAGTCAGGTATCTCCTTCTTACTCAGTTTTTTAGCTGAAACGTCACCTCCGCAGAGAGGCCTTCCTGACTGCCCCGTGTAAGGTAACTTCCCCAGTCACTCTCTTCTTATTACCTTTTAATTATCTTTGTAGTACTCATCACTGTCTGCTGTTCTCTTATTGGTTTATTGGGGGTTTTTTTTGTTTTTTTAATTATTTGGCTGACATCTCCTTGAAGAGGGCCCCTGTTTGTCTTGTTCATGCTGTAGCCCCAGTGCCTAGAACAGTGTCTGGCAGACAAGTCATTCTTGATCAAACATCTACTGAGTGCCTGCTGTATGTACATGAGGCCAGGTGTTCAGCACAATTCCGTGAGCAAAACAGCCCCTGCCCTTGCGGGGTCTACATTTCAGCGGACAGAGTATGGAAGACATTAAGTAAAATAAATAACAGAATGTTCGAAGGTGGTTCGTGCCGTGGGGGAAAGTGGAGCAGGATACAAAGAGCTAGGAGAGCTGGGCTTGGGGGAGGTGGGTTCTCATTTTTAAGAGAACAGTGTGTGGGGGGGGGCTCCTTGAGATGGCAACATTGGAGCCTATGTGACAGGAGGGAGCAGCTGTGTACATCTCTGGGGAAAAAATGTTCCAGGCAGGGGAACACGAAAGAATGGGGAACATTAATGTAAGGTTGTAAAGACAAGTGTTCACTTGAACAGTAAGCGAGGATGCCTGGACTTACTCATGAGTCTAGAGGCAAAGAAATTGGCCCTGATCAGATACAGTAGGTTCAGTTGGAGCAACGTACAGAATTTAAACTGGTATGTGACCTTGACCGAGCTACTGACCATGGGCAGTTTTGCCTTGGTATAATATAAACATTCGCTCTTGTCTTTATAAATTGTTTTGAGAGTTACAATATGTGCTGATTTCAATTATTAAAATGTCTATTTAGAACATTTATTACCACAAATGAATTCAATTATTTCAAATATAGAAGCAAAATATTGTGCGGAATGAAAATATGCGATATAATTAGACTATTAATGAAAACACTTACATACCTCTGTGTGATTGAAAATGAAAGCTTCACAGTCTCAAAAGGATGGTGCTAAATATTTACATATCTGTCTGAGATGCACATTTTTAGATGCTAAAAATATTCATTGTTAATGACTGGAAGGGAAGTCTAGGTTTAATGTAGTAATAAACTTGCATATATTTGTCTCACACCAAAGTCAAAGCCAATTTTGTAAAGTCTTACATACAGGCAGCCTTTGAAATAAGAACTACTGCTGAAATAAAAGGGGACTCTTCCCAGGCAATTAACAGTACCTATTTCATGAGGGGAAAGTTTGCAGGATGATTAGGAAATGAGAATGTTTACTTGGCAAGTTGACTGTTACAGCTAAGTTTTGCACACACATCTTAAATTTGCCTTCTTTAGGTGACATTCTTGAGGCATTAAGGAGAGACTGAATTATAGCAAAGTACAGCCACCTTTTATTGGCTAAAGCGAGTCACAGGATCATCGGAAGCTGAAGGAGAAGGGCATAAATAGCAGGAAGTGTGCACTGGGGGCCATCAGTGTGGAAGAACATGCGAAGTGTGGAGTAAATGTATCTGCTACCACTGTTGCTGGGCATGGGGTGGGGAGGGTGGTGGTCTAAGTGTGGGAAGCTCCTTTCCCCTGGTGCTTTCCTCCTGGTTGGAGCCCTTTGCTCTCCTTCCATACCGCTTCAGAATGAAGTGGGGAGAAAGCGGGTCAGTGGTCAAAGTTGGTTGGAAACGTGAGGCCAGTTTTTGAAAGAAAGCGCGTGAATTCCTTGCCCGGCAGCATGTCCCCGCCCCTGAGCTCCTCCTGCTGTCGCAGGGCGGTAGTGCGATGATCCTGGGCCCTCCCTCCTGGTGGAGCTGTGCTCTGGGGTCCTGTCCGTGTGGTAAACTGCCTTCCTGCCGCCCTGCGTCAGCCACCAGGCTCTGGTCCTGCTCTCGGGGGCCAGTCATTTCTCCTCCTTGGAATAATCTCCCTTGTTGATGAAGGGAGAACTCTGCTGCTTGCATCACTTTAGGATTGTTTCTCACAAATGGCCACATTTTGAAATAAACAAACTGGAGAGAAAAGGATTCGATTGGGATCGTCTGTGCATTTTCCTATGTGTCTGACTTCTTCATTCTCGGAGATGGTGTTTTTAGTTTCATGTCAGCACACGGGCCCAGACTTCATGGAGCTTCTCCTCGTCTTATGCCAGTTTTGAGGGAAGACGTCTTTAGCTATCACCCTGTGCAGACATCAGAAGCATGCGATTTATTGTAATTTAGCTAAATAAATAGTGGTTTTCCTTAGAGCTTGCGACAATTGCTGTGAATGAGCAAATGTTTATACAAGGTGTGAAATTAAGTTTCACATAGTCACAGAATGTGAGTCCTAGCCAGCAGCTCTGAAATCAGATTTATATTTTGGGTAACAATTTCTGTGGTGTTCTTTGTTGCCATTAGGAGCCCTGCTGCTTTGAGAAATGATACCCTCATCCAGATTTAGCTCCTGATAAAGAAAGCTCTGCTGATTTCTGGTGAAAACCCAGGGTTTAATCCTTGCTTTCAAAATATGCAAATTCCATCAAAAAATTTAGGTGACTGAAACTCTTCCCCCAGGGTTTTATTTCCTAATCTGCTCCATTGAACTGTTTCTTCCACTAACAAGGAATTAAATTGTGTCTTTGCTGACTGCTGTCTCCTGCAAGAAGTGTCAGAATTCACTGAGCTAAGGCTACCCCTTGGCAGCAGTGAACGAGTTAAAGCTCAATATTTCTTGTGCCTTTTTGAAAAAAATAGGAGCAGGCAGGCTAATGTTTCTATACAGCTTCTCCACCAAACATTCAAAATCCATTTTAAAGAGGCAGTTTCCGAGGCGAGCAAAATTCACAAAATGATTGAATATTGTGCACTGATTTTTAAGAACTAATTGGGAAGCATAACTGTCTGCTGCCAGAGTCTTCCTGATAAGTGAAGAGTGATGTATTATTTTGTACCCCTTACCTTTTTGCCCTAAGGTCCCATTTGTTTTATGGAAAGACAGAGTGCAGACACATGAAACAGCTCACTGTGTACGTGAGCTGGTGCCTGCCAGTCTGTTTTCAGCGCTCCCGAATACTAGAATCTCTTAATCGTTGCAGCCTTCTGCTGATTGCAGTAGTCTGTGTTTGGGGGTCAAGCTCAGGAGTGCTCTGAATGAGAAGGAATTCTTATCCGGTCCAGCATTTGATATTTAATGAACCGCGTGGCTGATTCGTTTCTAAAGCAGTTTAGCGCTTAGAGCTACGGCCCTTGTTAAGCAGCTCAATTTCTCTCCTCTCCCCTTTCCCCGCTTCCTTTTTCAAAGGCCGTTTTTACATTGTGAGTACAGATATATGACTATATCCCCCTCCCACTTCAGGAACCAGCGATTTTCTTGTTAGTGATACATTTATTTGCACTTTTGGCACTTTGCAGACCAAAAGCCATTTAAAGAAACAGTTACAGTTTGAGCTGAGATTCTGAATTGGAGATTCAGTATAGTTTTATTATGTTTTCAATAAAAAGTTGAAATGTCATTTTGGGCAGACCAGGTAGCCCGAGGTTCTGAGAAAAAGAAATCCTGTAGAATCTTATGGGTGGATAGATTTTATTATTTATCTATCCATTCATCCATCTATTCATCCACCTGTCTTTCTTCCTGGGGCCGAGTGCTACTCTGCAAGGAGGTAGGTAGCATGGTCTGGTGCATAGCACCCTATTCGAAGGTAAGGAATATTCCAGGCTAAGTGGCTCTGCCACTGAGCAGATGTGTTTCCGTGGGGGTGTCACATGACCTCCTCATTTCCAAAACGGGTGGAGTTCAATTAAAAAAGCTCCATTTATTTCTTCATTGAGCACCTGCTATGTTCTGGGCACTGTTTGGGGGTGGGTACAGCAGGTAGCAGTGAGCCCAGGATTCTCCCACTGATCTTGTTTCAGTACTAAAATTGAGGATTTTTTTTAAAGAACAGCTTTTAAATTTTAGTAGCAAGTAAGTAATGTAACTTAATTGGATAAACCTAGTATTTGCTAGTGTTTATCATATGCTTCTAATGCAGAAAGGAAAATACACAAGTATTGGTTAAATTTCCTAATCTGCTTAAAACGAGACATTACAAAGATACTCTGGATCTTACCTGTTTTAATTCATTGGCGGACTCTTTAAAATGATGCGGCAAAATGGAAGGTGCTGGGCCCCATGTTTGACCTAGATTGGGCAGCCACAGCCCCCAGGCCTCTGCCACCCGAGAGCCAGGTGACACCCAGGGGAGCTGCTGAGGCCCCAGGCCTGGGTGGGAGGGAAACAGACAAAGGCAGGTGATGCTAGTGACAGCCGTCATCTCCTCAGGGCATCACTGTCCTGTTGGAGCTTGGGCACCAGATTGTCACTGCATAGTGGTAGCTTGGTAATCCAATATATGTGAAGTTTAGGAACATAGTTCATTTCTATGTATGAAGGGTTCTTCTTTGGCATCATTTTCAGGGTTTTGTGGTATGTATAAATGAAGGGCATGGATTGTGGGAGGAGGAGTAGAAATGATGTAGCCATATTGAAAACAGCAATAAAATTTCCTTTGCTGTACGTTCTTTATATATAAAATTAAAAGCTGAAAAATGGGCCCCCTTGAGGCGGTTCATCCAGCTCCATAATTGTTTTAAAGAACAGCCTGTTTGAACGTCAGTGTGGTTGGCACAGTTGTGTGTTGGGGTAGAGTGAACCATGTATGCTACAGTCCTTTATTATTACTATTATTTAAGTTAATCAGCTTTATTTCTTAAGAGCGATGTTAGGTTCACAGCAAAATCGAGCAAAAAGTGTTGAGAGTTCCATGTACTCCCTGTCGCCCTCAACCCCCACAACCTCCACAACTGTCAGTGTCCCCCCCCCCGCCCCAGACTGGTGCATTTGTCAGATTTGAAGAAACTAGATTGATGGGTTATTATCACCCAAAGTCCATAGTTTACAAACAGTTCCCTCTCGATGTTGTACATTCTTTGGGTTTTGACAAACGTACAGTGACAGGATCTGCTATTATAGTATCAGACGGAATAGTTTCACTGCCCTAAAAATTATCTGCGCTCTACCAGTTCTTCCCCAATAATTTTGTTAACGTTTTATTTTTTAAAACTTTGATGGAGAATTTCAAACATACAGAAAAGCAGACGGAATGTTGTAATCAACTCATGTGTACCCCAGCAACCATCAGCCTCAGATTATTTTGAAGCAATCTAATACACATCATTTTATCCATAAGTATTTCAGTGTGTATCTTCAAGATACAGAGATACATAAAGTGTAAAGACTTTTTAAAAATACGACCTGTTTTTTAAACGTAACCAGTGTTAAAAAACATAATACTGTTATCTCCCTTAGAACTACTGATAGTTCTGTAACATCCAGTGTCCAGTCAGTGTCCAGACTTCCAGTTGTCTCTTAGCTGTCATGGGTTCTTTTTTTTTTTTTTTTTTTTTTTTAACTATTTGAATTGGGATCCAGATAAAATCCACATCTTGTGATTGGTTTGATAGTGTCTTTTGTGTCTCTTTCAACCTGTAGTTCTTTCTGCCATGTCTCTCTCTCCTTTTTTTCACCTCACAACTCCACTGCTGTTGTCGGGGAGACCAGGTGGTTTGTCCTCTAGTTTCCCATAGTCTGGATTTTGCTGACTACATCCCCGTGGGTTCCCTGAACGTGTTTCTCTCTCCCCTGTGTGCACTATAAATTGGGAATTGGATCGAGAAGCTTGGTCAGCCGTGTTCGATCTGCCTGTTGTGCCTGGCCTGCGTAGTCAGTGGTGCTGGCTGCTAGCAGGAGGCACAGAATGTCTGGCTGTCTCTCTTTTTTGAGAATGTTCCCAGCTGTTCATGCTCCGTGTCCAGTTCACTAGGGTGCAGAGTGGTGATGTTTTAATACCATCATTCTGTGTTCCACTTGTTAGCTGGAATGCTTCTACAAAGACCAACTCCCCCCATCAACGATTTGGTTACCCAGTGGTCCAGCTTAAACTGGACAGGCAGAGCAAATGCTTGTTTTCCCTTTATTCACTGGTTAGAGCTAATTGGAGCTAATTCTCTAGCATCCTTCAATAATGACCAATTCACCTTTTTTCTAATTATTTTTAAATTAAAATTCTAAATTTTGATTAGGAACATTTATTTTTTTGGTCCTTTCTGTGGACTGAGAGCAGCCCCAGACTACAGTGGAGCTGAGGGTGGACTGGGTTCCAGAACCCGCACAGAAGAGACCAGGACACAGCTCTCAGGGAGAGGGAAAGGCCTTCAAGGCCAGCCAGGGGAGTAGGCTGGGCTGCCCCCGCCAGGAGCCTGTGGGGCTGGGGGCTGGGCTGGATAAATCTTAGGTTGCCCTAATGTTGATTTTTAAGGAGTTGAAACCACTCCTTAGCAATCATCTGAACCAACTTACTTTTTTTTGAGTCTCTCTCTTTTTAAAATTATGTTAAAATACACATAACCTAACATTTACCATTCTAACTATTTTTAAGTGCATTAAGTACATGTGGTACTTGTGGAATTAAGTACATGCACATTGTTGTGCCGCCATCAACACCATCCATCCCCATAACAGACCAACTTACTTTTACAGTCAAGGAAAATAAGGCCCAGAAAGGCTATAATACGGCTGTAGTAGTTGTGGCAAGTGGAAACCAGAAGCTGAATTTTCTAACTCTCAGTATAGTTCTATGTCCAAGAAACTAGGCTTTGACCCAGCTGCCTTGGGTTCCAGAGCTGTCACTTCCTTATTTGACTTACTCAGTTGTCACTCGACTGCTCTGTTGCTGGTCACAGAGCAGAGGCCCCGGCCAGAGGATGTGTCACCTGGGGAGTGCTCCTGCAGAAGCAGCTTTTGAATAGGGTTCCAGAAACCACGACGGGAGTAACAAGCAGCCTAAGGGTTAACCTTCCTGACTCTCTGGCTTGGCCGGACCATAAAGAATTCTGCTCAAGTTCATCCTTGTAACTGACATCAAAGCAGTACAGCTGCTACTAGAGTCCCAATTAGTGCCTTTCCTGTTTAAATGGGGCTGCTGCGAGCTGGATCTTGAAATAACCGTGTTGTGATCAGGGTTTGGGAGAGCAAAAAGGGGGAAGGCCTCTTTTACAATTACGGTGTGATGATCTGGTTTACAATCTTTCCTGATTAGATGATGACGTGTGGATTATGCACAGGCCAGTCTAGTTTGTCGCTGTGCTCGTTTGTTATTTGGTTGGATGTCTTTTGGAAGCTATTTCCATTATCACGGTAAATAGTTCATATTTACAGATTTTTTTTTAAGTAAATGATGAGGCAAATTGTTCAAAAATTGAGCTTATCAAGGAAGAAAAGAGACTTTGAAAATATTTCTTTGCTCACTTTCCTAGACTCCCTTGCTTTTCCCAACAGGATTGGTTTTAATTCGTTGGCAAGGCCTATCAGTCGTGGAAGGTTGGCTTAGTGATAACTTTGTTCACTTTTGGTTTCAGGACTGGCATTTGAGAACCTGGGATTAAGCCCATCACTCATCCTAGTAATAAAATAACCTAATACACCCACTGCCCAATGTCTCTTACCAGTTTTCTCTTGGCCTTTGATTTTTAAGAGCATAACTTATCATCATTTGATAAGGATATGGGAGAAATAATTGAATCTCTAGCATTATAACATTTTAAAGCAGGGACGTGGTTAGGTTCCTGGGCTTAGTGAGAGACCAGAGGCTGGGGCCTTTCTGTGCTCCCTCAGTTTAGCCAGGTGACCTTGGGCCCACATGGCTTTACCCCAGTTTCTTCCCTCTTAACTCCGAGAAGTTGGATGAATACAGTTCTAAGATCTCTTAACTCCTCTTTATAGTATCACTCGGGTCCTTAGAGAACCTTCCCTCTCCTGGTTGGAGACGGTTGTGGCCTCCACCAGTTTCCTCTCTGCCCTCACACCCCTTCTTGGAGGACCTGCCAACCTCACACCCCACAGTCCTCCATCACAGACCCTGCTGAGTGGAATGGCTGTTGGCCCTGAGACAGACAGACAGACAGACAGACAGAGATGCCGCATAGCTCCCTGGCAGCCCCTCAGTTCCCAGTCCTTGTGCCTTGGAGGGCTGGGCTGGCAGCTTTCCTGCTCTTTGGGTGTGCAAGAGACATCTGGGTGTGCTGCCAGCGAGCTCCCTCTTTCTCCTTTACTTTTAGTGAAATCCTGTCTCTTGCACCCAGTTGATCCCAAAGACATCTCTATCCTCATCATGTCCGTTTGTTTCTTGTCTGTTATTCCTTATCTTGTTCAGTATCCCGTGTTCGTGTTTCTCTTTGCTGGACTATGAACTCTCTGAGGGCAGGGGTTGTACCATGTTCATCTTTGTTCCCACAGCACTTGTGACAGAATAGGATATGCTAAATGTTGGTTAAAGGAATGAATGACTCTGGACACAGCTACTCTTTTTCTTTCTCTCTCTCTTTTTTTAAATTTAAAACTAGGAAACAGAAACCAAGAGAGATACTATTTGCTCAAACTTGATGATGAAGTTTGTTTATTTTGAAGCAGCAACTGGATGAGAACTCAGGACTTTTATCAAACGGTGCTTCCCTGTAGCCATTGGTTTTAGTTTTAGTCTCCTTTCTTCTCTGCCAGTTCTTTCTTTGGTGGTCTAGCAGTGGAGCCACACTGCTGTCTCTGCTTCTGCCCGTTGTCTGTTAGAGGTGTTCATTAGCAATGGGGTTGGCCAGCAAGCTTGAAGGAAAAGTAACGTGGTCTGGACAGCCCACTAACCCCTTCCTGTATCATCTTTGTAACACGGAAGGATGACTGCCTGCAATATTAAAAATTAGGTGAGCTTCTCCTAATGGAGGTGTAATGCTAACCTGCCATTTATTTGGTGCTAAGGTGGGAGATAAATATATTCCTTTTTTAAAATACTGGCTTCAAGATACTATAAAAACTTAACTTGAGTATTCAGCAGACCTTCCCCCAATCACATATTTAAAGGATAAAAAATAAATAACAGTAACCAAAACAAGTCTTACGAATGACTGCAAAGTAATTAAGTTTCTTTTTATGGCTTTTTACATTGGCTTAAAGGTCAGCATGAAAATAGATGAGAGTTAAACTTAGAACCAAGTATATCAGACAGAAAATCACTTCGGACCCATTGATCACCCACTCTTACCAAAGATTTTATACCCGAATCACACAATTCTCCCTGGCACCTTTTGGGTTTCCCGATCTTAAAAAAAAAATAAATAAATGTAGGTGCCCTTCTGAATTGATGGGAAATGGAGAAGCTATGTAGAAAACCAGCAGAGAACGTGACTGCAGATTCACTAAGCCGTGAAGGGACAAATGGAGGATAGTTCATGGGGACACAGCTGAAGTGGTGAGAAAGCACGCGGGGCGAAAATAGTGCCTAAGCCTCGAGTTGGGAAGAGAGTTTTCAGTAAACCATGGCTTCAGTTAACTCATTCTTTTCTGTTAACCCACCCTCTCCTGGGCTGCACCTTTGGGCCTGTGGGCAGAGGCGGCCCCAGTGGGTGCACTGGAAAGCCCAGATCACATAGTCAAGACTCAGACTCTGGCATTGACTGGCTCTGCACCTTTGAACAGGTCGCTTCCCTTTGGGCCTGAGTTTTCTCATGTTTTAAATTAGGTAATTAAATCCAGCAATCTCCATGGCCCCTTCTCACTTTAAACACCCTGTCTACAGGGTTGGCTATCACACATCCTGAAGGACTGGGGTCACCAACAACTCAGCCTAGTAACGGTACAGGTGGAAAAGAACGGAAATCCACATGTGGGCTCAGTATAACATGGGAGCCCCAGTCATTCCTGATTGATCTGTGCAGTCTGCCCTCTGCGTCTGCGGATTCAACCAACTGCGGATCAGAAATACTCGGGAAAATTCTAGAAAGTTCCAAAAGGCAAACATTGCATTTACATTGTATTAGGTATTGAGTAATCTAAAGATGGTTTAAAGTATGCAGGAAGAGGTGAGAAGTTTATATGCAAATACTGCACCATTTTATATAAGGGACTTGGTCATCTGTAGATTTTGGTATCAGGGTAGGGGAGGTTCCTAGAACCAGTCCCCTGTGGATACCAAGGGACAGCTATATATTAGTTAAGCCTGGTACCTTCCTCTACAAGTATCAGAAATCCCAGTAAAACTAAGCTAAAAAGTAGGACAATTTATTTGTGGCAAGACAGTTTATTACAACAAGAAGTTCCAAGATGGGGTAGTTCTTGGGGGGAAAGTACTCTGGTGTGCTATGTTTAATCAAATCTAAGATGTCACCAGCTGTAAGATGTACCCTTATTTTACATTCCACTAAAAAAAATCTCTTTCGATTAAACTATGACATACTATTGCTTATAAAACACATCTGATTTCAGAGATGGTTGAACGTGAGGGGAGAATGTGTCTTAGAAGCCAGCGGAATATAGTAGTTCGGTAGCTCATGGGTGTCATCTTTCATGTGGGCCTTGTCCTCGGGCCAGCTCCCTTCACGGTTGCAGGACGGCTGCAGCCCATCCAGTCCTACAAGGTGAAGGCGAGATGTTGCCTTCTGGTGCCTCCTGTTAAGAAAAAGGAACCTTTCCCAGAAGCCCTGCAGCTGATTTCCCCACCTGTTTCGTTGGCCAAAAGGTCACATATCACACAAATGCCCATTGACATCTAGGTCATTGCCCAGGGACCCAGAACTACCCTCATGTGTTTAGAGTCCGACTACTGAGGATTTACCCTCCGACTGGGGAACTGGGGATGGGACCACCTTCCCTAAGGATGATACCTGACACAGTCAGTGTCTGGTTCACAAGGAAGAAAGAGGGGATGGACACATAACTGTTGAAGCAAGAAGGTGTGCTGATAGAGTTTAGAATCTTTCCAGATAGAAATTGGTGGCAGGAAGATGACTTGTGATTAGTGTCAGTTATCTTCCTATTCTGAGCATTTGAGTGTTTGAACTTTTATTGCTGTATTAACGTCCTTATAAATTCTGTAGTAGTAATTACTTCTGTGCATTTCAATACAGAAAAGTACATAATAAATTTTAGAAAAAAATTGTCAATTTTTTTCTTTTCTAGTTTATGGAATATAATTGACACAGCACTGTGCAAGTCTGAGGTGTACAGCATAATGATTTGACTTACGTACGTCATGAAGTGTTATCACAGTAAGTTTAGTGGTCATCTGTCATCTCATTACAGATACAAAATTAAAGAAACAGGAAAATTTTTTTCCTTGTGGTGAGAACCGTTGAGATTTCCTCTCTCAACAGCTTTCCTGTGTAGCATGAGCATGCGGCAGTGTTAATTATATTTACCATGTTGTACATTAGGTATGTGTAAGTACCTGGTACTTAATTATCTTATAACTGAAAGTTTTTACCTTTGGACCACCTTCATCTCGTTCTCCCTCCCCCATCCTCTGCCTCTGGTAATCACAAATCTGATCTTTTTTTTATGAGTTTGTTTTTGAAGTATAATTGACCTGTAACACTGCTAGTTTCTGTTAGGACATGGTGATTCGATTTTTCTGTACATTTCAAAATGATCACCACTGTAATTCTCGTTACAGTGTGTTACCAAAGAAAGATATTACATATTTATTGACTGCATTCCCCACACTGTACATTTCATACCTGTGACCTATTTATTTTGCAACTGAAAGTTTGTATCTCTTAATCTTCCTCACCTCTTTTCTTCCCCACCATCCTCCCCTCTGACAATTACTTATTTGTTTTTGTGTCTATAATTCTCTTTCTGTTTTCTGTTTGTTCATGTGTTTTGTTTTTTAAGGTCCACATGTAAGTGAAATTGTATAACATTTGTCTTTCTCTGTCTGACTTGTTTCATTTAGCATAATACCCTCTAGGTCTGTCTATGTCATCGCAAATGGCAAGACTGCATTCTTTTTTATGGCTGAGTAATGTTCCATTCCGTGTGTGTGTACACTTTATCCTCTTATCTGTTCATCTATTGATGGATACTTAGGCTGCTTCTGTATCTTGGCTCTTGTAAACTGCTAAAATGAACATTGGAGTGCATTTATCTTTTCTAATTAGTATTTTTGTTTTCTTTGGATAAATACCCAGGAGTGGAATTGCTGAATCATATGGTAGTTCTATTTTTAATTTTTTGAGGAATCTCCATGCTGTTTTCCACAGTGGCTACACTAATTTACATTCCCACCGACAGTGCAGCAGAGTTCCCTTTGCTCCACATCTTCACTAACTCTTGTTATTTTTTGTTGTTGTTGTTGTTGTTGTTTTGGTAATTGCCATTCTGACAAGTGTGAGGTGGTATCTTACTATGGTTTTGATTTGCATTTCCCTGATGTTGAGTGATGTTGAGTGTCTTTTCATGTGCCTGTTGGCCATCTTTATATCTTCTTTGGAAAAAACTGTCAATTTTTTTCAAGCCGTGAAGTTCGTTTCTAAATGTGTGCTGTTGATTATATTACGACATGATACGACATGGTGTCCTTACAATTCCTTTAAAGGTGGACACTGGATTAATGATGTTTGAACATCCCTTATCTTCCTTCTTGCAGATATTAAGGCTTAATTTTAATCATTTTTAAATGCTTCACAACAAATGAAGTAAGTGTTCTTAATGTTCCTGCTTTTTATTTGGAGTAACCCAACTGTTTACTCTTTTCCTGATAAAGATCTGGGAGATTTTAGACATTGGAACCCACTTGCTGCTTGATAAGAAGGTTCTTATCATCCGGCTCGTCCTGTTAGCCTTCCCCTTGGTGCCCACAGCACCTCCTCTTCCTCAGGGGCCGGGAGGTGACCCTTTTCCTCCGCCCTCTCCCGAGAGGCTCACGGTGATTTCATTACACGTTTCCCACTTCTGCTCTTTGTAGGCTGGTGCCTAGGTTGTTCTTGATTTTCTGAACAGGACTGATGGAGCAGACTCTGTAGGCTGCTTGTGTCCAGACCGTAGCTTTTGTGGCGTCACCAGGCGCTTCCTTGGCCTGTGTCCCTGGAGCGCTACTCCTGGTTGAGCCTCTTCATTCAGCTCACGGGCATGGAGAGTTCAGAGGAGAAGGGCAAAGACAGCACCACCCACCCTTTCAGTGGGTGTCGCCAAACCCCCACGCCTGCAGTGCCTGGCGCTGGGCACTGGGAGGACTCACCGCAGAGGTGACGTGGACGGATCACCTCAGGACGAGGAGCTGGCTTTGGAGGGGCTTATTACTGGAGGCAGCATTTGCTCTTGGCTGCCTTGCGTGTTCCTGTTCTGTCTCCCTTGACTCCATGGGCACCCCTCCTTGACTTTCCCGTCCTCTGTTTACAGTGCAACATCTCTGAAAACCAGCATTTTATAGAGGAGTAACACCTGTCACTGCTGTCATCTTTTGGTAAATCTAAAGTCACTTTTGTATTGAGGACGTGCACCAATTACAAACTGGAACATGAAATTTGACTTACTTCCCACGTAGGGAGAAAGGATAGATCATTTTAATGTTCATTCCTCCAAAAGTATCTGAATTAAATATTCATTGGTTCAAACCTCTTATATTTGAAACCTTTGGGTTTATGGTGGAACAAATCCAATTAGAAGATGTCCGTACTAGAACTGGGACGGTTGGGCAGGAGATAGCAATTGCCAGCGCAGGATTTTCTTTTAAGTGAGAGTGTAGCTGGCCTCACAGTAAACTCTCTTCTGTCACTTACCTG
The DNA here is from genome assembly GCF_009834535.1 of Camelus ferus. Taxonomy (NCBI): domain Eukaryota; kingdom Metazoa; phylum Chordata; class Mammalia; order Artiodactyla; family Camelidae; genus Camelus; species Camelus ferus. Next base: position 71,293,118 of record NC_045699.1, on the reverse strand, counting down.
CAGAATCTGCGCCGTGTGTGTTTGTGGCTTTTTAACTGTGCATAGGGAGTGTCGTGAGCCAGGGCACGTGTAAATCAGAGTTCTGATGGTGATCTAAATCTGACAGTGCTTTTGAAATTTTCTTTTAGAGAAAGAGGGCCCTTTGCATGGAGGTGACCATGGGGAACTGTGAAACTTTCTTCTCATTTCTGGGGAAAGATTGTGATCAGACAGATCATTATGATGACCAGAATCCAAGAGTGAATGTCTCTTTTCTTCCCCTCCTCTCCCCTCTCCCCTCAGTCTAGTTCACAGGCAGCGTCTCCAAATTGCCTCACAAATCCCACCCTTCACTCTCTCACCACTAATACGGCCCAAGTCCAGGCTGCTCCCATCTCACACCTGGAGTCCTGCAAACCCCTCTCACTGATCTCCCCGCTTCCATTCTTGCCTCTACACATCGGCAGTCTTTTTACAACGTAAGTTCAGTTGTGTCCCTGATGATTAAACCTTCCAGTGGCTTCCCATCACATTCAGAGTAAATTCAAACCTCTCCTCCTGGTCTACAGAGGCCTGCACCATCTGCCGCTGCTTGGTTCTGTAGCGTCAGCTCCGTCCATTCCCCCCTTGACCTCCTGCCACCTCCCCCACCTCCCCTGCCAGCTGCAGGCTTTCCCCTGTTCTGGAAATCTCCAAGCTCATCCCCGCCTTGTGCCCCAGCGCGGCTCCTTCTGCCTGCTGTGTCTCCCCTGATCTCCACGGGCCGGAGCCCCCATCCCCTGCCGTTCAAGTTTCCAGTGTACGTAGAAGAGAATAGAAGAATGAACTCCATGGGACAGTCCCCTAAATCCGAAATCACCAGTATTTGGTCATGTTTTCTTTATCCTTTTTTCTTTGTTTTTTCTTTTTGCTTTTGAAAACATTGTCCTTGCTGCTGTGATGTTTGAAAGCAGAGCTCTGACACCATGTCATTTTACTCCTGAGTACTTGTTTCTACAAAATAAGGACATTCCCTGTATAACCGCAATGTCATCATCACAGTTAACAAAATTAACAGCAATCCCCTCATATCGTGTAATCCTCAGCCCACGTTCACATTTCCCCAGTTGTCTTGAAAATGTCCTTTTACATTTGGTTTTTATTTTTTATTTTTTTTAATCAACATCCAAACAAACTCCACACGATGCATTTGATTTTTGTCCTCCTCACTTGTCTCCCTCTGGCCTCCAGTTCCTTTGCTGTGCTTTCTGTGATGTCTCTTTGCTCTTATGTTTCTTTTAATTTGGCCTGTATTTCGAAAGGTTTTGTCTCTCATTTTACTGAATTTTGTTCTCATTATTTATGTTCTTGTTGTCTGCCCATCTTACTTCTAAGAACTTCTGTTTCTGATTTGTGCCATTTTTTTCAAATCACCAGTTGTTTTCTTAATTTTTTTTAGCTCAGCTTGAAATAATTGGTTGTGGTTTTTATCTGGTTGTGGTCACTTTTTCATGGTGTGGACCATTAGTCTGTTTAACTTCACCTTCCTTTTTCTTGTCTTACTGAGTCGGGCTGGGTTGCGTTTCTGTCGTGTCCCTGTGTGTGGGATGTGCTGCCCTGTTCTGCAGAGAGGGCATGGTGGCCAGGGTGGCCTCTCCATCTCATGAAGGATGCGGGCACTGCTCTGCCTCTCAGAGCACCATGCCACGCAGGCCTTCACGGGTGCTGGATGCCTGGCTTTTAGATGCTGTGTTTGCTGCTCGCCGCTTGCTCTGGACGGCCTGCCCTCCTAACTTTCAGGGCTTCCTATCCTGCTGCACGTGATTGCTGCTCCCAGCACATGCCCCTAGGAGAAGTCTGCCTTCTGAGTGGAGTGTTTGCTGGGTGGGCAGCACTGACTGACCCTCTGCAGCCCTCTTGAGCCCCCTGGATTTGCGATCTTCCTCACTCAGACACGGAGAGGAGGCATTTCGGTTGCCAGCCCTTGCCAGACCCCATGCTGCAGGGTACCCCTCTTTCTGGAATTGGTATTTCATGGGGCTTGGGGGTTTTGTGGCCCTCGGGCCAGTCAGTTGCCCCCTCTCCCCTCTCACCACCCAGCCTCGCAGCCGTGTCCTGTGCAGTCCTGCCCACCTGTATTCTGTGGTTTGTGGGGATTTTTCACATCAAGTTTGACTGAAGATTTCATCCACCTCTCGCTCTTCTAGTTGCTCTGTCTCATTTCCAGGAACAGATTTAGAGAGAGTCCAAAAATGATGCTGGCTCTGTCACATGTTGCCTCAGAGGCCTTCCTGACCTCCGTTGAAGTCGCCGCCCCTCTGACCCCTCTGAGCCCATCACCACCTGAACAGAAACTTCTCTTCATTCTCTGGTCGTTTGTCGGGGCTGTCTTACTCGCTGCCAAGTCCCCGCAGGGCTGGCATAGTGGCGGCCCGTGACAGGTGATGGTGAATCGTGGGCACACGGGGCCCCATTCCTCCCTGGGCACCCTAGAAATTGTGCGACTTCTCCCAAAAGCTCTACCCTTTTGACAACGATTCTGTTATCCTGAAAGATAAGTATAAGAAACATCTTTCTCTAAAATGTTTTGAGGGCAGTAAAACTTAAAAAAAAAAAAGCAAGATATTAAAATAGTAATGAACATACACTGAATTAAGTATCATCAAACATTTTAAAATCTAAACTTCCCACGTCCCAGCAGAGGACTGACTGCGCGGTCTGCTTTCTGTCGTGGAGTCCCTCGTCGCACTGCGCCTGTGTGCGTGTGTGTGTAGGTGTCTCCTGTGGTTAAAGATGGAGTAGTGACTGGCGTCGAAGACAGCGTAAGCCCTAGATTCACAAAGAGAATGTTTGCACTGGGGAGCCCTGTAATGCAGTTGGAGAAAAGAGGACCTTGGAGCCGGAAGCAAAAAGCAAGTTCCTTGCCCCGCCTCTGCCCTTAGTAATGACGGGACCTTGGGCCTACCACCTACTGCCGCTAGGCTTCCGTCCATCAGTGAGGTAGAGGGGTTGGGTTCCTTCCAGCTCTGAGTCCTAGGATTCTTGTCAGCATAAGTACCTGTTAGCTTAAGACCAAGTCTAACCCCCAGGTGCGAGAGTCAGGAGACACAAGTGTTTTTTGAGTTGGAGTCTCTGCTATAAATGTAACCTGATAATGAAAGCAGAAGTAATACCTTAAACAAAATGCACTGCAGTTTGATTTTACAATTATCCGTTTGCAAGTAGCCATTGAGTATTTTTTGTTGATTCACAGCAGTGGTGTCGTGGGGGAGAAAACGTAAGAGAGATTTCTTGGTGAAGTACAGTTCCAAAAATAGTACTGTGTATTTTTGAAATTTTTGAATTAACACCCACAAATTGGAATGGCCTGGGGTTTGTATCTTGAATAAGCTTATGGCGTATTGTTTATTCAAGCGCAAAGGTTTTTGCACGGAGTAGAGAACAATGTGAGCAAGCATTCGGTTCCTGATATAATGATGACGGCTGTGCAGGTGGAGCACTCCTTATGCGCCAAGCACACATTACAGACATTGTTACTTAGCCACGCTGTGGAAAATATCATTGTTTTACAGATGAGACAGACGCGAGAAAGTGCAACAGTGCCGCACCGCTAGTGCAGAGTGACAGAGGTCAGAGTTCACTGTGAGCGCTCAGGTAGTGCTTCTTAGATGCTGCTCTCAGTACTCTGCATTATTAAGCCATTTAATCCTTGCAGACCCCCTGTGAAGTTGGCCCTCTTACGTTTCCTTTACACATGAGATAACTGAGGCACAGAGAGGGTATGTGACTTGGCCAAGGTCACACAGCTAGTGTCAGCAAGGATTTGAACTTGGGCAGTCAGTGTCCAGAGTCCAGGTCCTCATCTGCTGTATCGCACTGCCCAGGAGCAATGTGACGACTGACAGAAAGATTCCAGATTCTCACTTTCAACCATGTCATTAGAAGGAATACCAGAAGGGCAAAGAATCCTAAGACATTGTAAACTTGTTTTTCCTTATGTTAGGAACAACATTGAGTTTTTAGCCTTACTGAATGTGACTTGAAATTCAGCAAAAATAAAACTTCCTCTTTCCCAGTCCTTGAAATCTTGAGTTTGGGGACCGTTAGTGGGAAGGCACTCTCAATCTCAGGTTTCAGAACCGTACTGTGAAGGGCACGTCCTCTCTGGGCACTTGTGGCTCCCAGGAATCACTACGGCTCCTGAATCTCACTGTCACCTGCTGTCCTGCTGATACTTGGTTACTCTGCGCTGGAGCATCAATGTGTGAAAGATACTCATTTAAAAAGAGAATGCCCAATTTGAGGGGGAGGGTGGCGGTGAGATCCGGTGAGATCTAAAGTTAGTGACGTATTTTTATGAGAAATTTGAAGTAATACTTATCAACAAATGAGAGTGGCCTTGACTTTCTCATTTAAATGGAATCCTTTCTTTTTTGTTACATAAACTGTTTAACTTTGGGTTTGTGTTTAAGAAAAAGTGAAGCCCGGCAGTACTTTTGAACTTAAGGTAGCCGGAGACTTTGCTGGACATGTACCCCCGAGGAGATAAGCCAGGCATGTGTCTTGGTCGGCCCCCTCCAGTGCCGCCGGTGAGCCTGAGGGCTGACCCAGAACCGTAAATGACGTAGAAGGGCCGAGATCTACAGATCCAGCGTGACTGCCCCGCCCTGTGGTTATTGAGCTGATTGCTTGGAAAGTCTTTAGTGGTTTTTCGACTTGAAAAGAACAAATTTGAAATAAATAAATTGATCCATTAACCTGTTACAGGAAGGTTCCCACTGTGCTTAGTACCCCCAAATCATCTCAGATCAGGTTGACTACACGACACTGTAATAGATTTTCAGGGTACTATGTGGACCATAAAGTGACCATTAACCAACTTGCTTTGTTTATGAGAGGCAGGCACTTAATGCCACTGGCCTCGTGCTGGAAGCACATTCCACTGTGGTCTGTTTCATTGCTGTGAAGTCATTGATCAGATGAAAATGACCAGTTAGCAAGTAAGTGTTTCCTGGGCTGTAGGCTTTATGAATAATGTGTTCTTCAGTTAGAAACAGCACTTTAAGCAATTGTTTAAACCTAACCATTTGGGAATGAGGGAGAGAGCTTCATGAATAATTTATTTTCAAAAGAAAAGATTAAGGGATCTGAATTTTTTCACCTCCCAAGCCTTTTTTACATTAAGTGAAAATACCTGTAAATTATATAAATCCAGATAAATAAAATTCATAATGCATACATGATATGTGTAAGTTTATATACTTCACTTTAAAGGAGTCTTTATTGAGAAAGGTACAGTCGTATAAATACAATGCGTTTAAAATAGGAACTGAGAATGGAATTGCTGGGAGGGTTGCGGGAATGTAACATTGAACGTACATTAGCATAGTGCCGTGGGAAAGCTTGAAATATGGTTAATATGTCCTTGTATCGGGAAGGACTCCGTCAAAGCAGGCCGGTTTGATCCCCTGTGCTTAAACATTATGCTTTCCACTTTCTAAAACAGACCACCGTCTTACAAGAATTGTACATCCTTGGTTCAAGGTTTAAATAAGAGAGTTTGGGACAGGGGTTAGTTACTAATTTCACAATACCAAAATTCCCCACCCCCCTTGTTCTTATAGCATTAAAAATTCCCATGGTTTTTCACTTGTGGGCCTATCTGACATGGGGCCAAAGTGATCTGCCTTAGTGGGATTTTTGTTGACCATCTTGCCATTGAAAGAATTAACAAAGGCTCAGATGAGCCTGGATACTACTTACAATCGGCAGCCCCCACCGACCCCCCGACCCCCCCCCACCCCACCCCCGCCATGGGCACCAGTAGCTGTTGTTTATTGAGGGACTCGGTTTCAGGCACTGCTCAAAGCACTTAACACCCTGTTTAATCCTAACAGCCTTCTGAGCTAGGTGCAAATGTGCCTTCCTTTCACAGCTGGGGGAGCTGAGGCTACAGTGCTTACTTTTTGCCCGAGTTCACCAGAACCCATGTTTTTGCTCCTTCAGCATCTCTGCTGCCTTCTCCGTTGCCTCACAGTCAGACCAGAGGGACTTAATGCTGGGTGGGTCACCAGCATCATATAAGGGTACACTCACTTAGTCGCTGTTCAGGTTTTGCCCCTAGAACAAATTAGAACATTGTCAAGAACCAAGAAGCATGAGAGCAGGTCTAAGCGCTGTGCTGTTGTCAGTCTCCCGGAGACCCCCTCGCTGAGCCCGTTCTCTCTGGGTTGTCAGGGTAACGCATTTGGAAACACACAGCACACATTCCAAGCAACAGCCAGGAGCCGATGCTTGTATCACAGAAGAAACAGAAAAAAACTACAAATATAAAGCACAAGGGCTTGAGTGGATGCCCATAACATTAATAAAATGAACTGTTTTCTTGTTAGGAAAAAGGTATCTTTGTTTGAAAAAGATAGTCATAAAGATGGATAAAATTAAGTTTAGGCTTCCAAAGAGAGAGGCAGGAGGCACCTGAAGCCTTTGCTAGCGAGAAGGAGCGTATCCTCTGGTGGCGGTGGGCGACTGAGGACAGGCTGCAGGGACCGAGTCCTGCACCTCGCAGCCATTGTGTCAGAAGGACTTTTACGATGATGTAGGAATCTTGGCTGTTTCCGTCTTCTTTTTCTGCTTGCTGCTTCTGGGGGATTTAAAAAATGTCATGTTTAAGATGGTGGGCCTCCCATTCTGAGCCAGTCACACTTGAAAAATATCCCTTGAAATTATCTAAACTTAATTTCTGGCCATTTTGTTTCAGAAATAGTAACCTCAGGAGGTCTTTGTTCTCTCCACTAAAACTTAATCTATTTGGGAAAATTCCATTTACTCTCTGTAGAAATTGACTGGACATGGCTCCTGTGAATGATATGGTTGCTATTATCCCCGAACACTGTAAAAATGAACTTTGAAACAGTTGAGTAGGACCCAAACAGAAAGTGATGTACGGCTGGAAAATGGTTTTGTTGAACAGTGTGCGTCAATATTTTACTGGTCACTGCAGCACTGAAGTATATGTTCAGTTTTTTAAAGTTTCATTTTTAGAGCGGAAACTTTCTCACAAACCAAGGTAGATGAATCAAGCGTGTTTGAATCAATGCGGAAATGTCATCCACATCGGCGGAATGAAAATCATTAGCCTGCTGCTTGAAATCCACATAAAATGAAACCATGTTACTCTGTCCTTCATCCAGCGTTACCTTTTCACTGAACGAAAGAGTGCTGTGACTCTGCACAAATGCATGTAACTGGACTACCATTTTCCTCCAGCTGTTTTTCAGAAAATGCTAGAAGCAGATGTTAATTGAGCATGGGGTAGCACCCAGCCTGGATTGAGTCGAGTTATGTCGAGTCGAGTACAAGCATACGTTTAAACACAAACTCACTGTTCCTCCAGATCAAGATTTCTCCAAACCGTGTGGCGTAATTTCAAGTATATTTAAGCTGTGACCAGAATTTACTGTAGGAAAAGTGAGAGTGGATAAGAATACTGTAAAAAATATGCAATGGAAAAAATGCAATGACAGCTTTTTTACGTGTGGCTGTGAGAGTCTCTTAGGTCCGTCTTTTGGAAGGGTTTATTGGTTCATAATGTGTATCAGTAGCCACATTTAAAGGATCTCTATCTAGGACTGGGGCAGATGCAGAAGGTCTGCCTTCTAATCCCAGCTTGGCCCCTAGGCAACTCGAAGGCTCTAGACAAGTCAGCCAGCTTCAGTGCCCAGTTTCACCTTCCACTGAGTAAAAAATTGCGGCTAGGTATCCTCTCAGTTGCATTCCAGCGTCAGAATTACATGATTCTTTGGGGGGCTATTATTCTAATTCTTAGATCTGTCAACTCTTGGAATGTATTTCCAAGCACAAATTGATTGACTAAAGTGTCCTCCTTCTCATGGAGGGAAAGGTGCCGAAAGTGACACCCTCCACCTTGTCCTCTCAGAGTGAGCCGAGGGCCTTTGAGCCCTGACCGCTGGCGTCCCAGTGGACGTGAATGGGCTCTGCTGGTTTAGGTGTGAGGGGTCATGGAAGGCAGTTCCCCAGCACAGGATTCCTTAGCTAGTTAATGAAGGCAGAAGTTCTGTCCTATACCCTGCTGCCTTCATTAGGCCTTGGGGGGCAGAGGCCACTGGTCAGGCACTATTTACAGTGGAAATCTGAAAAAAAGGTCCTTATTTCCCAGAGCTGTCCGCAAGCCCTTAGAACCTTCATGAAGATGATGAAAAGTTACTGAGTCGCGTTAATCACGCTTAAATGCTCTACATTGTTTAACAACAAATAATCTGCTCCTATTTGGAACTTGACAAAGAAAGAAACCTTTGAATTAAGGCTGGAAAATGTCAGAGAGTGTTTCAGGCAGGGAAGAAACAGTGTTCTCGGGTTGTGATGTGTATTACCCAGAGCCACCCCCCAGACAGCTGGCCTTTCTTTTCTCTGAAACAAGTGGCCGTCCTGTCAGTTTCTTGCCCCTGCAGCATACGCAGGCCGTTTTCACAGGCGTGTGGTGGTTTAAATGTCAAGAGTTTTGCCCAGTGGGCAAAACCCTTGCTTACACCACAGGGTTAAAAATGTTGACAAGCGTTAGGTTAACCTCCTTGTTTTCATCCTCCGTTAGATGAGAAGAGACCCTTCTACTGGCACATTTCTCACGGATCTCCCGTTCTCCCGAACTGTGGCAGGAATAATGCCAGTTGTAATTAGGCAGGTGTCAAGTTGAACCCCAAGTGCCTCCACAGGTGCTTATTTCCCTGCCTCTCCCAGCAGCCTCTCGACTGCTAGCAGGCCTTCCACTTGTGAAGTTTTGCCTAATATTTAACCTCAGTGTTCCCTGTTGGAACTTTCCCTTATTATTCTCATCGACCAAGAATAATTGATCTGTCTTCACCCAGCAACTCCCATTTGCATGTTTCAGGAGTCACTGTGTCATCTCCTCTCTGTTAAAGACAGACTCTCTCACCCCCTGTCATGAGTGAGGTCTTATGCACCTTGTTCCCAAAAAGCCTTACTCGCTGTGTTCGTCTTCTCAGCACACGCGCCGGTGTGTCAGCGCTTGATCGTTGTCCTCACTGGTACTGCACCTGTTTTTACCAAAATGGAACGATTCTCTCTCCTTTTACATGTCATCCTCGTATTAACACAGTTCTGGGTGTTTGACTTGAACAACACTGTGTTGTTGACTCATTTGCAGGGTGGTTCACTGCAGTCCTCCGCATGGAGGGCAGTGTGGGGTCTGAGCACTGTGAGCTGCGTCCCCAGCTCTTGAAATTTGCTCTGCATGTGTGGGGGTGCACGGTGCACGTACACACCTGCACACACACACTCCACTTCACAAATCAGCTGAGTTACAGCCTTCGCAGGGTAGGTGTACGTGGTGATGTTTGGAGCATTAAATGGAGTGATCAATATGACACAACTGAACCTGAATTTCGGCTGCATCTGTTCATTGTAGCAGATCTTCTGTTTTCAGGAGTGGGTGTCTGAAACTTAAGAATTTAAGGACCTGGATGCTTATATTCCTGACTTCTGTTCCTAAAGCCATTAACATTTAAGTAAATATTTCTGGTTTTTTGTTTTGTTATCTTTTTTTTTTAATGGAAGAATTCAGGATTGAACCCAGGACCTCGTGCGTGCTCAGCACGCACTCTACCACTGAGCTGTATCCTCCCCCCGGTAAATATTTGTTTTTATCTATTTTATTCTGAGATTCCCCAAGTGAAAGATGTGTTAGTTATGTGCCCTTTAGTTACACATGCCGTCTGCACATCCTACTCGGCCACATCAGGGCAGCCTGCTCAGCCACGGTAAATATCCATTTGTGAACTCTAGTGGGTAGAGCCCTTCCTGTAAATTTTCTTGATTACAAAATTGCTGTTTCCTGGGGTTCTTGTTAAGACACTCATCTTTAGTCCTAAGAGTTGGTTGAAGTAGTCCTTTCAGTTACAAGTTTCTTCAGACATTTCTGGTAATGGACCCCAGGTGGAGAGCGACAAGGCAGTGTGTTTTACGCCAGGACTATACTTGGAATGGTTCTGCTCTTAAAACACTGATGAATTTTTTACCAAAGTACAGTAGATTCCAGTTATTCACAAAGGTTAAGGAATGGGGTATTCTGATTGATAAAATTTTCTAAAATAATTATCAGATGTACCATTCAAAGATGGATAGTCTTTAGGAACTGTATAATTGCTTCATTGTGCATAGAATAAGCTCTTAGGAAACGCATATTGAATTGGCTAGTTAGAAATACCTTTCGGGATCCTCTAGTCCAAAGACGAGAACACCGAGACTAGGAGGGCTAGGTGGCTTGCCCACTGTGGCCCTGTGAGTGAGCAGGAGAACCAGGGCAGAGCCCAGATTCTACCCAGTCCTGGGTTTTCTCAGCTACGCACACTACCCTGCACACTTTGGGTTATTTAAGGCGATGTGATGGAGTAAACAGAGGCAAAAGGACCCAGTTACTAGGATTCAGAGTTTAAGGTACCGACTTACTGTCATCACATAACCTACATACTGTGTGTATGTATACATGTTAGTTATGCTAGGAAATGTGCTAAGTTCTTTACACATTATCTCATTTAGCCTTTAAAACCACCTTATGAGAGATACTGTTGTTATCCTCGTTTCAAGATGAGGATTGAAGCCCCATAATTTGCCTCACTTAGTAGAGCTGGGACTTGAACCCATGCAGTGGGACTCACACTTATGCTCTGAACCATAGTACTGCCTTCCTGATACATTTGTTGTTCCCTTTCAACGTGAAAAAGCATTTCTGTCCAAAATTGTTTTGAGGGAACTATCTTGCTTTGGTAGTGATGTTCAGGTCTAAACATACCCAAAGTGTTTTCTGTGTTTAAATGCACGTAAAACTCTTAATAATCCAGATGGGCACATATGGAGACCAAAAGGGCCTCCCGGCATGAGGTCGTCCTGCTGAAATCTACTGCTGTGGGCACGTTTGGCATGTGAAGGCTGCCTCTCCTCTCGCTCCTTCCGTGGGTTCATGTCCATTTCCACCCAAGCTGTAAGGACTGTTTCCAGGCTCCAGCGAGAAGACAGTAATGATGATGAAAGCCAGCTTGGTTCCTGAGCCTGTTAGGACGGTGATTCCCCACGCTGCTCCTGCCCCCACCTGGTTTACAGCTGCGATGTTGCTCCTGGTCGCCCCAGCACCGACGCAGGCGCAGGGCTCAGAGCGCAGCAAACCGAGCTCTCACCACCTAGCGTCCCGCAGGGATCCAGTCTCTTCCCTGGTCTCCCCAAGACCTGTCTAAACTACTTAATTTGACTCTTCCCCCCAGTAATATCTGAGAATAGTTCAGAGAATTCAGCACATATTCTAAACATTTTTAAAAAATCAGCCTTAATGAGGTATTATTTATGTAAAACGCACCCTTTTATGCTGAATATTTCGTTTTCTGTGTATACCACAACATGGGGTGATTTTTCAGTGTTAATCCACCTTTGCCTTTCTAGAAATCACTTAATCATGATGTAGCATCATTTTTATGTATTGCTGGATTCTATTTGTTAATATTTTGTTAAGGAATTTTCTGTCTTTGCTTATGAAGAATATAGTCTGCCATTTTCTTTCTTTGTGGTGCTATTGTCTCATTTCAGTCTGAGGGCAATTCTGGCCCCGTTAAATATGTTGAGAATGTTCCTTCTTCCTCTGTTTTCTGAGTTTCCTTAAGGTTGGTATTATTGCTTCCCTAAATTTTTTATTAGAATTAACCAGTGAATCCATATGGGCCTGGAGTTTTCTGATGTGGAGATTTTTGATAGCAAATTCAGTGAACTGAAAAAAAAGATACCAGGCAATCTAGATTTTTATTTCTTCATATTTAGTTACATAATGTGTATCTTTCAAGGACTGTTTATTTCATTTAAGTTGTTGAATTTATTCACATAAGGTTGTTCATAATATTTTTTATTATCTTTTTAATGTCTCCAGAATCTGAGTGATGTTTCTGATATTGGTAAATTACGTCTGCTCTTTCTTTTTCTTGGATCAGTCCAGCTAGGAATGTCTCAATTCTGTTTATTTTCTTTCAAATTATCTGTTCCTGAGTTCAGTGATTTTTCTCTATTATCTGTTTTGTGTTTTGTTCATTTACAGGCACTATTTCTTTCCTTCTCCTTACTTCGGGTTTCATTCGCTTTTCTTTTTCTCACTTCCTAAAATAGAAGCTTAGATCTTTGATCTTTTAGTCATTTTTCTTTTTTTTTAACTTAAGCTTTTTTAAACTATAAATTTCCCTTCAGGCCTGGCTTTGGTGTACCCACAAATCTGATATATTTTTATTATTATCATTCAGTTCAAGATATTTTCTGATTTTCCTTATGATTTCTTCTGTCTCGTGAGTTATTTAGAAGTATATTGTTAATTTCTAAATACTTGGGAGATTTTCCTGATACATTTTTGTTACTGGTTTTTTAACCTCAGTTGTGGTCAGAGAACACATTCTGCATGATTTTGAGACTTGTTTTAAGACCCAGCTTGTGGTCTGTCTTGATGAATGTTCCATTTGCACTTGGAAAGTGTGTGTGTGCTACTGTTTGGGGGTGTCATTTGGGTCAAGTTAGTAGCGAGTATTGTTCACATCTTCTATATTCTTACTGATTTTTGCTTGTTCCAGTAATTACTGAGAGATGGTTGTTATGGGCTGTTTTCAGGAACGGTTCCCGGATGATGTTACCGTTCCAAGCTTTTTTTTTTTCCCCTAATCATTCTTAAGACTTTCCTTGTTTGTAAATAGTGGGCTTTGCTCCTCTGAAGTTTCCACCTTTCCCTGAGCAGAGGAAAGCTTTTTCTGGATGGGGTGTCAGCGGGGAGGACAAGTAGGCAGGAGTTGGGAGGGGTGACATGACTGAGCAGAGGGTCAGATTGATTACCTTTAGTTTTCCTCTGATGCACAGTGTAAAAGAGCTTGTGCAAGGATTAGGAAGACTACCCAAAATTTCTCAGTTCAGGGCAATATGATAAATGTTGAGTTGGCTCTGGTTTGGTGAGGCCACCATGAACCTGGAGGGGGGCGCCCTCCGAGAGTTTGTTCAGGGTACTTTAAGTATCATTTACCTGCCTCCGGCAGAATCCTACATTTGGATCCACTGGGAGAAGTATGTTCTGGGACAGTTTTTAATTCCTTTGAGAGTGGCAGAAGGAATTTTGGGGCCTATGGCCATGCATGCTGGTGCCCAAGTGAAAGCCGTTTCATTTTCTATTAAGGAGGCCTCGTCTCACGCTCACAGGGCAGATTCCCAGATGCACGTTCCAGTGTAGTCAGCTCCCAGGGTGATTGATCCGCTGCGGCCCTTCCTCCACCATATTGCTGACCTAAACACCCAGCCCCTCCTAGGACACTTAGCCGTATCTCCCCTTTTCGATAGCTCCAGATGCATGCATGAAAACCTTTTTATATTTTAAGGTCTGAAAGTGAAGATTCATGTAGAATGAAAAAATGCGGTCTACAAAGACAAGCAAAGCCTTTTTGAAACAAAGCTGTTTAATTACCTGCCTTACTTGAATGGAGTTTCTAACTCAGTCATTTACAACCGCCTACAGGATTGTTTTTAAAGGTGTTTTCTTATTTGTTTTATTGATGAAGAGATGATTTTTTAAATGGAGGTACTGGGGGGTGGTTGAACCCAGGACCTCATGCGTGCTAAGCATGCACTCTACTATTGAACTGTACCCCCACCCCATCCCGCTACCCCACCGATAGGATTTTTGTTATAATCTTTGGTCAGCTATTCTATTATTTGCATAATATTTTTCTTTAAATAAACTCATTTTAAAAACTTAGCCTCATTCTAAGAAGTAATAACCATGAAATCACAGGTTTTATTTCCTGGGTATATATTTTTCCATATAAAGTGTCCTAAATTGAAAGTGTTCATCCGTATATCACCTAACATCACCGCCTCACATACCACTCTGAGTACGCGTGTCATGCTTTGCAAATTGCTGGTCTGGGCAAATCTTAATTTGAGGGAGAAGCAAATTAGCACTTGGCACTGGTCTGACAAGGAGTGGTTGTCCCTGCAGCGTGGAGGTGCGTGGCCCCTTTAAGGAGAAAGGGGCAGTGAGAGGAGCCTCGGGAGCCTGGGGTAGCAGCTTCTCAGTGAGGCAGATACTTTATTATGATTCCATTATTCTGTTTAAACGCCCTGAATTTCAAAACTAGCCATGTCCACAGTTAAAACACTCTAGGAAATATTTGTTACATGAATAATGTTGAATTAAGTAAGCAGAATGTATGTAAAGTTTTATTTTGTTATCAATTTAGAATAGTCATATCACTGTTATCCTCGATTCATTTAACTATTTTTCAATTTATTTTGCAGCTCTCTTATTCTAGCAGGAGAATCGCAGGGTTGGTTGTAATGGCATGATTTATTTCATTGTTCTGGGAGGAGTCTCCAACAAAGGGACTATTTCCAGTTTGGGGAGACTTTACTAAAGGGGCTGTTTCCAGAGATGCAGGAGGGTGGATGAGAGCCCCAGGTCCCCAGCCAGTCCTTCCCCGAGGGTGAGGGGAGCGTGTGCTCACTGGAACGTGAGAGAGCATGTGTGCGCTGCGTGGAGAGGGCTGCTGTGAGGGGGTGCAGCCAGTTCCTGGTGACGCTGTAGCAGGTGATACCCTGACCTCACTCTCCTTCCGTCTTCCACATCTCCTGTCAGTGCCTCCCTTTGGCCAAACCCAGCTGGAAGCCAGCGGGCGGAGGAGCCCACTCATGAGGTCCCCGTGCTCGGCCTGTCGAATGGGGAGCATTGTGGAGGGGCGCGTCAGTCTGCAGGGCATGTGTCTCTTTGCTCATGGCCCCCGCGCTCTTTCTGTGAGGTGATGGGGCAGGGGGGTGTCGAGAAATAGTGAACGTGAAACTATTACCTTCCCCCTGCAGCTGGTAACAAAGCCCGAATTAGAAGTCATAGCCAACTTCTGCCACCACCAGACCGTGTCTCCGTTACCCTCTGCCGCCTGTGCGTCTGCCGGATGGCAGGTGACCCACACCTTCACCGCTGTGGGATTGGAGCCCATGGTGTCTTGTCCCTATTGAATTGTCACAGCCATCCTTGTGCCCTGAGACCTCACACTTCTCCCCCTCTCCGAACCTCAGGCAAGTGCCTGTCACTGACCAGAACCCGACCAGAAGACAGAGGGTAAAAGGCTTGCGATGTCATCTGAGTGTGGGCCAGCGTCCTGGCACACAGGGCAGGGTGAAGGACGGGGGACAGGGGGGAGGACTCAGCACAGATCCTGTACTAGAAGCCTGATCTGCTCCTGCCAGCCCACTTCCACGCGGAGTCCTGTTTCAGCAGCGGCAGCGGCCTTCCCTCTGCCGTCTGCCTTCATGCCGAAGTGGTGGGGGAACTCTCCTTGCCACGTGCAGCGCAGCAGTGTGCTTAAATGAGCAGGAAACCTGAGAGAATGTCCCCCGTCTTTAATGCTTATTCTTCAAGCACTCTTCAGTCTGATCGGCTCCCTGAGGGTCTGTGTTCCTCTAGACTCAAGCCAAAGTTTCTGACCTTCTTCGGAAAAAGGCGACAGTTGTACACATGGAAGGAACAAGCTCACGTTACTAACTGCGTATTTTGTGCTAAGTGCTTGTGGCGCTGCACTCTCCCATTTAGTTCTCACCACGACCATCTGGAGGAGGCGGTGTTGTTATCCTTATTTGACAGATGAGGAAACCAAAGCTTAGAGAGGCTCAAGCCACTTGTCCAAGACGCAGGTGGGAGTGAGAACGGGAGCTCCGTGTCTGTGGGATTCCGAAGCCCTGGCCTCAGGCTCTGGTGCGCTGCCGGCCCGACTTGTTCACCAGGTAGCCCTCAGGAGCCCGCTGCACGCCGGGCGGTGTGCGGGGGCCGACAGCAGGAACCAGCTGGACTGTGCCCTCCCCTCACGGAGCTCGCAGTCTGGCAAGGAAGGTGCACACTGAGCAGCCCTCAGCCAGGTGTGTGGGGCGGACTGTGATGTGGTTGCTGAAGGACCAGTGAAGGATGCCAGGAGAGAAGGTTGCCGTCTGTGAGCTTGGAGACCATTTCCTCTGAAGATTGGGGTCAGGGAGACTTGGGGGGGATTCGATGCAGAGTGAATAGTTGGGCAGGGAGCTCTCCAGCCACCAGGATGGCGCTGAGGTGGTGCAGCCCCCGAAGCTCCCACTGAGAGACCCCACCCAGGAAGGTTAAGTTTTGCTTCAGTCACTCTCCGTTCTTCATGGTCTCCAGTCGTGCTGCGGCCCAGCCGCCCTCAGAATGGGCGAGGGGGACGGAAGTGGTGTCTGAGCTGTCGGGTGACGTCTTCTGCTTTAGAATTTTTTACTTTCTGTCAAAGAAACAGTTACAAAGCAAGTTTCTATTTACTCTGTGTTCTTTATTTAGCCTTGATCCCTCCCACCTAAATCAGTCCGCTTCACCGAATGTTTAATGAGCGAGTATTATGTGCAGAGCTGCTGCAGAGACTGGAGGAGGTGGTGGGCCTCAGGCTCTCCTCAAGGAATCATTGTCTGATAAGTGAAAATGAAACTTGAAATGACTGTCACACAAATCTGTTTGTCCTAGAATGAGGGGAAAAAATAGCTTCGTGGTTTCCTGAAACGTGTTGCCCATTTCTGACTCCTAGGATGCACTTTGTCGTGTTAGGATGGGAACACGTAGTGTGTCCAGTGATTATTAGCATGCTCTGTGTGAAGGCTATGGTGTATGTTCTCCGGGGCGTTAAAAAGTCAAATGGGAATGAGGTCTCGTTCTGTGTGTGTGTTCAGCAAACTCCGTGTCACTGGCCCCGGTCGCCACGTGAAAGCCTTGCTGAGAAGTGCTGATCGGAACAGGCCGGTCTGCGCGTGGTGACCGGTCCGCAGCTGTCATCGGAGCCAGGAAGGAAAGCTGTGGGAGTGTAGGAAGGGTGCAGCCTTCAACGGACACTGTCTGCCCAGCCGCCTCCCTGGTGGAAAGTCAGAGGCCAGGGTTGCTTTCTCACGTGTGAATTGCTGACAATCATCGCCACCCATCTGAGCTCGAAGTGTCATTGTAGCAGCTCTGACAGAGATGACTGATTTAATAACTTGTTAATTGGTATTGCTGGAAAGCTCAATATGGGTGTCTTTTGTTTGTTTGTTTGGTTGGTTTTTGTCTTCTCTGGAGGTAGAAGTTGAGTGAACTTACAATTCTTTCCTAAGCTTAATACATTATGTAAACGTTTTAGGGAAAGCTGGGATCTGTCAACATCTGAATAATCTTATAATGCAAGAAGAAAAGAAGTTTAGAAAAACATCTCCCTGATAGTTATTAATATAAAATACAATGCAAAACAAGTGTTCACTTTTTCGCCCCTTCCTGTAACCTACCAACTTTGCACATTTGTTTTTATCCCAAGAGGAATTGGAAGGAAATTTAACTTAGTTGTCCTGTTTTTCTTCTGGGCGTAAGCCTGCGACCTTGAAGGAAAATGGCTTATAACCAAATGAAGTGTCAGCCCCATGAAGGCAGAGACCGAGACTCCAGGCTCAGTTAGGCACTGAGTAGATTTTTACTGAATGAGAAGAGAGAAAATCATACGTTGGTTCCATTTTGTGAGTATGCTACAAAAGAATTTCTCAGTTGTCTTATAAAGTCTGGGAAATGACAAAAAGACAATCTGCTTTTTCCATGGAATCCTCACAGACCTTTGAAAGCACTGCGGCGCGCAGGGAAGCCCTGGGACGGGGATCAGAGGCGTGGGCTCTGGGCCCAGCGCTGCCG
Organism: Camelus ferus; assembly: GCF_009834535.1. Lineage (NCBI taxonomy): Eukaryota > Metazoa > Chordata > Mammalia > Artiodactyla > Camelidae > Camelus > Camelus ferus. Next base: position 71,275,423 of record NC_045699.1, on the reverse strand, counting down.
CTCAGCTGTGCGGTTACCTTGGGCATGTCACTTAGCCTCCTTTTCCTGTCATTTATGAAGCAGGCGTTTTACACTTGCCCTTCTTATTTCGCAGGGTCGGTGAGAGAGCAGATGAGGTAAAGAATACAAAAGTGCTTTGAAAACTGGAGAGCGAGGCCTACTTTCCCGCTCAACCCCGGGGGGCTCTCCTCCAGCAGAAAGCGCAGGCGGGACCCGTCCGCTTCTCCCAGGAAGCCTGCTGCCAGCCAGCTACTACGGGCTCTTCTGCCCTTGGTGCTTAATACCGCTCCCTGAGCACAGTAATTACTGAGGGCTGTAGGCGCTCAATCCGTGTTTGCTAATAGTTACAACGTGGACAGTTCACAGACTAAGCCCTTGACCGCCAGCCACGCGGAGGCGTGTGCAAGCGGAGCTCTGTGTGTGCGGCGGTGCTTGGCCCGTGCTCCTGCCCAGACTCCCCGGGCTTCCTGCGCTGCTTGACACCCGATAGAGGGAGGAAGGTTTGTCTTTACATTTCAGCGTGGGGTGAGTCTTTGTGCATTTATTTCAACTTTGGGAAATGTAGGTAGCTTTTGTTTGCTTGCCCAAGTGTTCTCTTAAATTTGTTCAGGTAACACATTCATGTAGTACAAAATTCATAAGCTGCTCAGGAGAGAAGAGGGGAAGGCTCCCCCTTCTGCTGTGGCCTGGCTCCACTCCCTCTTCCTGCTCTTGGCAGCTGTGTCTGCTCAGGTGTGGAGTTCCCATAAATGGATTTTGAAGTTTTAAGTATCTTTCTTTGAAAGAGAAAAACAGGTAGGTAGCTAGTTGGGTAGAGATAGTAAGGGAGGGGGTGTGGGAGAGATAGATGGTGGAGAAAGCTAAGCAAACGTTCCTCTTTCTGTCTGTTAACGCATCTAGTCTTGCTTTTTTATGTACAGCTAAAGAATAACCAAAAACCTTCCACAGACATGATGATGCCAGTATTTTACAAATCTGAGAAGTTTGACCAGAGGGGAAGAAGTGAGCCTGTTTGACCTAAGTTCCCCGATCTTTTTTCCTCAGCATATTGAGATTGATAGTCGGAGTCTCAGGCAATCTCATGCTCATGAAGTAATTAAACAAACCCCCTTCTGTTTCCACCCACTGCAGAGTCCTGGCGGGCTCATCAGTTTGGACAGGTGTGGAGGAAAATCTGCAATCATTTTCAGATGGTGCAAATTATTCTCTTTTTGTTATCTACTGGGCATTACCCTTTCCCCCAAAAAAGTGGTTTATTAATATATGCATTCCTAACTTTCATATTTTCTATGGGTGGAGAAAATGAACAGCATGTATCATGCACACTATGCGGGGTAAATGCTATTTAAATCTCGTTTGAGCTGCTAAACATCTCACTGACACGGGAATCACTGGCTGGAGTCCAGGTTTGTTGGGGTTTGGTTTTTTCTTTTCCTTTTGAGGAGGGGTCAGACTTTTGAGAACTAAGCCATCTGTCCGGCAAGTTATTTTAAGGCTTTAATAACAAATACTTTGCAATTTATTTTAATGTGTAGGGGAGAAAATTAATGTTTTGCAAAACCTGATATCTTTAGAAATGTCTTCCACGTCCTGTTTTGTTATCATTTTGGTGTTGTAATCCCGATTTGGTAGCACACATCTTTGTACTAATGTTTTTGCAGAATTAATTAGTTCATTAAAAGCAGCATTTGAAAACGGGCATGTCAGTACCGCAGTGCACATCTTCAGAAGGCTCTTGCTTCTAAGAGGCAGAGAGCTTCTCCTAAAACAGGTGCAGGGGTTTTGCAGCTGCATATTAAGCTGCAAGGCTTTGAAGAATGTCTGCTGCCTTCTTTGAGGCTGGTTCTCTGGGACTCTGTGGTTGCTGTTGTTACTGAGTTTTGATGGCTAATGCAATGAACTCCTCGGCACCGCAGATCTCATCAGCTGCAGAGAACTTTGCATTTTAGTTGTTTCATACCTGCCTGACTGGGGTCTGCATAGCTTACTTTCAACGTCCTGTCTACTCCTTCAGCAAATATTTAAGGAGTGCCTGGTGGGCCCCTGGCACCGGGGCCAGGTACTGGGGTTGGGCGTTGAAGAAGGCAGTTGTGTGCTCCCGTGGAGAGTCCTGTTGGGGAGATAGACATTAAACAAATAACCGCTCAAGAAACTGCTTAATTACAGTGGGGACAGGAGACACAGAGAGAATTAAAAAGTGCTATGAGGAGGAAGATGTGGTTCACTGACTGCTACCAGGGGAGTTGTCAAAGAAGGTTTCCCTGAGGAAGTGTCATTTCAGCTGGAACCCAAAGACGAGCAGGGCTGACCTGGGTGTGGGGTGGGAGCGGTGGTGAGAGGAAACCTTCAGGCAGAGAACGCAGTACGTGCCGGTGTCCAAGGTGGTGCGAGCTGGCCCAGGGCCGTGGGAGGAGGAGGAGGCCAGGTGAGGCCGGGGCAGCGCAGCAGCTGGACCGCAGGGCCTCGCGGGCCCTCTGAGGACTTGAGACTTGACTTTCTGACCCTGCTGAGCCTTAAGCAGCGATGCAGAAAGCAGGCAGCACTTTTTCTCTACGAGCCAGGAGCCGCTATAAAGCACGGGTGATGTGGCTTCAGAGGCCAGAAGTAGTTGCTCTCAGATGACCTCTAAGGTTATGGGAGTAGGTCCTTGCCTTTGTTGGAAAGATTAACAGCGAGAGATAGTAGTTTAAAAACCAACAAACGAGCAAACACTAACCGTGGGCTCCAGCCTGGGAGCATGACTGTAAGATGATCGGAGCTGTTAGATTCCTTGCCCCCAGTACTCCCCTTCGGTTGGGCTCACTTCTAGGTTGTGACATATGAATACATATAGTACAGTTTCTAAAGTGGAAATAGCTGTATTGACAAATACAATTTACCATTCAGAAAAGAACAAAGAAGAACATCAGATACCTCAGTTCTCGGATAGGTCTAGTTGTGTCTGAACTCGGGGCCCGTGAATGACTTCCAGAGTCCTATGAACTGTGGAAAACTGCATGTAAAATTTTGTGCAGACATGTATTTTATTTTTCAGAACGTTCTGAAAGGGATCTGTGACCCAAGAAAGATTTGAAGACACTGATAAATCAGAAGACCTTTAGGTTTCAGAGGAAATATTTATGTCATTTCACAAGGCTGAAGTGGGGTAATTGGGTGGAGATATCAGTCAGTGGGTTTGAAACAACCTGGAGGTCCGAAAGTGCCTGGGGCTGCTTGTGAGCTGTGTCACAGGGGACTTTATGTAGTCCACCTCTTGGAGATGCCGTTAAGTGCCTAGATTGAAGGGGACATTGAATTAGAGGTCCCAGTGTCCTTTACTTTTCCAATTAAGGACCTTTAAAGGAGCACGCCAACCTGCTTGAAGGAAATCAGAAGAGGACAAGGTTTCCAGGGCTTCAGACATCAATGCCAGAAATCTGAGAATGATGTGACTGTTCCTGCTGCAGCAGAGGTGTGGGAATAGTTGAGACTGAAGCTTCATCCTAAGGAAGCCTTTGGAAATCCTGAGAAGGAGCCTTTGGACGCACTGGGAAAAACGATCAGAAACCGCTGGGAGTCTGACTGTGACTGGGGAGCAGGACAGGGAGGCGGCCTTCTCTGGTCGTTTAGAAGTTCACTTTCCACCTGGAAGTGCTGAAGTACGACTCACGCCTTGGTCTAAGCCTGCGACTTAAGGAGTTTGTGTTTCTAAAGCCTGGTTCTTGGACCAGCAGACTGGCTGATCAGCCGAGTGCTTCAGGAAGAACCAGCCAGCTCTCCTTTCTCTAAAGGCTTCTGTAATGTAAATAGGAACAGCGATCTTTCCAAGTTATTACCCTGTTAACAGGTTGACAGATATGTGCAAATTGTGACTCACTGCTCAATTTGGCACTAAATTAATGTCGTTCTGCACCGCGTCTGCTCAAGTGTAAACTAGTCACCACTGCTGTGTTAGTGCTTGTTTGCCTATATTCCAAAGGTAAAAATTAAAAGTAATTCCATCCTGCCGCAGAACGGAGCGCGACATATGGTGCAAGTGTGGGAGGGGGGCGCACTGTTCCTACCTGTCGTCCGCCCCGCGCTCAGAGCCGGGCCATACATGCCGGAGGGCACATCCGGGAGGAGACCCAGACCACCTCCCATACCGACCCCCCCCCTCCCCCGCTCTCCCCAGCGGAAAGGAAATGTCATCTTGCCTCCAGCTTTTTAATTTGCCATTCCAAGCTTTCCTTATTTCTGTCAAGTCACTAGCGGTGGATCTGCGTTTTGAAGGTTGGGTCTATTTGAAAATGAAATGTTTTGATTTTGCTTCTAGGATTCAGACATTGTTTTCGTCAGTTGAAGACGCAGCTGACTTTCTCTTTTTGGCAAATACATAGTGTCACCTGTAAAAAGGAAATTTGCATCTCCTTTATGTTAGGCACGGGAATGAAAAACAGTCTCCTTGAAATGCATTTTTACAAGATTAATAAAATCTTCGGATTGAGTTTGCTGAGCTTTATCTGAGATCATTAGTTGGGGAGGGAACAAAAACTCCCATACTTTCCCATGTCCGCAGCAGATACTTTCCCTAGGAGTTCTTCTCCTGCCACTGCCCTTCCTTTATAAAGAGTCATAAATAAGGGAGTCCAGAAGTGGCAAGGAGCTTTTGTTGTCTGTCCACGGAGAACTCGGACCCCTACGAAGAGCAAGCAAAGTCGGCTAGCTGGCATAGACTCCTGAAAATCTACACACTGAACTTGGTTTCTGGAATCATCTCCTAACCTACCCATTCCCCTAAATTCCTAGCCTACGAAAGAGACAAGTTTTCTAGAAAGTGTTTTTGAAACCTTCAAGGTGAAAGATACAAGGGGGAGCAAATTATGACGTTCCCTTTGTGCTGAAGTTCTGCAATTCATTTGCATTCTGCTGTCCAGAGCTATGATGACTATTGATTGAGGATCGGTGCAGAAGACCTTGCCCGTCCCCTTCCTATTAACATACACTTAGCAATGACCTCCATTCATGCAGGACGTGGATTTTTGCCCCCTGCTGGGGCTGAAGTAATGGTGTAAACCACACACATAGAGTTAGCAAAGAAGTGTGTAAATGCAGAAATGTTTCCAGTGACCTGGTGTAAACTTTTGACAGGAAGTTTGCCACGTGTCTTCCACCATTTCAAGGAACAGGCAGTAATGAAAAAAAAATGAGTGAATTTCCTCCTTTCTTCATCTTTTCACCTCTTTTGTAGCATTTAAGCTTAGAGCCAAGGTTGTGTGTCGTGAAGCTGTAAATCTGGAAGCTACGTGGGAGCTGCCGCGTGATGTCTTAGTCAGTCTGGTTCTTGGCCACCCAGGAAAGATTGTTTTCTAAACCATTTTCAAAATCAGTAGAATGACGTCTTACCTTTTAGAAATGCCTCTTGTTCTTTCTGAGCTAGGTCGCTTTTTGATGCCATGTCCTCCTCTTATGGTCCTGTCTAGAGATGGAAGGTAGCTGTTTGGTACCCGGTTTGTAAACGCCATTTGCATACTTGAAGAATCTCCAGGTGTCCCCGAAGCGCCCTTCTCCCCAGGAGCCAGCAGCCTTCTGCTCACCTCCTCCTCTTCTCACCTGTCTCTGGCTCCAGTCTTACCGTTGTCGTCACTTAACCGCTGGGCCTTCTGAAGTTTTTCCTCTTCCTTTTTCAGGTCCTTTTTCAAGTTTAAAACTGGTGTACCATTCTCTAAGGAAAACCGGATAGGTTAATCACAGGATTACTCCATGCCTTCCATGGCTCATACGCTGATGATCACTTTTTAGCGAATGGTGTTACGTTGTCTGCTACCTGCCATGAGCCCCAGGTTTCAAACTAAAATCTTTTCATGTTGTGAGTGGAGAGCTGCCCTCCCTCTTCTCCCAAGAGAACATAGCTTTTCTGTGTCCCTGATCTAATGGACGTATAATTTAATTTGTCATATCCAACGGATACGAAATCCAATGTAAAATCCTTAACAGATAGATCCACGTCTCAGCTATTATATTATACGTCCCCTTTGGGTCCCTGTGATTGGATGGTGAGCACAAATGCTGCTATGATTTTATTCTCGGAGGATCTGAGCCAGACCCAGCTCTGTTGATTCCGTGGGATGGCGTTTTCTGAATGAGCTTCCACTGGTGGTAGGGAGGGGCAGGGATTTGTCACGACTGAGAGGGGACGTTTTTGCAGCATATGCCCATGATATACCAATAGGAGTATTTATAATTTTTGAGTTCTGGGTATCACCAGGCATCATGCTAAGTGCTTAGTGTCAGTTATCTCCATAATGATTAACACTTTTAAGACATACAGGTTCCTTGGGCCAGAAGAACAAAGGACTGCCTTTCAGAGGAATGTTTCCAAGGAAAAATGGAGCTGATAGATTGTCTGATGTGTTTGTCTGCAGTGAGAGGAATTTTAGAGCCAGGTAGAGAGTTTAAGGGATAAAACTGTAATAGGTACGCAGAAGACTAATCAAATGAAAATCCAGTTAAACAAAAAACTGCACAAGTAAATGAATGTACTTATGAGCCATTATGTGGCTCAGCTGTTAAAAAATATACACAGAGATTTCAGGATGTAAACAACAAATACTGATTTAAGCAAAAATTGTGATATAATCTGAATTTATTAGACTCAAACCAGGAAAACAGGACTAACTTCAGGTATTTAAAACAAAAGGAATTCAATCCAGAGAACTGATTTTTCAGGTGATTGAGATGAGAAGCCAAGCAAGGAACAGTGAGGCCAGCACAGGTGAGTGAAACAGGAAGCTGCTTCCATCCCTGGACCAGAAGGACAGAGGGAGGGTCCCTGTGATTGGAGCCCAGTGGCCAGGAAGGAGGCAGAGCTAAATTCTGATCTATGGAAGAAAGCCATGAGGTCATACCTTGAAATGAAAAACCAAGAACTAGCATTAAAAGCATATCACGTGGAACGACGAAGGCAAATACCAAAAGAAATCACTAAAAAATGGGCAGTTCTGGAAGGCAGGAGGAAGAGCTGGGGAGTAGTATTTCTCCTAAAAAGCCTCGTAAATCGCATTTGCCTTCTTAAGAATGTATTTCATTGACGAAAAATTAAGTTGAAAAGAGAAGTCTTGCGTGCACTGTAGATTTGTACTTCAGTGACCAGGGTTCCAGTTCAGACACGTGTGTTTCTTTTCCCACCCAGATACGTTGATGACGTGATCAGCCGCATTGACAGGATGTTTCCTGAAATGTCCATCCACTTATCCAGACCCAATGGAACATCGGCCATGCTTCTGGTAAGTGCTTCCTGACCTATTTGTAGGGACATGTGAGAGAAAATTGGCCTCAAGGTTGAATCTGTTTCTGTGTTGTCAGATCTCTAGAATGGAAATTAAATCCCAGCTTGGTGGTGAATAGCATATTTCTTTTTACTGGCATTGTGTAGGTTAAGCATTCTGCATGCTGAACCCTTGCTTTTGAATGAAATTACGGAGCCATCTGAGAGTTACCCAGACAGGAGAGACAGTGTGAGACCTTTTCACCTGTAAGTCAGTTCATGGCTTGGGTGAATCTGTTCTACGTTGTTACCCAAAGACAGCAGGAATGCTCAGCTATTGGATCCTGCTCACGAAAACAGCCTCTTAAAACAGAACAGGTTCTGTGGAAAATCATTTTTTAAATCTGTTACGTATTTGAAGAAAATGTTCTGAGACCTTGTCACTGACAGCTTCCGATTTTGTTGTTTCTGTTTGGGGTTTGCTTTGAGCAGGTTGACATGGTGAGCCTCACCGTTAATGTTTGTATTTGCACAAATTCACCAAAGACAGGTGTGTTTGGGAAAGACAGTGGAATAGAAATGTCAGATTATGTTAGTAGTTAGAAAGGCGTAGAAACTTCAGTGATGAGACACGTTTCTAAACGCTGTGAACTAATACATGCTGGAAGGCCACTTCCCTGGGCACAGGTTTTGAGGAGCCACCACCTTTACAGAAAGCAGAATAAGTCGAATCAGAGCAGTGATTTTTGATGCATATCCGGAAGGTGAGCTTCAGGGCTGGTGTCTTTTACGTCTCTCCAGCCCTGCTGCTCCGGGGCCCCGTATGAAGTCCGCATAGTTTAGCATTTTAATTTCATAAACTCTTACAAATAGCCAGTCACCCAGGATGAGTTACTGTTCACTCAGTCTGTTCACCCAAAGAGAACAGGCTTATTGTGTGTGCACGTGTGTGTGTGTTTTCTCTTAGGGGAGGAGAAGATGTGGGATTATTAAATGGGTGGTATTTCGTGTGGGAGAAAAAATTAGTGAGGTTCAGCTGGGTCACAAGCTACTTTAAAATTCTTTCAGTTGAAAAAAACACAGGGACTGAGATAACAGTAGTTCTCTTAATAGAAGAAGAAAACAGTTCGGATCTGTCTGTAAAACACACGATAATTTCAGCTTCCGTTAAACGTACAAATTGTCGAACTTTCAGATCCTCAGGACCCAGCGGCTGAAACATAAATCCTACTTTGGGAATACTTGACAGGGACCAAGGAGTTAATGAGGATAGAAACAAAAGCATCCTCAGTGAGATAGCTTTGTTCAAATTATCTCTGGGTCATTGAGCTTCCGTTTCGTGATGAAGGTAGGACTTTGGCATTGACAGGAACGAGCGTGGAGAACGGGGGTTGTGGGTAAACGGGTCTGAGACATTCAAGTTACTTCCACCTGAGAAAGCTGGCTTTTTTTTTTTCACAATGACCTGTCAGCCTCATCTGCTTTCTCGCGGAGCTTCTGTTTAATAGACTGATGGGAGAGTTTAGGGACTCGACTCAAGAGCGGAATCCTGTTTTATATGTACTGGTTTTACTGCCACGAGTGGCTGATGCAGAGCACTCTGCATCTGGCCAGCTGGCTGTTATCTTTCTTGGGTGACATGGGAAGTCACATAACAGGGTGCTTGTTTATAGGAAAAGCAGTGTGTGATCTGAATCAGATTCAAATTGCCGGGTGGATAATCATCCTTTTAACATAATCGCTGTCTTTGGCTTCTTCACTTTTAAAAAGGTGGTGTTTTATTAAATTACAGATCTCTAGGCCATTTGCTGCGGCCACACACATCTCCGAGGTCAAAGGGAATCCTCACCTGGGAGGAGAGCAGGACCGGCAGCTGCCATCTCCCCTGACCCTTGCTGGTCACCTGTTCCCTCTCACGGGTGGAGAAGGCTGGGGCTGTGCTGTGGGCAGTTGAGCCCCGCCGCACGAGCTTCAGGCAGGAGTCAGAAGTTGTTTTCTGGAGATTTGTCTGGAGTGAATCATGCTAAGCTGGAAGGCAGTGTACTCTGAATGCTCTGGGAATCGAGTGAGACTGACGGGGAGGGACCAGCTGCTGAAGCAGGACACATTTGAGCAGTCTCTGCTGACATCTCCCTTTACCTGCGTTGGCTGAGGCCTGCAGCGTTCCTGTGTGCTTTTTAATAAACTGCATTTCCTCCTGAATCGGCCAGGCTCCCTTGAGTGCAGGCAACAGAAACCTGCTCTGCTCGACTTGAGCAGGAAGAGGGTGGGTTTGGGTCTTTGTTTTGCCTTTTAATGATGCTGGATGCTCAAAGATACAGTGAGCTGACCTGCCAGGAGGGACCAAAACCAGAGTCGCCCCAGGGGTGCCGGCTCAGGACAGCCGTCCCTTTGGGACTCTGTGGCCCAGGTGACCTGGCATCAGCTGCCTCTCGTCCTGTGCCGGTGCTCACCGCTCCCGGGAGAAACGCTCACGCCTCCCGACCCCCCGTTCCTTCCCTGGCCCGGGGACACGTCCTGCCTTGGCAGCTGCACAGGACTGTGGAGTTGAGGGGTCAGTCCCCAGGGGAAGAGAGACAGGGCCGAGAAAGCAGCCTCCCTCCAGACACCCATCCCCAGTAGCGAGCTGGTGGCTTACCTGGCGCTCGTCTCTTACACCCTCTGGGTGGGCCTCGAGGTGGGCTCCCAGTTTCCATTTACAAGTGAGGAAACCAAGGTGGCCCGGGACACCGCTTCCCGCCTCCAGGCTGCTTCCTCCTCCCATCTCTATTGTCATTCATGATGAGGAGGCACCAGGCGGGTCGTTTTTTTTCCTTAATTTTTTCAAATTGTGTAATATGATACATACAAAGGAATATATGTAACGTGTTTGTCCATTATAAAGTGTAGTGACCAGCCCGTGACTCACCACTCAATCAAAGAAGTAGAACACAACCAACGTGTGCTTCTCCCCAGACCCTGCCTCTCCCCCCAGAATCACCACCGTCCTGCCAAGCTTCCCCTTCTCTTCCTTTCTTAGGTACCGTTTACAACGTGGGCATGCATCCCTAGATAAGGTATCACTGAGCTTTGTTGAAGTTTGAACTTTATAAAACTGTCGTGCTGTGTGACTGGTTCTGAGACGTGTCGCGTTGGTGGTGGTTGCTGGTGATTTGGCCGTCTCGGGTGTTAGGTCCCAGTCCACTCTGCGGCTGAGCACGCTTTATCCCTCCTCCGGTCAGTGCATGTTTGGGTTGTTTCCGGTTTTGCTTTTTAAATAGTGGTGGTGTGAGCATGCTTGCACTTACAGCAGGGTATCTTTTTAAGCTTTAGCCCAAGCCATGGAGCCAGTGCAGGCCCCTGTCTGGTGGAGGAAGGTGAGTGTTGGGAGCAGTGGGGCACAGTTTTTCCAGAAGAGTCGCTTAAGTTGTGAAATACAGTGGCCACACCGGTGTACAGATGGGCCCAGAAATGGCTCTGGCTAAATGGCCTGGCCTCCGCGGTCAGCATGTCCCTCTGACTTTGTTGTCGCTATGGATCTCCTCTGATTTTGGTGTTTGAACACAGAGAGGTTTTCGGATTATTTGTGCACGGGCATGGGAAAAAATGGCGTATGCGCGAGTATTCCATGGACAAAGGGTAGTTTTGCTGGTCCCGTTTTGGTTCCCTCCTTCACCAAGCAATCACTGCCAAGAAGCAGTGAGGCGCCTTGGATGCACCGTCACGGGGAGCCCCGGCCTGTCATCAGCTGTTTCTACACGATGTGGAAGAAAGGAAAACACGAGGACTGTATATAGAATTGGCACTTTTTAAGGTGATCTGGGGTCAGTTTGGCCATCTAAAGCTAAACCTGCCTTTTCTCATTGGCCTGGAGGCCTCGGAAGCGTTGGGAGCAGTCACCTTCCAGCCAGAGCCCCGTGCTTGACCTGGAAGTGCAGGCGTGAATCCGCTTCCTGCTCATCTACCCACAGGGAGGGCAGGTGTAGGAGATGGGGCGGGGGGGAGGGAAGGGAGGGCAGATGGGACTGAGTTAGTATTTGCTGAGTGAATACACTAATGACAGACAGAAGCATCCTTCTCTAGCGGATGTATCGGTTTCCCCACGCCCTCGTGGCTGCTACTCAGGGAGGGGGAGGAGCAGGCATTGATACTAACCTGGTTCCAGAACTCCCAGGACAGCTGTGGCCTCGACCTTCTGGCGTCTCCATGAACCTTAGGTAATGGAACAGAGCCTGTACCGGCCAAGTCCTAGCCAGCGTGAAACCCGACCCCTCAGCCTCCTGCACAGCCTTTAACCACACTGCGGCCAGCTCCCTCCACTCTGTTGGGGGGCTGCTTTGGTGCTGTGTAAGTTAATAACTCGTGACAGAATAAATCCTGTTTCGTTCTTTGAGGAGATGAGCTCAGTCATCCCAAAATAAACCTAGCTATGTTGATATTTAGTTTCAGTTAATCTACCGCCTAACATCCCATTATTAATTTTCTTCCAACAGTCAAAATATTGTAAGAGCTTAACTGAGTCAGACTAGAACAAGCAGCTGGCTTCTTTCGGCATTTAAAATATTAATCTGCAATTTTTGACTGATCCACTAGGTATAAAAATGTAAGAAAAGAAGAAAAAGATGAAGCTGCATCCATGGCATTTGAAACATATCTTAATATTTTATAAAGTAATCTTTCTTCATATGTTATACGATTTACAACAGATAAAACTCATTTGTCAATCTCTCTAATATACGATTTAACCAACCTTCAATTTCTCTAACATCTTGGTGCCTTATTTTTGAATGACACATCTGTTTAAAACCGTTTAGACGCATTATCTCATACTACTGTATCCCAGGCTCTCTGAGACAGGGAAGACGGGAACAGTTAAACTGCTTAACTAACCTGGGCCTTGATTGCCCTGCTGGGTTCAGTAGTCCAAAACCTTAGTAGGCCTAGGACTCACCAGTGTAGTTTGTGGAAAAGGCACGTTCCTGGCAGGCAGCACAGAAATTCAGATCCAGCAGCTCTGGGGTGGAGCCCAAAAGCCACCTTTCCTGCCCGAGCCTCAGGTCACCTATGCAGCGCTTTTAAGCCTTCGTGCTTTTGGAGTTCCAGCGAAGGGGTCTTTGTGGTAAGTCCTAGGAGGAGCGTCAGACTCTCGCGAGCTAGGTTGCTGAAGCATCCCTGTGCTTGTTCCGGAAACACTCTGGGCACCGGGAGAGGAAGGATGGTGCTGGGTGCTGTCCAGCACTGACCAGAGCCCCTGCACGCGCGGAGCCTACCTTCAGTTCAGAATGGAAACCGGACAGGAGGCCCCTGAGTTGTTGTCTAAGATGATGGCAGAGGGTGACAGGGCTGAAGGGGGGATGAAGCGGGACAGGCTGGAGAGAGACCGAGGGCCCTGTGCGGGTGGAGCTGGGTGCGGAGAGGCCCTCTGAGAGAAGAGACCGCAGGAGGGGAGGCGGCGGGGTGAAAGGCCCCAGCAGAGGGCAGCGGTGTGTTCAGGTGAAACCCTGGAGTGGGGTGGCTGGAGCGTGGGGAGCGAGGGGAAGAGAGGGAGGAGGTGAGACTTCTGCACAGGCAGGGACCAGACTCGGGTCCTTGCACACTTTTGGGGGGGAGTGCTGGGCATTTTATATTTTAAATTTTAACTTCAGGTAAAATTGATCATAGTCCTTGATCGAGGATCACACTGTCGTCACTGATCCCGGCGTGGCCCTTGCATGGTTATAATGCCTAGCCCCAGAGCTGGGACGTGTCTAAAACCTGGCAGGGAGTGTCCGCCTCCGGCCCCAGCCCCGGCCCTGCTGGGAACTCTTGTCCCTGCCTTTGTTGGTCATTCTCTGTCCTTTTTTGAGGGAGGATTTAACACAACTATATGTATTCCTGAATATATATATATAGTATATTCTTTAATTTTGCCTGTTTAACTTAATCATTTTTAAAGGGTATCACATGTTGTCTTCAAGGACTTCATTTTTTCACTCCACATTCTTTTTTTTTTTTTTAACTAAATGTCATTCAGATTGTTGGTTTAGCTATAGCTTATTCATTTTGCTGATACAAAGTATTCCATTATATGAATATATCCTAATTTGGTTATCCATCTTTCTGTCAGTGGTCATTGATTTGTGTCTAGTTTTTTGTTTGTGTATTATGAACAGTATGCTTTGAACATTCTTGTTCGTGTTCCTTGGGCCCCATGGGCTAAACTTTTCCTTGGAGCTACTCCTAGGAGAACAGTGCTTGGTTTAGGGCAGTGGCTCTCAGTGGGGATGATTTTTGCCTCCAAGTGGACATTTGGTAGTGTCTAGAAATGTTTTTAATTGTGGGGGGAGGGGTATTACCGACCTCTAGTGAGTAGAGACCAGAGATGCTGCTGACAGATGTCTTACAGTGAGCAGGACAGTCCTCACGTCGAAGACTTATCCAGCCCCCAATTAAGGTGCCGAAGTTGTGCCCCCTGGTTTAGGGCACACAAATAGTCAGCTTCCCATGAAAATGCCAAAATGTTTCCTGAACAGGTGCCCTCATTTACACCCCACCACCAATTCTGCAGTAGTAAAAACAATTTTTCCCAACATACAGAGACTTAGATAATAATTTTAGTTGTCCTTCAGAAGTTTCTTAAGACCATCCAGGACTAAAATTCTGTGATGCTCTAGCACTCGGTTTAGGCATCTGTACCCATATTTTAACACAGCATACCCATTTTTTTTGTCACAGCACAGAGTATTACCGAAACTCTTTGTTGTTTTGTTTTTGGTTTTGTTTTTGTTTTTGTTTTTGTTTTTGTTTTTGTTTTGGTAAAAGCCATTTTATAAGGGAAGTCAGTTTTTATAGTTCTGCTTCACTTTTGACAGGTCAAAAATTGGTTTATCAAACCTGGTTCCAAAAGACATTTGTTTCCAAAAATCAGATCCTTCCTTTATAACAGCAGTTCTCAAATTATGGGTTGGCAACAAGGATTGCAGAGGCCCTTTCAGGGAGGCCACAAAGTCAGCACTGTTTTTATGGCAATACTGAGACCCCACTTTCCTTTGTCACTCTCGTTCATTCACAGGTTCACAGTGGAGTGTCCCAGAGACTACCTCCTGTGACATGACATCATCTTGCTGACACCTGTTGGCTCTTGTAGTCTTGCTTTTTAAATGTTTCTGTTTTATTTCTAATACAGTAGATATCAACAGCTATATCCCACAGGAACAAAAGCTCCTTGAGGGCCTCAATAATTTTCAAGAATATAGAGAGGTCCTGAGACCAAAATGTTTGAGAACTGCTGCTTAAGGAGGTTATTCAATAACAGTGTAGCAAACTAAGTTTCAAAAGATGGTTCTAGAATTGTTTGTTGCAATGACAGTGATATGAATGGAGCTTTATTAGTGATTAAATGCTCTGAAGTTTAAAAAAAGTAAAAGTCAAAGGAATGTGGGACATTCCACAGGACAACTCGGTTTCTTCAACAAAGTCAATCATGTGGGCAAAGTGGGAAGGGTGGAATGCTTAAAAGGTTTAACAGCAGTATGTGAAGTGTGGCCCTTGTCTGAATCCTGATTCAAAACAAACCAACTGCAAAAGAGTATTTTTTTAAGCAATCCGAAGGAGCTGCATGTGGGCTCAATTTCAAATGGCGCCAAGGAATTGTTGGTGATCTTGTTAGATCTAATAATGTCCTCATGGTTATGAAACAAAAGATCTGTTGTTTGAAGGTAGGTCCATAGAGCTGAAATGACATGATATATGATGTGTGCTTTAAAATACTTCACCAACAAAAAGCAGGGGATAAACAAAGGAGATGTTTCAAAACCTTGAAAATTTTTAAACCTGGGTGGTTATTAAGCAATATCTCTTCATTTATGTTTGAGAATGTTCACAGTAAGAAACGTTGTGGATGGCTGTCTCAGTTCAAGTCTCTCCATATATCTTCCAAACAATACAGAAAAACAAGAACAAATAAACACAACAAAGAAACCAAAAACACCCACACTCCAAATTACGTGTGAGTTAAAAAACAAACAAGTCCTTGTTAACTGTCACCTGTGCTAACCTTTGCTGACGAAAAAGCGCATCGTACAGAAGAGTGCACGCTGTATAATTGCATTCTGTGAGGTTTTGGAACAGCCAAAGCTAAGGTGGAGAAAAATCGGACAGTGCTTGCCAGCTGGGATGGCAGAGCACCCTCGGCTTGGGAAGGGCACAAGGAGGCGTCTCATGGTGGTGGGATGGGAGTATTGTGCATTTTGATAGAGGTGTGGTGGTATGGCCTTATGCAGTTGCCAAAATTCAGAGAATGGTACATTCTAAAAATTTATGCATTCTATTGGAGGCAAATTTTAACCTCAAAAAATTTGTTTTTACCAAATGTCAGACTCCTCTTAGTCATGTGTTTGCCTTGGTGTTTAGGGGTGAAGAATACTGATGTCTGCAACTTTCAGATTCTTCAAAAAAGTAAGCTGTATGAGTGGATAGACAGATTAATATATAAGTTATAAAACAATAGAACACAGTGACAACAGTCATAGACTCCAGCTCAATGGAATGTGGGTGTTCACCCTACAATTCTTTCAACTTTTTACATGCTTTGAAATTTTTTATAATAAAATGTTGAAGGAATAAACACTTTAACTAAAGAAATCCCACCCCCACCCCCCCAACCAAGGAAACAAACACCACAAAGCGGAAGAAAATTGTTCAAGACAGACGGCACTCCAGACTGGTTTGAATACCCTCAAGCATTTGAAGAGATGAGAAAACAAATCCTGAAATCAGAGATTCAGAAATTAAAAACAGAAGTAAGCGGGAAAGATGACAAAATGAAAAGGATTTACCGTACCCAGGAAAATGATAAAATTATCTCAGAAATTAAGACTAAATTTCAAGATGCTCAAGGAGAAATAGATTCAAATGAAATTTAATAAAGGGCATTGAAGAAAGACTGGGATACAACCAGGAGAATGAAAATAAGATAAAGAAGTAGAAGGGGTCAGAGAGAAAGTGGTTGAAGGGAAACACAAAGAAGAAACAACACGTACATAATTGGAGTCCATGAAGAAGGAAAACAAGATGATGGAACAGGAAGAACTAATACGGAAAACTGTAGTCTAAGAAAAATCCCTAGAAATTAAAGGTCTGAGTCTGCACCTTTAAAGAGCTCCCTGGTACTGGGGAAAATTGACCGCCTACAGTCTAGTCTAAGGTGCATTCTAGTGATGCTGTCAGACTTCAGAGATAAGGAAGAAATCCTCAAGGCTTCCAAGCAAAAACTCAAATAACTTACATGGCAAAAGAATTAGACTGGCACCAGATGTCTCAAAAACAATATATAAAGCAAGGCAATGATGCAGCAGCATTTTCAAAGAAAGTGTGAATCAAAGATAAATATGTCTTTCAAGTATCAGAGAGAAACCATTTTTAATACAAGAATTCTGTACTCAGTAGCCCACCTTGAGGAATCTACTGGAGGGTAGGATTGACACAAGAAAGAGATGAGTGGGGAAACTTCAGCCCAAGGACTGATAGTGAGCATTAATTGTTGACATAAGACTAAAACAAAGGTGGTAATAAGAGTCAGGTAATAATGTATAAATGTTATGTGCTCTTAACACAGTAGAAATAATGTAAACAAAAATGAGAGAAGGGATAGGAAAAGATGAAAGTAGAATGAGCCCATTGATTTTTACATATGTAATAGATAAGATTTAAAGGATACCATTAAAAATTGACAAATGAAATGCTCAGATGGTATCTAAGAAAGTGGGAGTCTGAGGGCATTAAAATGTATAGATGCAAAGGTAGACACGAGAACAAAAATATCAGCCTTTCTAAATACCATCAATCAATAAGTAACCAGGTGGGCAGGCAAAGAAAACGTCACTTAGAGAAGGAAGCACTGAACATGTGACACACATAATAACTATGCAGTTCTGTGACCAGGTTGAGACCACATGTTTTGATCATATCAATAGATGTGAAGGAATAGAATGTACTCATTAAAAGAGTTCACACTGGTTGGTATTAAAGTTCATATAGAAAAGAAGCATGCAAGAATGAATAGAAGACCGAAATAAGAAAAGCTACCAGGGCACGTTGCCCTGCTGGGCATGAAAAGCCTCTATAATTAAAAGTGTGTGGTGTTGGCTCGTGGATAGGTAAACAGGCTAGTAGGATAAAACAGACTAGAAATAGACTCAATTACATTTGAAAGTTTAGCATGCGATAAAGGTGGCATCTGACATCAACAGGGCCTCCATCATAAAACGGAAAAAAACTGAGGTGGCAAAAAAACAGCAAAGTCAGAAGACAGCTGACAAGCTGGGAGAAAATATTTACATGTATCACAGATAACAGGCCTGAGATACCTGAGGTCATTTTTTAACTCTTAAGTGGGGAAGACCAAAGATGGGATAGTAAAGGAGGGAAAGGGACAGTTCACCCCACCCAAAGATATAAATGGTGCTCAACCATATGAAGAGATGTTCAACCATACCCATAATTAGAGACATGCAAATTAAACCTGTGCCCGAGGTACCATTTCTCACCTACCAGACTTGCAGAAATTAAAGAGTACAACAACACATTCTGTTGGTGAGCCTGTAAGGAAAGACACTATCACACACTGCTAGTGGGAATGCACATTGGTGCAAGCTTTTCGGAGGGACTGTGGCAATGTCTGGTAAACCTATGTATGCATTTACCCTTTGACCTGGCATGCCACTTCTAGGAATTTACCCCGGAGACACACCTCCAACAATACGAAAATACATATGCGCAGGGTTATTAACTGCAGCTTGTTTGTGATTGCAAAATACTAGAATTAACCTCAATGCCTGGGCAGAGGAGAGCGATTGAATGAAACGGCCAGCGCCATTTCTTTTTTCATCTTTAAAAAAAGAATGAGAAAGACCTCTGTGACTCACCGGAAGTGATTTCTAGGGTATATTGAAAAAAACAAGTGCAAGAGTATCCTTAATATGCTTCCTCTTTTGTAAGGAAGAAGGGGATAAAAAAATATCTGTTATTGCTTCATTTGCGGAAGAAACAAAGGAAAGATGATAAAGCTGAAAGAAAGAGGCTGGTCAGAGGGAGGTGGGTGGGAACAGGGCAAGACAGATGTGTGTAGTGAGGGGGACATGTCTCTGAGAATACCTTTGTGTGTAGTTTTGACTTTTAGAACCATAGTAATGTTTCACATATGCAAAAAAACAAACAAACAAGTAAAATTGAATAGAGTGGATTTTTTAATAAAGGAGTGCGAATAGAAATAAATAAACCTAACTATATTTCAAATGAATAATGTGACTACCCTTTGGGGAAGGGATGGAGAACTAACCCTCGTATCCTTTGATCACAGCATTTTGACTCTAAATCCTCGAGCTAAGGATTGTCAAGTCTGTGAATGAATACTTAAACTCTACATAGTTTGCCAGTTTTTCATAGGGGGTGTAGGCTAACAATTCTAAAGCTACTTTATGTGTATTCTAGGATTGAGCAAATAAGGAAATACATTGTGGATAATGGGAACCAGGTTTCTCCCTTTTGGAGAGGACGTTACAAAAAAGGCAGAATGCTAGAATAAATTCTTGATGTTGGTGAAACTGGAAGTGTCAATATGAACTGATTGTTTTTGACATGTAAGTGTGTGTACACATACACGTGTGCACATATGTCCTAACTGTCTGCTGAGAAGGTCTGCAAGCAGTGAGACTCCAGGACTCTGTTCTCCCCATCTTAGTTTCTCAACATCGTTCTCACTAATGAGAACTGGGCTCCTTGAAGAAAAGACTGATTCCAGAGCGGGGGCCGTACAAGGTGAACCTGGAACATCTTGTGCTGCAGCAGGGGGAGTGCTCACAGAGTGATGGGGGTGTGTCACATGGACACTGAAGCCGGTTTGAAGGGGCTCCTGTTGGCCAAGCCTGGGACCATTGAGCCCCCAAATAAATAGTGATAGTAATGGATTATAACCCACAGAAACAGTTATAATCTGTGTGTCCACACTGATTTAAATAAACGAATGAATAAAGACAGAAAGAAAGAAATGGGAGGTATCAGGGTAACTTAAAAATAGCTATGGGAAAGCCATTCCACACAGTACAATACGAACTAATAAATGCAGAAAGAATTAGAAAATTTTGCAGCCACCATAGTAATAACTGTTTTACATAAGAATTAGGAATCACCAGTGAGTGATAAAATTAATGGGTAAAATTTAATAACAGACAGTATGAGTGTTGGTGTGCACACCTGTGTGTGTGTGTGTGTGTGTGGATGGCAGATGTGTGCACACATCTAGTGCGGTGTAACACTAACACAGGGCCTCTAGGTGAAGGCTATACAGGAATTCTTTGTACTATTGGTGCATCTTTTCTGCAAGTCTGAAATTGTTCAGAATTATTTCAAAATAAGAGGTTAACATTTTTAAGCATGCATGTTTAGATTTTTACATCAGGTGAAATTACGTCTATGGTCCTTTTCTTTTTTCTCCTTCCTTCCTTCCTTCCTCCCTCCTTTACAAATACCACTTACTAGGAATATGTTTTTCTTTTATTTCTTTTGCTATTAGTTGAACACAGTTGTTCCCAGAGATAGTGGTGCCCTTACATCTGTTGTATGAATGTGTTCAGGACACAGTGGTAGCTGATGGTGCCCCCCAGATTCCCTGAAACTATTTAGTCTGAATTAGTGATAGCTTAGTTAGTTACCATAGACCCCCCTCCTTTCCCCTGGCAAATGCTAATATGCCAGTAATTACCAGGTTCTATCATTTCTTTTCTTAAAAATTTTTTATCTTAATTTGGGGGGTAATTAGATTTTTTAAATGTATTTATTTTAGTGGAGGTACTGGGGATTGAACCCAGGACCTTGTGCGTGCTAGGCACTCGCTCTGTCCCTGAGCTACACCCTCCCCGCCAGGTTCTGTCATTTCTGATGATACCCTTAAAGCTCATAATTCAGACCCCTAGTTCCCTTCAACACGTCTCAGTTGCATTTATCCCCCCAGATTTGGGAAGTCCATCCTGCCAAGTCTACCAGGTATATTTCGTGAGCCTAGCATCTACAATAATGGACTTAAACGTTGGAGAAAGTGGTTCCAACTCCAAAGGAGTTTTATTGGATTTTAGTTTTTAAATACTGTGAACACATTTATGAAGTTAGTATCTGGTGGAAACAGGTGGCACTTTTGCCTTTTTGAGGCAGCGTGAACAGTATTTTCAAAATTCAGAAAAAGGTGTTTAGTGAATGCACAGTTACCTTAAAAAGTAGTAAAACCGCAACTGCCTTAACAGGGTTTGGTTTTTTGTTTGTTTGTTTGTTTGTTTGTTTTGGTTGAATTCAGCTGTGTTCAGTGGTAAAGTGTTGGGTCTATTTTCAGGGTACCTGGCTTCCAGGCTGCTTCTTACACCCGCTTCAGTTCGGCAGCTCTCTGTTCCAACACTTACCTTCATTCTGTAGCAAATGTTTGTTAATCAAATACGATGTGAAAGATGACCCCAAATTGAAATCTCTAGCAGGAGCCACCCCCGTACACACAAAATGCCACCTCCACACGCTTCCTGATGCACTGTCCAAAGGGCAGGTCTCACTGTGAGCGCCTCCTCCCCTACTGCTTGCAGGATAGAGCCATCCTCCTCAGGGAAGCTTATGTGGTCTTTATAACTTGACCTCAGTTTACCTTTCCAACCTCTTTTCCCCCCACCTGCCTCTACCCTACCACGTATCCTCTAATGTTTCTCAGTGGAGGCACTGGCGGCGTTTTGGATGGGATGGTTCCTCTTTGGATGGAATTGGTGATGTCTTGGAGAAGGATTAGCACCCCTGGCCCCAGACTAGCTAAGTGCCAGCTTACTGTGTGACAGGAGAAGGTACCTCCTCCTTTCCAGAGGCTCCCTAGGAACCACGGGATTCCCCAAACACTCCACGCCCATTTGCTTCTGTGCTTGGTGCCTGCTTCGCCCTCTGACTGTGGCATCCTTGTCCAGCTCCTGCCCCTTCTGGCAAAAATGCTGTGCCTTCCTCGAGATTGAGGTCTAGCGTTACCTTCCAAGAAGCCCACTCGTACTTCTTTGGCTGAGATAGTTCCTTTGTGCTCCTGGAGTCCTGTATTAGAGGGGTATGCCGTGTACAGAGGTGTCTTGGTTTGGTCTTAAGTGGATCGCTTTGCTTTAAAATGCATTTGACAGCACCCACCGTATCACACGCCACTGAGCGCAGAGCGTCTGTGGAGAGCCTGGCAACCACGGGGCCCGGGAACATCTGTTGTGATCGGCCTCGTTGTGCAGCATTGCATAGCCCTTGGTACCAGACACAGGGAACTCTACAAAGAAGAAGGGTTCTCTGGGGGCCTCATCATTTCCATAGGACAAAGAGACCATGTAAATTGTTGTTGTAGGTCTCGTTATTAGAAGAACAATGATATTGATCAGTAGAGCCTTTGAATCCCTGGCAGCTTGTCTCAAAGTTTGTATTTGGCCAAATGGAGCCATTCCTCTCAGTACCCACTGCAATCAATAATGTGGAGCAAAACGATGTTACTCTTCCCGAGTCATCGTCTTTGTTTTGAAGAGTTATTAACACAGGAGCCCAAGCTGCTGTTTCCTCAAGACAATCGGCTTGTCCTGCTTCAGATTTATACACAGCAATGGAAGATCATTAGCCTGGATTTACACTGCATAGACCAAGCATGTAAATAATTGAATCCTTCCAGAGCTATGTTAAATCTTCAACTGATTTTAAAAGCACTTTATCTTGGTGTTTTACTTTACTCCCTAATCCCAATCTACAGAGTTGATTTTACCTGCAGTTAATCTTTTCATTGTGTTTGCACACTGAGATAAAACAGTTGCTCGATTCTAATAAAAGTGACGTATACAATCCATTTCTGTTGGCAATTGAATTAAAAGATGGGTATGAATTTATACTAATATGGTCTGTAGTATTATTAATTATGCAAATTATATTCTATTGAATTTTAATTAAAGTTCACGTAACTCGTTGTGCTGCATGTGGTTGTAGGAGCAGTGGTCGTCATCATTCTCGTCACCATCGCAGTTAATCCAGCTCATAAGCAAACCTGGGGCCGGACCCCTGGGGTTCACGTCCCTGCTCGGCCGCTTCTAGCCGTGCGATGTTGAGTGGTCGCTCAGTTTCTCCATGCCCTCGTTTCCTCCTGTGGAAAATGGAGCAGATCTGAGCCCTCTCTTGTGGGGTTGCTGTGAAGATCATCTGGTTAATCCTCGGAGCCATGCCAGCCGCTGGCGAGCTCAGGAACGTCAGCCGGGGAGGGGGCGGGGGCAGTGGGTTGCCGTGATTTCTACCAGACATTTGTTGAAGATCCTGAAACTGTGTGGGCCTCGCTCATGACTTCATTACTGTGGTGGCTGTTAATCTTAGACATTCTGTATATAAGAAAAATTCCTCTGTTTCTGTTCAAAAATCCTATACAGTAACGTGGGACCTATTTTTTAAACATAGATGAAAATACTCACCTTCTTTTTTTTCCTCACTCCTGAAATGTATTTTTAGTTAAAATGACGTGTTGACTAGCTTTAATGCCTGCTTTTAAGGAGACTCCTTGGTGATCCTGCTTATGTTACGGGCATCCGTTGTTTCTCCGTTTTGTTCAGTCACAGAGGTGTGAGGATGGTCAGGTGGCATTTTGTTGTAGGGGCTTTGTCGGGCTTTTCGTTAAAAGTTAACGTTCATAATTTTAGCTACTGTTTATCCAGGATGTCCTCCCCCTTCACCGCTTATTCCTTCTCCATCTTCTTTATAGATTCCCCGTCCTATTCCCCAAACATTGGCGTGTCCCAGCTCGGTTCTTGGGTCTAGTTCCTTCTCTGTCTGTACTCCCTGGGTGACCTCATCCATCCCAGGATTTTAAATATGTTCTGCTTCCTGACAACGGCCAAGTACACATCCTCGTCCAGGTCTCTCCCCGGACCTCAGCCCCAGGTGCTTGTCGATGTCTCCACACTTGCATTTGGGAAGTGGTCCCTGTGTCAGGAAGCGACTCCTCCATTCTGCCTGTTGCCCAGATCAAAGTTCTCGGAGTGGCCTCTGCCTCTTCTTTCTCTCAGATTGCACAGCCAATCCACTGGTAAATTTCTTGGGTTCTTGCTTGGAAGTATATCCAGAATATGATCCAGAATGTATTCTCACCAGCTCCACCGCACACCCCAGTTCAAGCTGCTGTCCTTTCTCACCTGGGGTATTGCAGCCTCCTCCCACGGGCCTCTCAGCTTCTACCCTGGCACCTCTGTGGCCTTGTCACACATCGTAATCATTTTGCAGCTAGAGTACTACTACTTTTGGAATGTCACTCTTCTGCCTAGAAGACTCTGCTGGCATTCCATCGCACTTAGAGATATCTTTACCACCGTGTCTAAGGCCCTTCACGATCGCCCTTCCTTCCCCAAACTGTCTCCGACCCCATCTTCTACCACTTGCCCCCGGCTCGTGCTGCTCCAGCCACACTGGCCTACTCACTGCTCCTAGAGCACATCAGGCCTGCTCCAGCCTCAGGGCCTTTGCACCAGCTGTGCCCTCCAGCCCTGACTCTCTCCTTCACTTCCTGAAAGCCCCTGGTCTTCCCTGCCTGCACTGTTAAAATAGCACCCTACCCCAGCCCGTGCCATTCTGTCCCTCGTCTGCTCTATTTTTCTTCATAGTATTTTCACCATATGGCATGTTATTTATTAGCTCACTGTCCATCTCCACCATCCAGAATGCAAGCTCTTTGAAGGCAGAGATTTTGTATTATTCACCGCTGTATCCGCAGCGCCTAGAACAGTGCCTGGCATATGCTGGATGCCCAGTAAACATTTATTAAATGAATGGATGTGCTATTTGCAGTGTAATCTCACAGCAGCCCTCTGAGGTAGGTACGGCTCAGAAAGGCAAAAAATAAGTTACCATAGGCACGTAGCAAATAAGTAGCAGAGCTGAGGTTTAACCTCTGTCAGTTTGACTCCAAAGTGCATGTTCTTTCTTTTTTACTGCATGTCCTCCCATTTCTGGATGTTTCTGAGCCACTACCACATCTCCGAGAATTTTATTGTGCCTTTGAAGCCTTAACCATCTTGATTTTGTTCATCGCTGTCATCAAATAGTTTTCGAGCGTCTGCTTTCCACAGGCCTTGTGCCAGTCACAGAAGATAAAAGGAGTGTCAGTGCCTAGTTCCTGCCCTTCTACTCTCATTTTTGAGCAAATCCCCCGCTAGACTGAGTTCCCCTGGAAAAATATGTTATCAGATTCTTTCTTGTTCGTTGTCATCTTTCCAGGGCTTAGAACCATGCCTGGCACAAAGGAGGCACTCTGTTGATAGCTGCTGAATGAATGAATGAAGACAGGGGCACAGAAAAGTGCGGTGAGAGTTAACGTTCTTTGTTTTTGTTGTTTAATTCAATAAAGACCGGCTGGTGCTGCCCGCGTCAAGCATCTCAACCAGCGTCATTGAGACAATCGTTAAGCTCCGGGTGCTTGTTGGAAATGTCAGTTTCACCCCACAGCTAATAGGGTGAAAGGTGGGGGTGTGTCTGATTCAGATGGAGTTGGGTGGGGTCCACGCCTGGAGAAACCCACCGCTGCCTAGTGACAATACAGACTGCAGGAGACACTTCCCAGCCGGACCATCAGGAAGGAGTAAGCTGATGGAAGGGCCTTCCAAGCAGGGAGAGAGAAAAGTGAAAGGTGAGACTTGTCTTTAGATCCTAGAAAAGTCTGCCCCTGCCACCATGAATGTAATAATTCTAATAATTGCCACCACTTCCTCTGCCTGCCATGTGCTCGGAACTCTGGCCCTTTCACATACGCATATTGATGTGATTTTCGTACCAAACCCTCAACACAAGATGTTATCACCGCCTTATAGACAAGAACGCAGATTCAGAAGGTTGAATAACTCATTCAAGGTCATATGAAGTGGTGGAGCTGGGAGTTGAGATTCAGGAGGCACAAAGTCATGGTCTTTTCTGTCACCCTCTGTGCTGTCCATGGAAAGGTCACGTGGATTCAAAGAAGTACAAACTCCTAACACCTCTAGGTAACTGGGGGAAATGTACTGAAATGCGTCCAGTTTCCTATAAAGCTCCTTAAACGAATCATGGTTTTGATAACATTTGATTTTGATAGGAAATGCTTTCTGAATATACTCCTGACTTTGCCAGTTCTATTTTCTTCTTTCACACAGACTTTATCAAATGATTGTTTTGTTGATAAATTTAGTGCACAGTTGGGACTTATATGTAGATTGTACCTACCCTCAAAGGGAGAGAGGATTTTATAGTTTCCATTCATTCTCATTAAAATCAGAACATTTGCATCTTAACTTTTACATCTTGTTCCAGGAATTTTAAGCAGTCTGATTGTGTGGAAGTGGGTCGTATTAATTGCGAATGGGCGAGACATCTGCTCACTAACACAGAACGATTTTTTAAGCTCTATTTTGTTTTTATATATGATCTACCAGAGTGATTAAGTGAAGGCTGACGGTGATGCTGTTACAAGACAAGGAATTTCAGAGACTTATAATGTAACCATAAAAATGAATTTAAAAGTGAACCTTTGAAAGTTCTTGAACTGGGAGCAATTAAACATCTTAGAGTTGATAAATTTTTATCGGCACCCTGTCAGGGAGCCATTTTCTATCATCGGAGCCCCTGTTGTTCCGCTGCACAGTGGGCCCAGGTCCAGTGGGCTCCAGGCTCTGGGGTGAGGGAGCAGCGTTGCGGGGCCGTTGCTACCTGCAGGGAGCAAAGTGGGCAGGGAATGAGCTCAGGTTCTCAGGTGCAGCCTGGAGCACTAATTCTTCAGGAAGGTGATAAGCATGGTGAGTTTAGGCAGCGCTCACTGGTTAAAGAGACCTGGTCAAGCAGGTTCCTTTCTTGCAGTCATTCCAGAGCCTTCCCCTTGTACACCGCGGCTCCTCAAGAGGGGGGTGATGGCTACACAGCTTCCCCGACATACATGGCCACCCGACCCCTTTTCATGGAATACAGTTTGGGAAATGTCATGAGAATGCCCCAAGTACTATTTTAAAATTAGGAACTGAGGATCTGGTTGAGGCTGCCTTGGTCATGTGGTTTAATGTTGAGTCTCTGGCCCTCAGCCGGTAGCCTCAGCCATCTTCCCACTCTGGACCTTTCCAGACCTGGCTTTTTTCAGAGTTGTGGCTTCCAAGCCAGTGGTAGCACTGGCCCAGTCAGGGAGCAGAAGGGAAGCCGGGCCTCTGTGCATCCATGCTTGTTTTACTTGACAGAGAGGACGACAATATGTCATTGGGCAGCAGTGATTAGGGAAGGACAAGTAAAATATATAAAAGATGAAGAGTTCTAGAGGAAGTGACATTGTTCCTAAAGTGGTTTCCTGACCCTGATCCAGCACCTGCTTCCTGGAGGGGCTCAGTCAATATTTGTTGAATGAATAAATTGCTAGTACT
Source organism: Camelus ferus (assembly GCF_009834535.1). Taxonomy (NCBI): domain Eukaryota; kingdom Metazoa; phylum Chordata; class Mammalia; order Artiodactyla; family Camelidae; genus Camelus; species Camelus ferus. The sequence continues at coordinate 71,248,795 of NC_045699.1, read as the reverse complement.
CTGAGGCCTTTGCAAAAAAGATGCCTAATGTTGATACATCATCATATTCTTTTTCAGTTCAGTTTAGTTGCCAGTGTATTATAGTCTTACACCTTCTAGAATCAAAGGTTGAAACACCATAACTTTTCCTGCACCTAACAGATGCCCCTTTCATCCAGAAATATCTGCTGCGTGCTGCCTTGCCACAGAGCGAGTGTCCTGGGCATTGTGTTCCAGGAGTGGGAATGGGTTTGAGCTGATTGATCCAAACCTTTACTCCTTCTCTCCTGGAACCAGTGACAGAAAGCTGACAAATGTTAAGGGCTGATGTCTGCTACCCTGGAACCAAGCAAAGGTAGGTTGACTCACAGAGGGGCAGAGGCTGAATGTGAACCTATGACCTTGACCGCATTAACTTCAGGCACCTCATCTGAAGCACCTGCGTCAGGGTAAGGGCGCGATCCCCGTCTTAACTGCTGAAATTCTTCTCCTTGTGCCTAGTGGTGCTGCTTTCCCGTTTCACCCCCTCCTTCTGCAGGATGTGGTTTGTTACCCAAAGGAAGGATCGCTTGCTCACCCTTGATGTGGGGAGATCATTTAGAGCACTTAATTGGTGCACTATTGCAATTAAGTTAGATTAATGAAAGGTAAATTCCAGTCTATACATGGGGAAAAACTCTCTTGTAAAGATCCTAATTAGTGTGTGTGTTTATTTAGCCTCTCATGGTTTAATTGCATCCCATCTTGCTATTTACAAACAGGCATCATTAAAGAGTAATGAGTGCGACGAGCATTAACACTAGCAGCACATGAGGTAGCTGGCGGTTGTGGGGGGAGGGAGGGATGCATGGGAAGTCTGCTGGTTTGTATTGTTTTCCCATGAAGGAGGATGCAAAACGGCCCTCTGAACCAGCCCGTGAGGGGAGGATGGAGCAGACATTATGCAAGGCGGCAGCTTGTCCTTTGGGTGTGGAGAGCTGGGCTGCTTTTAATTTGCTGCTGCGATGTAATCTGGAAGGTGAACACACTCACACGATTGTCTTGTGACCTTAGTTGAAGCTTTCTTTTCAGCCCTGCATCACAGGACATCTGCACTTCAAATCAATGAGGATTCCCTAGGATGCTGGAAAGGCTGTCCAAAATATGTTAGCTCCAATCCCTTCAGCAGCTTTTAAAAAGAAAGAAAGAAAGAAATCCAAATGTAAAAAAATTGAGAAATAAGTTTATGATATTTCACTGGCTCCCCAAATGTTTCATTCCAATTTTACATAATTTGCAGTCATTCTTGAAGTTACAAAGCAAGTTTATCTTTCAAGGTGGGTGCTTGATCATTTATATTCTGCTCTAACCTGATTTAAGGGTGGAAAAGCTAAGATTCCAAATGGGGTTACCAAGCAGAGGGAAGAGAGGAGAACCCGGAGATGAAATATGTTCCCGTCATTGCTTGCGTGAGCGTCTGATCCTTGCGTAAAGTAAGCGCTTCTGTGATATCACCAGGGAGCACATGTAGGGATAAGGTGGCGAAGCCCAGGAGGAAGTGTCCTAGAGCCCTGGCTGTATTCACTTGTAGGAGCAGAACTGTTAAACCCCTGTGCTTCAGTTTCCCCTTATGTTGTGGTTGTCGTTGCAAGCGGTTTTGTGAATGTGTTCTAGAGAAATGCAAATTGCTCTATTCAAACTACATTAAAGCCTTCGATTTCTGTAGGATTCCTAGGTGAGCTAAAGTCCAGAGTTTAACTTACTTAAAACAAGATTACAGAAATTCACAATTTTCAATACATTTTACGGTTTTCTTCAAAAAAAAAAAAAGTTTAATTTTAGGCTACCCTAAATAGAAGCAAAAACAAAAAAGTTTTTCAGCGTTCTGACCACTGCCTGTATTTAAGGACACAGCTTGCTGCGTTATCAAACCCGGGAGGACCCAGACAAGCTTGTGTGGGTGCCTTTTTTGTTGTTGTTAACTTGCAACTGTTCCATTTTCAGCTCACAGAACTGTGGGGCATATTTTCCCATTCATATTAATTGGATTTTAAAGTGACCTTGTCCATGTATTGATTTGAATTAAAATTTTCTCCATCGAGGTCAAGTTGGCCCACATCCTACAGTCGAAATATTAAAAAGCCAAGTGCTGCCTAACAGGGTATCGACAGAAGAAATGGAGATGTAACGGGGCCACCTGTGCCACAGAGGACACCGTTCTAATGCAGGTGGCAAGTGGCAGTTCTGCGTGGGGATCACCTTCTCCTGGACTTGAATCACGTCATCAGAGGGGCAGTTCCTGTTTAAGACTACGGACCTACCTTTTTCGGGAAAGACTGTCCCTGAGCTCCTCAGAGCCCAGGTAACGCTGCTCAGGTGCATGGGGTTAGGGTGAGGTTTCAGTTCGTCTGGATTCACGCAGGCCGCCTGGAAAATGAGGGTCCATCGTGATCGTTCATACACTTGAACGGCCTAACCCAGACCTCAGCTGGGAGTCCCAGCCTCCAAACTGCACATGTAACATCTCTCCACTTAGATGTTTCAGAAGTATCTTGAACTTCATAATTTCCCTGTCCCTGTCTCGCCCTCTGCTTCTCCAGCTTATCTCAATAGGTAGCAACACCACCTACCTGGTGCTCAAGCCAGAAACTCTAGGAGCTCCCTTAGTTTCTCCCTTTTCCTCAGCAAATCCTGTCTTAGAATTTTATCTTGATTCTGTCTGCAGTCTGTCAGCACCTCACCTCCTCTGCCGCCAGCGTCCTAGTCACGGTGGTCATTGTCCTCTCCTGTGGCCTCCCTGTTTCTTCTCTTCATCTCATCACGAAGCATCCAGGGACGTGTTTTTTTTTAAGCGCACATCAAACGTCATTTCTCTGCTGAAAGCCCTGCGGGGGTTTCCCACTTCACCCCGAGTGAAGCTAAACGCCGTATCCAAGCCTCGGCTCTTCCCGTGCACCTGGCCTGCCTCTGCCCCCCTGGCCCCTTTTCTCAGATGCCAGGGCCTTCCCTGCTTGAGGCCTTTACCGGGCCGCTCTGCCCGGCACTCTGCACGGGCTAGCTCGGCCTTTGGCGGTGGGTTTCAACCCAGTGGGAACCTGCCCCTTGCCCAGGCTTGTTGTCTTCTTAGCCCCTCACAGATGATATTATTTTGTTTGCTGTCTGCCCACCCTGCCCCCCGCCCCACACTGAGCGTGTTCGCTCATGTTTTGTTCCCTTAGACTAGTGCTTGGCGCGTAGTCGGTGTTCAGGACATATTTGAGTGAATTGATACCTGATCTAAATGTCATTTTTTCAGACATAAGTATTGCCTAAATAATCTCTTTAAGCTGTCCCCCTTTTGTTCATTTCCTTTCAAACTGTTTCTAAATTATCTATTTTTATTTATATACTTATTTGTTGTCTGTCTCTGCCGCTAGACCGTTAGCTCTCTGAAAGTCTCTTTTATCTCTGCGTACCTGATGCCCGGGCTGTGCACAATACGTGTTGACCAAGTAACCGTTGGGTGGAAGGAAGGGAGGAACTGGAAAGCAAGCCATCTGCGGTCCAGAGTGGCTCCAGGTTCCGCTTTGCATCTGCCTGTCTCCCCTCCCTCCTTCCCACCCTTATTTCTGCCCCTTCTCTTCCTACACAGCCTCCTTCTCCCAGGAGGGCTGTTTCTTGTTCCCAGTCTTTCCCATGTTCTCCAGTCCAGATTCTGGAATGAGGGAGGCAGTTTACCTGGCCTCGCCAGTATGGGCAGAGCCTTCCGTACCAGACCAGTGTGGGGTCCCCTTCAGACCCAGCACAGACTGGTCCTGCCCAGTACAGGAAACAGCTGCTTCCCAGGCAGCAGGCACGTTCAGCAAGACAGGGGCATCGAGCACGGGGGCTTCCTTACTGCCGTGCTCAGCGCAGGGGACAGGTAAAGGGTGTGGGCTGACGAGGAGTCCTCTTCACGTCCAGTAGGAGAGACTTGACACGTTCAGCATGTTCGAGAAAACAGTGGTCAGCTTCTCCTTCTGTCAGCTAACCCATATCCCATCTCATTCCATAACATCTTTTTGGAATCAAGATTCCCTGTTCTGATACAGGCACCACCTTCTCCTTTTCCTAGAGGGGTTTATGTTGTATATTTGAACGTATGTTTTATAAATTAAAATGAACAGAATTCTGTTTTGATGATTTGGGGGATTTTTCATGACCCTGCAAGAGAGACCCCAAGGTAGCCAGAAACTAAGATCAGGAAACACAATTCTTCCCTGTTGTCTTTTTGTTTCTTTATGTTGTGTGTGAATTTTGTAACTGTTGAGGGGGACAGGAAGTGAGATGAGAGAGAAGACTGTGAGGAAGTTGATATTCATTGCATGAAATGGAAATGCCTTTTTTTTTTTTTTCAAATTTTACCCTAAGTACATTTATTTATTTTTTATTGAAATATAGTCAGTTACAATGTGTCAGTTCTGGTGTACAGCACAATGTCCCAGTCATGCATAATACATACATATATTCGTTGGAAATGTCTTTCTTAACTCTTCCTTGTCATGAACACTGCTCATAAGACTTGGCAAGTGACTAAGTCCTTTATCACGAGATTCCCCTCCACCCAGGGCAGTTTTGACTTCAGACGAGAGAACTGAGTTCAGGAAGATCAGAAGTGCCCAAATTGGCATCAGTGGCTCCTTAGGAAGTGATGCAGGTCCACTCATCAATGGAATGAGCCACCTGGTGAGAAATAAACCTCATCTTATTAGACGAGGAGTTTCATAATTGCTCAAAACAATGACTGCCATGTAGTGAGTGCCCTAGCGACTCTCCTGGACACTTACTAGCACTGGCTGTCCAGTCCTTATAAAGGGTTCCATTTTAAACACAAGAAAGCAGAGCTCACGTAGGTTGGTTTTCCCAGAGCCACGCTGCTTTGTACGTGGCAGAGGCAGAATTTGAACTTGGGTCTCCTGGGCTCCAAAGCCCTGGCTCACACCCCTGCCCCCTGCTGCCTTTCCCTCTGACAAGGGCGTGGAGGGAGTAACAGCCCCAGGACTGCTGAGGGCACACTTGCCAGGTTTGCATCATTGTGCTCAGCCCTTCTGGTGTCATTTCCTCCTCACAACCGCCTTATCCCGGGTCTGCAGGCGAGAAAACAGGGACTTCACAAACAAGGTAACTTGCCTCACTCAATTCACTCAGCCAGGAAGGGGCGGATCTCACATCTAAACTCAGACTGTTTTCCCCCCAGAATTCATAAACATCACCCTCACGCTCGTTTGCCTCGCTGGCGAGCTGGTTTTCTAACTGGCTGGCAGACAGAACCTAAAGTCGGCTTATCTGCCTTATTGTTCCAGGGTCTTTGTCAAGGGGGAGCTAGGATGCACCTCTTAAGGCTGTGTCGACTTTGTGTCTCAAATCTAGTCTGCCCATGGGCTTTCCGGTTTCCTTTTCCTTTTCTTTTATTGTGTTAACGTTGCGTCGCTTTTTATCATCAGAGGCACAACTGAACTAGCCTGTGGAGCGAAATAAGTGACCTTCAGCATAAAGGTCAGTTTTACCTTGACGATCCCTCGGGTTGCCCTCTTGTTTCCAAGGCACGCAGCCCGTTTGCTTTGTACGACTTGGTTGCTGGCCAGCTCTCCTCTGCGCCATGGCCGCCGCCTCCAAGCCGTGGCAACAGGTTTGTCTTCTCCACCTCAGCTTTGCCAGAGTTTCAGCCTTTTAGGGTAGGTCTGTCTCGGTTTTCTCCTGGCTCTTTCCAGTTTCACAGTTCTCCTAGAAAGAAGCAACAGCCAGTTTCCCTCTGCACCTCTCAGTTTCCCGCCGCGCGGCTGCTGCGGCTCCGCGAGGCCTGCTGTTGAGAGCACAGCTCCGCCCAGCACGGTTCTGCCGGGGCCGCACGTACCTGGCAGCTGTGCAGAAGTCAGAGTGCTAATTTTTTTTTTAAAAAACGCTCAAATTAGACAAAGCAAGTGTTTTAGTAGCATCGTATAGATGGCGTCAGGGGTGTGAGTATAAAGCCATTCGGGAGGGAAGCCAGGAGTCTTGCAAAGCAAGGTTTCGTGCCCCTTACCAGCATCGCCAAATATATGGCTGAGTGGGTAGAGGGTGGAATGACCCAAGGCTCTGCAGTCACCGATTCTTGTGATTTAGAGACCCTGGTGTGGGGTCAGGGACCAGGCGTGAGAAGGGGAAACAGCAGGAAGTGGGCATCCAGCCCTGCGCAGGAAAGCAGTGACCTTGCCCTCAAGTCTTTCTGAACCTCAGCTTCCTCCTACGAAGATGAACATAAGACACCTGCCTGGGCTGTATCACAGGTTCTTAGATGGAGGAGGAAGCTGTGGCCCTGTGGGCACACCCCAGTCCTCATCATGGAGCCAGGGGGGCATCTGCAGTGTTCTGGGGAGGACCCCCAGGGGTCAGGGGAGAGCTCGGGGGGACACGTTTTCCAGGTCACATCTGAGAACATCTCTTGGAGGAATGTTCCACAAGACATCATTTGAGGGGGTGCTCCTCTGTACAACCAACCCCACCTTTCCAAACATCGGGTAAAGTGGACAGGTGCCAAACCAAGCATTTTCTGGTCAGTGACGCAGCACCCCCCTCCCCAAAACTCCTCGAGTGCACGGTGAGCCCCACGTGGTATAGCACCACATACCCTCCAGTGAGTTCAGCCGTAAGTCAGATGTAGCACCTCCTTCGAGGGAGGAGCCATATTTGATACCTCTTCACCTCCCTAGGCTTCCGTTTACCCCTTTGAAAATTGGAGAGTTGGAGAAAATGACTTTAAAACTCCCCAGGTCTAAAGTTACATGATTCTCTGAATCAGTCTTTGCGTCGCATGATAAATACGTTTATTCGTTCCATAAATAAATGCTTATTGGGGTCCTTCACTTTATCCTCATCTTTCTTTGGAATTAGGACAAACAGAGGTCCTTAGTACCGCACTGAAGAAAGACTATTCGTGAACCTCCTTTAGGTACTCCCGTCTGCCCCCCTCTCCCCACCTCCTTTTCTAACTACACTTTGAAAAAACATCACTTCAGGTACAGCAGACCCCTTAAGGACACTTGCATGATAGACTTTTACCTTGTTTGTGTCTAGAAACTAACATTTGTGGACACGTATGTATACGTGTGGCTGCTGCTTTTTTTTTCATACCCCTCCCCGCAGAGCAGAGCCCAGCAGTGCAGCCTGTGTCTGGGTGCCGGATGCTGTGCTCCCCGCTCCACCCCCACGCGTGCTTTATGCCGGGCCAGGGGCTGCCGTATCTGGTTCTGGGTTCTTCATGCAAATAAACTTTTGGTCGGCTCACCTCCCCTGTATCCCAGACACAGACACTGCTCAGGTTCAGAGTGCCTTCCCCCTGCACCTGCTTCTCTCACCGCCTAAGCCCACGTGGGCTGCCAGTGTAGATAATGTCTCAGCTACCAGATTTGTTACTTACGCGTTAGATCGCAGCTGGCCGCAGAGCAGAACTGAGTATTTCTGCTGTTACCCTCAACTTTCCTCCCACTCTGTGACTTGCCTTGCCACAGTGAACTAGACGTTCTCTGAATGCAATACAGCTTGGCAGGCAACTGCTGTAGATCGGATAGAGAAGACCACCAATTCAGGCACGGCTGCCCCCACACGGAGGAGGCTGTGCCAGCATTTTTAGGGCACTTCTTGGAAGGTGCCGGCGGGCTGGGCGCCAGCCCAGCATCTTCCTTTCCAAGCACCTTTCAAGCAACCTTGGTTCCTGCTGAGGAAGCACAGGGCTTCCTTCCACTCTTCACAACTTGCCATTTGAACACTCATGGGACAGACGCAGGAGGAGTAGTGAGTGAGCTGCTCAGTAGAGAAGATGTGTTACCTTGGCAACAGCAAGCCGGCTTCATTACCAGATGGCATTAGCTTTATTTGTGGGATCCCAAAGCAGTTGCCAAGCACCGACCTGTAGCCCCACCACCGGGCGTTTGGCCTCCCTCCATGGCCAGCGTCGGCTAGTTGGTAGAATGGTGTCCGTTGGCATGTATCTGGTGCACCGCCTTATCGGCCTACCAGAACTTCAAGGTCACTGCAACCCAGTGCATCCAGATACCTTAGGACCCGGCGCAGTGCAGATGCACGAGACTCTGAATCATTACAGAGTGACCTGCGGGCGGGAGGGAACATGCGTGAAGCTCCACCTTGAGGGCCAGGCTCGAGGGCTTGTGGGGCCCTTCCCACCGCGCCGCCTCTGAGCACAGCTGTCAGGCTGTGTCGTGTGCCACGCCCGTGGCCACGCGTGTCTCCTGTGAATCGTCACACTTCATTTCCTCAGTAGGCCCCTCTGCGTTTTACAGCTGCGTGAACAAGGATGGGAGGTGGTCTGACTTGCCCTTGGTCACACTGCCCGTAAGTGGCAGGTGTGGCACTGAGTCCTGGTGTACTTGACCTTCACACTGATGGCCTCCTCTGGGAGCCAGCAAGATCAGCCCGAGTGGCAGCTTCGTACCTCCCCCCAGACTGCCCTGCACCCCAGGTTTGCAGACTCTCAGCCGTCATTGAACAGGAGCACGTTTTTGTTCAGACCTCCAGGCCCAGCACCACTGTCACCTTTAGCCCCAGGTGTGACAGCAGGAGTGGCAGTTTCACTGGACTGGAGACAGCAGCCGCTCTGGTTCCAGCTTTGATGTTAACAGGCTTCAGATCATTTTGCCTCTGCAAAGTCCAGACAAGGGTTTGGGCCGGGTAACATTGCTGCCTCTGGAGTGTCATCTGTGCCAGGCCCTCTGCCGCACCCCTTTTCAAGACCTGATTCCAAATGTGCTGGATTCCAGAACGTGAAAATGTTAAACATCAAAATTGTGTATGCAGTTTCATTGTGACCACGTTAAAAATGCAGAAAGCCATAAATCTGTGCATATTCAACCTAGGTGAATACCAGGGTCTTTTCTGGCTGTGTGAAAAATAAGAATTGACAAGCTTCATAGAGCTTGACAAGTTTGAAAGATAGTAAATGTAAACCGGAGCAAGACTTCATGGCACTGATGGTGCATAAACTGCTGCAGCCCGGGATGGGCACAGGCCAGTCCGGGTGTTCTTGGTGAGCCGCCACGCTTGTGCACCCCCCCACCCCGCTGGGGTGCACGTCTGTGCGGTCACAGCGCCTGGAGGGCAGAGAGAAGCCGCCAGCCCCAGGACTCCGGAGCAAACTGGGCAGGCGGAGTGGAGGAAGGTGTGACGGGGTGGAGGTGGCGGTGGAGGTGAGAGGTATGACTGGAGTCTCTAATTTTTTTTTTTTTAGAAAAGAAAACAAAACACTTGAACCTCAGTGTACAAATGAATATAGGATAAGGGAAAAAAAAGTAGAAAGGAAAAGGAAAAATTACTCTCATCCAGAATCATAAAATAAAAAACAAAAATTTTAACGTATCAAAAATTATTTGCCCCTCTTGCCCTGGTTGTGGTCTTGAAATAGCTTCTCCTGAGGAAGAGAACCAGAGCTGCTGGAGGAAACGGCTGATTTATGACCTCGGGAGGGAATTGCACAGATCAGGCCTGGAATGTGATACTCCAGACAGCAAGGAATCCATCACAGAGACTAGGGTGTGATGAAAGGGTCCAGCCTCAAAAAGATGCCCACCAGCCACAGACAGGACGAACTGAACATCAGTAAGAGTAATAATTGCATCAGATAAAAATACACCAAATGTATTTGACTCTTTGAGTTTATAATAACGTTAAGGGGAGAGAAAACCAAGCCATCTGCATTGGAAGGAAACTAGTGAACCAATAAGTTGTTTGAAAACTGGTAAGTAAAGGGAAAGGACTGAGCATTTATCCTGCCTTTCCGATATGATAAACGCTCCCACTGGGTAACCAATTAGCAGATAGGGGAAGTTTTTTAATAAAACTGTTCCAATTAATAAACAAAGACAGGATGATGGCATTGGAAAATAACCATCTGCAACCCTTGGTGAATTAATGGGTCAGCAGCCACCAGCATCACGCACTGAGCCGCCTGATCGCGCGTGCCTCCTGTTGGTAGACTGTAACACCGCTCGTGAAGTGGTCTTGCCCAAAAAAATCAAGCCTGAATCTCATCTAATTACCAATTTACAGAAAATACAGAGTAAGGAGGAACATGTAAAGTACGCCATCAGCAAAATCCAGACTGTGGGAAACTAGAAAAAATGACCCAGTCTCTTCAACAAATAAAATTGTGGGGTGGGGAGGCAGTTGGGAGACAGATCCCGTAGTTTAGGAGAGACTGACAAGACATGTCAGCCAGTCACACTATGTCGATCATATTCAGATCCTGGTACGAGCAGACCTTAAAAATACAGCTCTTATGAGACGCTGGAGATTTGCGCGCCGACTCGGCTGCAGGTCTGGTGATACAGGAGAGCTCCTGTTGCTTTACGTGCGGGGTAGCCCCATGGTCATGCTGTCTTGTTTTCAGGGCCCTCTCTTTTACAGATGCAGGCTGAGCTATTTATAGAGAAAACGATGCCATGACTGTTACTTGCTTCAAGATAATACAGGAAGGGAAATGTAGGTGAGGGAGTAGGGAAAACAAAGATTTGCCAAGAGCTGTGATTGTTGACATGGGGGTGGGTCCATGGGGGTTTCTTTATGCTATTTCGTTTTCTTCTGTATATTTTTTAAGTATTCCATAATAAGAAGTTTAAAGCAATTAATTGAGTCAGTACTTCTGGGAGCGGGGTAGATTCAATTTCGTTTTGTTTTGATTTGGTGGCACCCATTGCTAACAAGAGTGGAGTGAAATAAGTGTGTACGGTTCTACGAATCTATCCTCAGGAAATAGTTCCAATCACACCAAACGCTTGGTGAACAAAAGGCACACTGCAGCCATGTTAAGGTTGGAGAAAACTGGAAGCGGCTCATGTCCAGCAACAGGAGCGTGGGGAAAGAAGTTACAGCATATCCACTCAGTAGAATGCCATGCCGCATGTAACGCCATTTTTGAAGACTGCACAGCAGTATGGAACAATGTTTAACATCATAACTTTAAATAAAATTTTGATTTGAAATTATATAGTTAGTTTCGATTATAGATGTGAAAAATTCAAAAACCGTAAATCTTTGATAATAAAAAGATTGAAAGGAAGTACCCCCAATTTTATTGGCAGTTATCTGTGGATGGAAAGACTGTGAAGAATTCTTTTCTTTTTTCCTCTAATTTAAAATGTTTCCATCATGAACATTTATTAACTTTTTTTTACTATTAGTTAACTTTAAAAGACCAAAATTCACTTTTAAAAACAAAAAAATGAAATATAACATTTCTCGTATCTTTAGTGTGTGGGTTTTTGTTTGTCTGTTTTTTCCTGAATTCCAGTCTTCAGAAACTTGAGAAACTCCTAAGGGAATTCATCAAAGTCAGCTAGATTGTGTTCCCTTAAGGAAACAGTTGCTTAGTTGTCTCTTGTTATCGTCAAAGAGAGTTAAAATGTGCAGTTGAAAGTGGTGGCCCTGTTGGAAGAGGTAGCTTGGACCTTCACTGTAAACCAGCGAGAGGCTATCTAATTTCAGTGCTTATGACCACAAACTGTAGCCTGCCGGGTTCCTTGCCCTCCCTGCCTGCCTCCCGGCAGACTGCCTGTAAACTAGAGACAGTTTCTGTTTCTACCTAGGTGGCTTATTGGCATCCATAAATAGCAATTTCCAATTATACTAGAGATGAGCCATGAAATGTCACACGGTGTAGCAGTATTTAAAGTACTCCCCAGAAATAAGATACTTTTATTAACATTCTCTTAAATGTGAATAAGTCTATCATCTCTTTTTCTTACCCTGTTGATATTCTGTACCATTTTGGGCATATAGAAACAGGTCAGCCCAGCACTAGACATAGTAAAGGAATCGGTTGTTAGTAATGTTCACTGATACCCAGGATAACCAAGGAGAGAGGACCATTGTTTTGGGGGACAGTAGATTAAGAACTGCACGGAATCGGAAAATGAGGGGAGGAGGCTGGGAGGCAGCACCGCGGGAAGGGCCTGCACGTTGTGGCTGCAGGAGCGAGGCTTCATTTGGGGCGGCGGTGCTTGGCTTGGTCCGGCAGGGCTCCTTCTAGCCCGTCTGTGATGCCAGGGCCTCCCGGGGCAGCCCGGACAGCGGGCCTTGGGCTGGGTCCTGCGCTGAGTCTGCCTTGAGGGTCTCATCTAGGAAATGAAAAGAGGCTTGACAGAGTGCCCGATGGCTTACGTGAGCCCCTGAAAGAAAGGACGGTGCCCTTCCTGTTCTGGGGGCCGAGCCTGCTCAGCAGGCACAGCCAGGCGCTGCTTCCCTGGCATATGTGACACTGCACTTTTTTTAGGTTGTTTTGTTTTTTTTTTTTAATCTATAATGTGTGCTTAGGTTCTAAGAGAGTAAAAGCACTTATATGTGTTTCCAGGATCATGTTCCATTTTGGAGATAAAATTCAGCTACCTTTCCCTTACCTTCAGAAGAGCTCCACTTTCTACCAGCAGTTATCAATAGATAGTTCAGCCAGGGGCATTTGGTGCCCGCCTTCCCCACTCCCCACTGTACTCTGCATATTCCACGGGTGTGCATAGGGTCATGACATAATATGAAGACAAATGTTTTCACTGAATGCCAGAATCATAGGATAGCCTTTGAAGAAGGTAATCCTAAGACAGAAAAAAAAAAAAAAAAAAAAGGGAAATTTACTTTATCCAGCTGATAGCCAACATTTGGAACTTATCCTGAGAATTTATAAGCCAAGGTTATAAATAAATTCAGGGTAGTTAAATGAGTTGGGACCTGCACCCTGTTTAATGCCTTAGGATGCGAGCACCAGGGGCACCATCGTGCCTCCATCCATGAGGCCTCTGGGGCATCTCTCGGAAGCAGGAGGGAGGTGATCCTTTCTTCTCGTGATCTTGCCTGGTTCAGGTGGTTTGCCTGTCGAGGTGTAAGCTTTCATGTTTGCATGCACGTGTTTTGACAGGTGACCTTGGGGAAGGTGTTGAAAGTGATTGTCGTCATGCGAAGCCTGTTCATTGATCGAACGATAGTAAAGGGGTATAATGAAAACGTGTACACAGAAGATGGCAAGGTAAGCGTTCTGCAGTCTTTTGTTTTGTTTTTCCCTTTATTTTCTGTATCCCAGAGCAAATGTAGTCAAGCCCCAGATGAATGACATTAAACACTAGCAATCATAGCTGAAATGATCAACAAGCACAGATTTATCAGTAGGAGGCTGAACGCTTTACAAAACACATTTCTCTCTCCCCCCTTGCATTTTTCATCAAGCCTCTGCTTTTTCCTTTAAGCCTGATGCCCTTAGTTGAATTTCTAATTTATCACCTTAGACCCAGTTGCCTCATTAAATGTGTCTGCTGAGGGAATGGATTTCTTCCTTTCTGTCTTTCTCTTTTTCTTTCTTTCTTCCTTTCCCTTTTTCTTTTTTCTTTCTTTCTTCTCTTTCTTTCTCTCTTTCTTTTTCTTGCCTATTCATGCAGCACATCAGTAGGCCAGGGTTCAGCATTTTGCTTTTCCTAGAACCACGAGGAAAATTCGACTTAGTTTGACATGCAACCTGATGATGCGCTCGTCCCGTGAAACTAACGCCTGGCCCCCGGAGTTTGCTTAGCCGCAGCCATGCCTGTTGAGCCCTACAACTGAAAAATGATACGTTATTTCCACGGGTGGCTTGTTTCATGGGCAGTTCACCCTTGTGGACCCCTGGTTTCTCTTGACTGCACACTCTCCATATGGCTCTATAGAGAGCATCGGAGGATGCTGATGGGAGCTGACAGCCCCCATTTGTGTCTGCTACCAGGGAGTAATGAGCATTCTGCCAGAGACACCCACCCAGGTTCACTCTGGTCACTTCCTGGCACTGAGCCCCCATCTTCCACTCTCCCTGGAGCTTTCCCTTTTCCTCGTGAATCCCATTAAAACTTAAAAGTTTGTTATTAGCAGCACTTACGACCAACGGCCATGTTATAATGAGGATAGAATGTTCTTCAGAAGCAGGTGATGAAGGTAGCTTAGCATATAACAGCGTGTGATACAGGTGTGTTCCATAGAGAACGAGGTTTGTACTTTGAACAGGTGACCCACGTTTCCCCGTTTCCACATTCCACGTGAATGTTGTCAACCTGGGAAGGGACCTGACTCCAGGATCCCTGCCGAGTGTCTCATAAACCTCCCCGTTGATAGTAAAGCATTCCTTGAGGGAAGACTTCCTTTTTAGTTTTAGAGAAACCAAAATATCTTTGGAACAAGTGTGGAGAATGAGGTAGGTAAGTGGGGCAAGTGTGATCTGTGGTGTGCAGGACTCACAAACCCTGATGGCAGTGCTAAGCAGGGAACTGCAGACCACTCAGCCGCAGCAGGAGCGGCGCGGGGGCAGCGGGTGCCCTGTCCAGGAGCCCCTGAGTCGGTGCTTACGTAGAGACGTGGTTCTCGTGCCTCTGTTCAAGATTTACGAGGGGGAGGGTACGGCTCAGTGGTAGAGCGCATGCCTAGCGTGCGCAAGGTCCTGGGTTCAAACCCCAGTACTTCCATTAAAAATAAATCAAAAAAAAAAAAAAAAAAAAAACTCCTCCCAAAATCTTTAAAAATAAATAAAATTTTTTTCAAGATTTACAACCGTACGGTCATACCTGGTGTGAAACACAGCCCTGGCTCTCCACAGACTTACAAGTGACCTGGGGAAATAAGGAACAAGTACATAAAAGCTGGGTGATAACAACGGCCATGCTGCGAGAGACACCAAGTCCCGGGTGCATGTGAAGCCTGCTCTGAGCTTGGCTTGTAAGCGGTGGAGATTTGGCTGCTTTGCAGGATATCGCTAACATATTTACTTACCTGCCCCATACTGAGAATGTCCGAAATAATACGAGCACTTTGCCACCTGCTTACTGCTCAGTAGATGATTACTAGTGTCACTTTTACTCTGCACTTAAAACAGGAGAATTAGAAAACAGCCTCATGAGCACACCTCCAGAGTTTCTCTCCGATCACCCCTCCTTGGCTGCTACGGGAAGTCCCTTCTCGCCCGTCTGTCCCGTGGCTCCCAGGTTTTGGGGGTTCAGTTCCCTTCCACCCATGCCCCTTGGCCATTCTCATCCGTCCCTGTGGTGTCATGTGCCCCTCAACTCCCACGGGGATCACTCTTGATTTGTGTCGAGGTCAGACCTCTCCTCCGCAGGTGGACCTCGAGTTCAGCCTGTCCAGATCTGCACTCAGCTCCCCCTGCTGTTCCTTATCCCGGGTAACTGTACCCCCAGCGGCTCAGCCTTCCTTCCCCTCCCTCACGTGTAGCCTGAGCGTGGGATGTGACGAGTCTCCCTCTTTACCCCTGCAGTTGGGGCCCCCCCCCGTCCATCCCCTTTTCCCCCAGATTCTCATTACCTCGCTGCTGAGCAGCTGCACCAGCCTGCTCACCTCTAGTCTCCAGTCGTGCTTCCCTCCTCCAGTCTGTCCTACATGTGGCCTCCAGAGCTGTCTTCCTAAAACACACGTGCAGCGGCATGATTTCCTGCTTTGTGCCATCTCCCTGCTACCCAAAGCACAAAAGAGGGATATTAGTAGATGTTTGGCACAAAGCAGTCCGTGGTCAAAAAAGTTCGAGAAATCCTGGGTTTGAGAATGTTCAGTAGGTTTATTCATAGTAGAAATTCTTCGTTTGCTTATGTGCCTTAAGAATCTCCCAAGAAGGGTATATATAGTATGCAGTATTTTCCTAACTTCTTTGACCATCAGTTTTTTTAATTCTTTCATTATTCTTAGAGCATATTATGACACTGGCATTTGGCAAAACACGCTTCTGAAAACTCTGGCTTGTAGAATAAAATCCAGACTCCTTGACAAGGCACAGAAGTGCCATGATCTGGCCCCTGCCTGCCTTTCTGACCTCACCTGCCATCATTCTCTCTGTACATTTTGTCTTACTTTCCAGGCTTTTGATGCTACTTTTGGCTCCCAGAACATGCCAGATTCCTTCATATGCTTGCACCTGCTCTGTGCCCTTGACCTGAGATGCTTGCCCTTCCTGTCCACCTGACAAACTTACTCTTCCCTTCACGCTGGCTGAATGTTGTCTTCCTTCTCGTCCTGTCCCCAGTTCCCCAGAGGCCTCTTCTAGGAACATGGGCTCTGGGGATGGCAGGGCTGGGTCTGCCTCTGCTTACAGCACAAATCACTGTCGTCACTAATACAGCATAGCATTGTGCACAGGCTTTTTCTAGTGCCAGAGTGAGTGCATCCTGACTCGTTATTGGCACTTCTATCCTGCAATTAATAAAAATACAAGCACACTCCATGTCTGGTCTGGTAGGCATTGTGCTGAGCAAATTTTGCATTGGTTATCAAATCCTAGGTACTGCTTTTAGACTCATCTCCCAGGTCAGGAAACCGAGACCCAGAACGGTAAAGGGACTTGCCCACAGTCACACACCGAGCCAGACCTCAGCCCTCTGTCTGCCAGGAGCTCCTCCAGGGCCCAGGATCCCGTCCTGAGACTCTCTCCCGGGATATACCTCAGTGCCTGCAGCACAGCAGAGTAATAACGTGGGAGGGGATAATGAAGGAGCCTCCTGGGGATGCGAAAATGTTCTAGCTGGGATGGAGGAGTGGAGAATCAAACATTAGAGATGGGCACTAAACGAAGCAGCAGAGAGCGAAGTTGCAAATAAAGAATGAAGGAGACACATGTGTGCACCCAGGTCACGTTGTCCTGGTGAGAGAGGAGCGTGGTTGTCTGTGCGCCAGAAGGAGAAGGAGTGTGTGTCTGGGAACCTGAGTTCTACTGACTCGTGTCATCAGTGTGATACAGGAGGCCTCCTGCTCCGTTTTACAGCTCCTCCATCGGCCCTGGAGATGAGCAGGGACTCTGAAAAGAGGGAGAGCAAGATTGAGAGGCCCGGGTCCATTTGTTATTTTAAAGGTACACTAACCACATTTGGCAGAGAAGTGCTCAAATGACCACTCTGTCCAGAATCGAATCCTAGTCAATCTGATTAGCCCCCTTTTTTCATTGTACTTTACAAATGATAAAAATAAAATCACGCAGACATTATTAGAGTTCCATTTTTAGGACTGACACTGGCATATGTGAACTTATGTATTTATATACATATAAGCGTCAATGCAGTTAATGTGCTGGAAGGTCTAGCACATCCCAAGTAAGATGCAGCATCTGGAAGGAGCCACTGGAGCCCGCGGTGTGGTCTCTGGGAACAAACTGGCGCCTGCAGTTTTGCTGTCCCGAAGGTGCAGCCCTGCGTCTGCTGAGTCAGTGTCTAAGCAGTTGCCTGGGGGCTGGGGGGGGGGCGGGGCGGGGCAGGGGACTGCTGCAGCCTCTGAGGGCAGGGCCCCTGGTGCAGCGGGCGTGGCTTAGAAGGCCTCGCCTCCTCCCGCCGGTGCTGTCGTCTGCGCCTTCCAAGCCCAGAGCAGCCGGCTTCTGAAAGGTTTAGTTACCCGTCCTGCTACAACAGTGGTCCCACTAATTTCCAGCTCGGGCGGGTTTTTGCCTGTTAGAATCCCAGCAAGCCTGTCTGCCACTTCGCACTGACAGCCACCACCACCACCCTAATCATCGTGTCTCTTTCCCTGTGATGCATCTTTTTGATGCCGAGCACCGGTAGACTAATCCCGCTAATAAAATTAAAATATGCTGTTGAGACTTACCAGCCCTCTCGTCACTGTCATCGGGGAGGAGCAAGGAGCCATGCATCAGCATGTTAAAAGGCAGGTTTAAGTTGGTACCTGACTATTGTCCTGACTTTATACTAGGCAGACTTAACTGAAAAAAATATCAGTGTCTCCGCTGAGTTTGTCTTACTAGGGGATTTTAGGTTATGTTAATGCTATAGCTTCATTAATTACCCCATATCAATAAAAAAGGCAGCTTTTAGCCTCCTAGCGCAAGAGAGGAGAAGAAATGGTGGTATCAAAGGGAACCTTCAAAGACAGCCAGAGCTGTCTCCAGGGTAATTTCTGATCCCGCACTCTTCCCACTTCAAAGTTGGATGTGTGTGTGTGTTTGGGTCGAGGGGGCTGGGGGAGGCTTGAATCTGATTTCTCTAATAAGTGTTGGCGTCAGCCCCGTTTGATATTAGATGCAGGGAACATTTTGATTTGTTATAGCCTTTGAAATTGTTCAGACGACCTTCAGAAAAATGGCCTCTTGTTCCTTAAGGGGGAAGGGTGAAAGCTGGGGAAGGGGAATCCGGTTTCATTCATATGCAGAGGATGCCCTGAAATTGTGCTTTCAGCAGTTTTTTAGTAACAAATGTATGTCCTGATTGAAAGTGAAAAGTTGAAGAATAACAGACCTGTGAAACTTGTTCACTTTTTTATTCTCCAGGGGAGGGTGGGCAGACTTAAGCAGATGACCAAATTGAAGCTTATGGTTCTGAAAACTTGGCTAAACCATGGAGAAATCTGTCCCCATTGCTGGTTGATAGCATCCTACCCTTACTGACACGTCACCTGTTAACCTTGCAGGACGAAGCTGATAGTAACTAAGAGCTTTAAAAGTTGAAGCCCCTGTGAGGCTTATGAGTTTTATTTGGAGATGTCAGTTTTAGATCATTTATAGTTCATGGTGCTATTTTTTGAAATGAAGAATTGATAACGTTTCTGATAAGCTGCCATAATTCTCACTTGCTGCCGAATGCATTTTAATGGTGATGATTGTCACATCAGCAGGGCTGGGAGATTTGTCCTGTTGAACTTTGCATGAGTGCTCCCCACCCCCACCCCCGTAGCTGTGACAGCATAGGGGGCACATTGAGTCAGCGTGCCTTCCCAGTTCTAGCTGCAGGGCCGTCTTCCTCCCAGGCTAAGAGCTCGGCCTCTGGAGACACCCGGTTTAGAATTCTCAACCACATACTGTGATGTTGGAAAAGTTGCTTAACTTCTTGGAGCCTGATTTTCCTCATCTGTGAATTGGAAGTGATTTTATCATCCTCACGAGATTGCTAGGAGACTTTAGAAAGATAACTCAGGCACAGTGCAAGCTAAATGCACAGTCGTCAGTGAATGGTATCCGCCCTCACTGGCTGCACCAGAAATGCTGGTGGAGGTGGGCGTCTTCAGAGTCAGCATTCCTTTGCCTGCTGATTTGAGGACATTCCGATTTTTCTTTTCAGTGAGTAAATTTGACTATCACTGTTGTCTCCAGTTCATCTTGTGCATCAAGAGGACCTTTGATGTCTGGCATGTAACCTGAGAGCAGACGTGTCTGTGCTAAAGCAGTTGGTCATCTGTGGGGTTTGTTTCCATTTTACGTGAGAAGAGACCACGTTCTCACCCCTAAAGTACTCATTCCAGTCCCCAGAGTCCCGGAGGCTGCTCCTAAGACTGCAGATTCAGCCACGATTACCATAAGTTTGGCTTTTCCATTTTAAAATCTTTCTAATGCTTACCCAGAATACCGAGGGGTGCTTGCCTTTCTTTTTTCTGACACTTCAGAATAATTTCTTATTCATCAGGCTGAAAGTTTGTAGCTTCTAGAATTCTCCTTTTTGAATATTGCAGCCAGCAAAAAATCAGTAGCCATGTCCTCCTTTGCAGCAAAGAGGCTGAAGCTAATAAACATTCACTTGGATCAGCCCCGGCCCTGAGGAGAAGCAGGGCACTGACTCCAGAAGGCTCGCGTAAATGGCTTTCTTTGGCATAAATCTAGCAGAAAATCCAGCACACCCTGCCTGCTGTGCCTTCACAGCAAAAGGGGAGCCATTGCCGTCGGGTCCCTTTGTTACCCCTATGCGCCCGGTAAACAGGGCGTGTTGGCTGCTGTCCTTCTATCCCAGATGGTCAGAACTGTTCCCTAGGGTCCTGAATAATATATTTAAACCGCCTTCAAAAAGGGCAACGCGCTCACTTTGAATGAGCATGGTGTGTTTTGAGAAGCCACAATTAGGCGAGAGAGTCCGTCTCTTAATTAAACCTGTGCATATTTCTTTTCGGATGATTTTTCTATTAAAACATTTTGCAGATACTGAAGGGTTTATATGTATAATTTTCTCTTTTAAAGTAAAAACTAACTTTTCAGTCTATATGCAGATTCTTCCTTTCTTTTTTCTCTTCCATGGCCCTGTGTTTATGTCTTGGTCTGGCTGGCTGTGTCTGATGTGAACAGGCAGGAAGGATAAACAGTGGAGAACTTCAGAAGAAACAGCTGTGGTCTTAAAATGGAAAGAGAACTATATTAGTTTCAAGTCAGACATTGATGTTACTTTTCTTCAAATTCAGATTTAGAATCTTTGGCATGTCCCTGTCATCTTGGCAGTGATTTGGTAAAACTAAAAGATACAAAAAGTCGTTCTTATTCATTCCTCAATGTCTGAGTAGGCTTTAAATGCTGCATTTTTTAAGCCCTGGGCCAAACTGTGGCACTAAGATTGTGATGTGAACCCAACTCATCCTCCCAAACATGCCCAGCTGCCCAGCAATTTTCTTCGGCAGAACTGATAACCTAGGGAATTTAACTTCATATGTTTGTTTTGAGGTTTCCTTGAGTTATCTGGAGGTAACATACCAATTTTCCCCCTACAGATTGCTAACCTGTCAAATTAAAAATCTAAGCCTGAAGATTTTTAAAATTCTTACTCCATCAGTTGACCTAAGTTGGGGGCAGTGACCAAAAATTGACACCATCTTTCTGGAGAGCAGTTTAGCCAGAGCAGAAGGGGTCCAGTGGGGGCTCTGGTGGAATCCAGGAAGGAGATGGTTTGGCATTGGGGACACAGGGAGGCAAACAGATCCAAATAAATGTTTAATCACAATTCTCCCATGATCGTTCTGGACTTGGACCAGCTAAACATCCGCCCTCCAGCAGGAGCCCTGCCAGGGCCAGAGGGGCCTACTTAGAACGACCTCGACTCCTCTGCTTCTGAGCAAGAAGAAGCCGGGGACACTGAAGGCATGCCTGTTCCCAGCCCCACCTCTCACTTCCAAGGTCTGTTTTCAGAAAGCCAACAGAATCAGAAACAGGACTCCAAGCTGTCCCATGTCAGGTGTGGCACTTAACTCCCTGTCTTCCTGGAGGAGTCTTCCCGCCTGGTGGCTCTGCGTGCTCCCAGGCGCTCCAGAATCAATACTCCCCAACATACAGGCTTAAATCGCCACGTCTCAGGTTTCCACCTTGACCACTGGCCAGCCCCAAGGGCAGCTTCCAAGAGGCCTATTAAGCAGGTGTTTCAGTTTGCTCATCTCTTGAACTTGCATATTAAAGTTGACTTTTTAGCCCCCATGGGACATTCTGAAAGCCCCTCTTTCAGTCTGCACCATCTCCTGCACTGTGTTGGGGTTAGTTCTGTTTTGCCATACTCCATTTGTTCTGTCCTCTTGAAAAAGCAAGAAGGCACTGATTTGATTTTTCATACAACCTGTGAAACCAGCATGGTTTTGGTTAGACGCATTACCCTGTGCAGGACCAAGTGTGGCCAGAGGAGGACTGGACTGGGTTTACTCCAGACTGTACCCACGTTTCATCTCAGACCTCTGTTTTCCTTGATCAAGAGTTCCTGACCTGACCAGCCATCCCAGTTAACCGGGGGAGCACTGCCAAAACAAACAGAAAAACAGATTCTCTGGTCCCCTCCAGACCTGTTAATTCAGACACTCCAGGGGAGGGACCAAGGAGTCTGTACAGCCAAGTTTGAGCATCCCCAAGCGAGACCATCCATCAGAAGCTTCTCAGATTACTTGGGCAGCTGGATGGCTCTGAACCGTTGTCTCATCCAGAAAGGAAGGTTGCTAACAGGACCAGCCACATTGGCTTGTTCTGGGGAGTAAGTGGGAGAGTGCATGTGGAAGGCCCAGTGTGTGCCCGGTGTAGAACAGGCATTCAGCAGCTGGGAGCTGTTTTCCTCCCCCTGCCCATGACATGCCAGGTCCTGTGCCAGCACAACATATACAAAAAGAGTTTCAGTTTTAAGTGCTATGAAAATTGTTCATTTTTGGAAGGATAAAGAGAATGAAGATGACAGGTATGGGAATGACATTTTAGACAGTCACTGGGAAATGCATCTCTGACAAGGTGACATTTGAGCCAAAGGAAGTATAGGAGGAGCCATGTGGGGGTTTGTAGGAAAAGCAGTCCAGGCAAAGGGCACAGCAAGTGCAAAGGTCCTGGGGCAGGATTGACCTTGACATATTGAGTGATGCAAGAGAACCGTGGTAGGTAGGAGTCAAGGTTAGAAAAGTGAGTGAGGGGCTCAGCTCACGGGGCCGTGGATGCAACATGTACCTCAAGTGGACTTCATTTTGCCTCCTTAAGTCATCACAGGCTGATAAAGAAGAAATTCAGGCAGGACATTTAGGATCCTTTCAACCCCAAGATTCCGTTATTCTAGAATCATGTTTTTTTCCGAGCTTAATAGCAGTAGATACAGTATCATTTCTTGAAGTGCAAAATTCTAAAATTGATGCTGATGATACTTTTATCTCTTATCCCCTCCCAGCTTGATATATGGTCCAAGTCCAACTATCAAGTATTCCAGAAGGTAAGTTTCACTTTTTGTTTCTTCCTCAGGAGGTATTAAGGGAGATATGACTATTTTGAGGTATAAACATTGGTCTTAAAAAAAAAAAAAAAACGGGTACTAAAGGCTGCTCACTGTATGACTCCCTTTATGTGACATTCTGGAAAAGACAAAACCTCAGAGACAAACCAGATCAGTGGTTGCAAGGAGTTGGGAGTGAGGGCAGGAGATGTCCCTAGAGAGGGCAGATGTCCCTAGATGTCCCTAGGGTGATGGAAATATTCTATGCATTCTATGTCTTAATTATGGTGATTATACAATGATATTTCAAAACTCATGGAACTATATATCTACAAAGGGTGAATTTTGCTATTTATGAATTACACCTTAAAAAAAAATCGGAAGCTTTTGAGTTGTTCTAAGCTCAACCCGCAGTCTTTGAACGCAGTTTCTCACAGCCCTTGTAATGGACACAGCTGCCTCAGGGGATGGGCTGGGGGAAGCAGGCTGGCCCCACCTCCCTTTATGCTACAGTGACATCTTTTTCAGATGTCGGGCTTTCTCGAGAAATACTGTTTGGGGAATGTCGGAAGAAGTGAAATGTGACCAGAGAAAATTCATTTCCCAGCTCCCGTTGGTGGAAGGGTCCCTTCCCTGGACCAGCTCGATACCTGGGGCTTCTGAGGGTTCCTGCCCCCTCCACGGCACCAGGCCAGCCCCCCTGCCGGGCACCAGCCACTGTCTTCAGTTCTCTCATTCTCTGTCTCTGCTTCCATCCAGCAGTGCACACAGTAGAGTTGGTCGTAAATTCATTATTCATTGTCTTCTCAAGTTCAACAACAATCATTTATTGAGCCCCTTTGCCACGTGCCAAGCACTGTGCTAGGAATACAGGGAAACAAGACAAACAAGGAGGCGTAATAACTAACTCAGGATGCTACTAGAGGGCTGTGGTCGAGAACAAGAGGGGCCTCCTTCACACCAGGGTGGTCACGGGAGCCTTTATGCAGCAAAATTTAAACTGAGACAGGAAGCATGAGGAGCTAGCCCTGTGGAGAGCCGTGTGGGAGGTGGAACCTCCCGGGGAGGAGGGGCGTGGCGCGGTCCAGAGCTGCAGGAGCCTGCTCGCAGGCGCCGGAGGCGGGTGGAGGTGGGGGCCGGCAGGAGCCTCTGGGCCCTGGTGCAGAATTTGGATTGTCTTCTCAGTTCAGCGAAAGCCACCGAAAGGACTGATGTGGTGGAGGGACATCATTCTGAAAGCCAGGCCCAAGTTATCCGCACTTGAGTAACAACTGGGTCCAGGGTGTGCCAGGCGGCGCAGCGTAGGGCGCCCATTTGTTTATTTTTCAATTGAGGTGAAATTCATATAACATAAAATCAACCATTTTACAGTGAACGGTTCCATAGTTTGTAGAACTTTCAATGTTGTGCAACCACCACCTCTTTCTAGTTCCAAAAATTTTTATCACCCCAAAGGACACGCATTCCCATTAGGCAGTGAGCATGGGGCTTTTGTACCCAAGGAGCGAAGTGGACCAGCCCTCTCACGGTGTGGAACGTACATCAGTTTCACATCGTTCCCTGGGCCCTTTACAGTGAGGGGGAAGCAAGGGAGCCTGAGGCTCAACACCACACATGGAGGGACCCTGTGTAAGCATTTCAGTGTCGCAATCTTACCACAGCTGAATTCAGCACACTAAGCTGTGTTGGCTGCTGAAACAGAAAAGGCAGATTAATGGGAAAACTGGTGAAATCCAGATGAAGTCTGGAGTTTAGTCAGTAATAAGTAATCAGTATTGCTTTCTTAGTTGTGACGAAGGGCCTGGTAATGAAAGATGCTAACAGTGAGGGGACTGGAGGGGCACGTGGGAGCTGTGTGTACCATCTTTGTGACTTTCCTGTAAATCTGAAACCGGCCCAAAATTAAAAGTTTATTTTAAAAAGACAATCATGGCATTGACTCTCTTCACACCCCTTTACCCAGCCGAGCTGCCTAGATGCAGAAAGGAGAAAACAGCCTCCCCTCTGGGTCAGAGCCTCTGGGAAGGAAGTACGCAGTCACGTGAGGACGTGAGTGCAGACAACCCTGAGCGCAGACAACCGCATCGCAGTCTGGGCTTTCTTGTGCAAGTGACCGTACCCAAGGCATTTACTTGCTCAGCACACACAAAGCTCAGCTTTAATTGCTAACTTTGTCCAGGCCAAACGCTCTTGTCCCTTTTTCCCCAGCAGCCGGCCGAAAAACATTCTGAGAAGGAACACTGTGCATTAACTGTATCTTGTGCCGCTTTCATAGTCAGGAATGTTAAGACAGTTTTGGGGTTTATCTTGGTGTCCTCTGTGGTCCTGGAACAAGTTACTTTCTGGCTTCACAAAAGGGGGCCGTGAGCATCACAGACCCACACTCTGGGATTTTAACAGTGGCCAGTTTCCATTCAGATACCGCGTATGTCTAGGGAGGGGCTTGCACAGGCTTGCCTTTGCAGATATATTTTTTAATGTTCTGTGTAGTATTAAGTATTTTTGAATGCAGGCAGAAAGTTTAATAGGCAGTTGTAAAATGGGTGAAACATAGATTTGGAGAGTCAGTGCTGTATTTTTATTCTACGTCCCTAAAAAGTAGCCTGCCACAGCACTCTTTATATTTGTTTAAAACTACAAACACGCGCAGCAGCAGTGTTTAAAATTTGATATTAACTAGTTGGGGAGATTCGGGAGCACTCACCGGTTCCCTCCTTATAGTTTATGTAATGTGTTTGAAGCGGTAAAAATAGATGAATTTGTAGAGAGGGGAATTTTTATCTCCACTGGTGAATGGCATGTTGTCTGCCCCTGTGCAGAGCTTTTTCTAAGATGCCTTTATCATCCCTCCCTTCACCTATTTTTAACTATATGGACTTGACCTCTGATACTGACTGTACTAGGTTAGAGGACCGCAACTTGGAGACAGGTGGTAGAGCGTTCTGATTCAAAGGAAAGGCAGCTAACGTTGAGGTTCTTTTCCTTTTTCAGGGGCAGGTGAGAAATAGTGGGCTACAGCATCTTCTCCGTTCTCTACCAAAACATTGTCTATTTGCTGTCAAATGAAGGCTATTTGGGAAAATAATGTAGTACAGAATTAAGTTTAGTCCTTTATCAGTACAGCTTTCAACTAATCATCGTTACGTGGGAAGGGTTGGGATTTTGTTCTTGTGCAAGACGTTGGTGGAGAGGATGCAGAGTGTGTGACGAGGAATCGTGACGGGATGGGGCTGGGGGGCGACTGCACTGTGCTTATTTCATTGTGTTCGTCTCGGGCCATGTTGGTGCTCAGAGGGCCGGCCTTCCTATTCCATAGCCAGACCGTGCCCTGAAAGCAAGGCTGGGACCACCGTTCATTGCCGATTCTGAAGTCCTGGTCCAGGTGACGGGCTGATGCTCAACATTCCAAACTCAAAGTGCCAGAAGGACAGATGAGGTGGCACCATTTCTAAAGTCTGCTTTTTAGGATCAGCTTTTTCTTGGAAGTCTATTTTCTTCCTGTCCACTGACTTAAATTTTGGATGTCCTGATTGATGCTGCTGGTAGCGTTTCCCAGAAAGACACCACTTGACAGCACAGTGGTGAACACTCCCTTCTGCCCGTCATCTGCCTGCGTACGCCCATGCATGGAGACTGGTGGGCAAGGCTTGGTTATCAGCCTTACCTGCAAAGGCTCCACCTGAAACAGGAGTGAAAGTGACTGGAACAGGACACGGGCAAGGAAGCTCCTTTGTCACCAGTCAGAGGGCATTTCTCAGGCAGAAAACAGACCCCACATGTCCTAACCATGTTGGTGGATGCAGTAGCTGCACCCCACGTCTGAGATGGGAACTCGGAGCCACCAGCATCAGCTCTGCTCGTATCATTGGAGGAGTCCTCCCTGCATTGCCCTGGTGGAGAACCCCAGGACTGCCTTTCTTTGGTGCTCATGTGGTTGCAGTGACCACAAGTAGTAGCAGTGGCCACCGCACAGAGAGGCCTGCTGGGAAGGCGGGAAGCCCTCCCAGGTCTTTCCTCTCAATGTGACAAAGCCGAGAGCAGAAAAGGGCATTGCCTCCAGAGCCAAGCCAAGCTTACACTCGCCTTTTTATTTTCGGAAAATAGCTTCTGGAGCTAAGAGGATGGAAGCACACACCGTCAAATTCTCCTCGGGCTGTGCCTGCCTCCCTGGGTTAAAGATGCTCCCACGAGGTCCTGTGGCAAATCCGACCTTGTGAAGCTAAGTGGGACCTGCCTTTTGTCTGCAGCAGGGACTGTCAGCAAGCCCTTTCCCTCTTCCTCATTAGACCCCTTTCCCGGGTGTGGGCAGCGGTGGAGGGCTGGGGGCAGCTGGCGGCGGGTCCGCGACTGCCGACAGGTTCCCCTCGTTGACTGGGGTTCCCTGGGGGCTCTCTGCACTCCGTCCTGGGGTGAAGGAGCTTTTTATAGCCAGCAAGTCTCCAGCAGCACAGATTCAGAGAATGGAACTTGGAAATAGGGGGGGACAGTCTGAAAGGGCAGAATCACAAAGAGCCAGGAAAGGTTTCAAGCGTGTTCAGATTTTTCTGACATTTAAACTCTGCAGGGGCAGTCACTGTTTTGATCTTTAACCTCTTCACTTCAAAACAGTGGGCATTTTCATCCAGTAACTTAGGAAGAGTGGGAGCAAATACGCAGCTCCTTACTGTGTTCAGTCTTGGCAGGGAGGCCAAAGAAAGAGGTGGGGTGTGTGCAGCCCCAGGTAGGCAGGTGGAGAAGCCAGAGACAGTGTCAGAGGGACTGGCGCCTGCCTCGCAGCTTTTTCAGTTGGAGGCAAAGCACAAAAGTCATAGCCCGCAGATGTCTCAGTCCACAGTCGTTATTCTAGAGGCAGCAGAGGGAAGAGTAACCCTCTCGGGCCCGTGCCGTCAGCAGAGCTTAGCTGCGGACAGGTGGGCCGTCCTATCCGGCGGTGGGTGATGCTGTGGGCAGGCTGCCACTGCGTCCTCATCCCTGTGCTCAGGCACTCATTCGTTGGTTCGCTTGCTCATTCGTGCTTTGATACAAAAACTGGCCTCCATGTGGGGCAGACTCCACCGAGGGGCGAGACTGAGCCATCCCTAGAAGAGAAGTTTTAGAAACACGGAGTACCTGGCATAGACTGAGTGCCTGCCCAAACAGTAAGCGCCAGGCCCAGCACAGCGCTAACTCCACGCCCCAGGAGAGGGGACTGTCCCGACGGGGGGCTGCTCCCTGAGGGCAGGGCTAGCCTGTTTTGCACGGGGCTGAGTCCCTTTTCCCTGTGCGTGTAGGCTGCCGCCACATCGCACGTCACCAGAGAGGCTCAACAAACAGTCATTATGTTCAGTCTCGTGCTCTGTGATGTCTGCCGTCGCTCCCAGCCAGCCCACTCCCGTTTCCTTTCAGAAGGCCCTCTTCAAGCACCACAGGTAGGGCCCTGGAAGAGGCTGGGGCTGTGGAGAGAGGCCTAAGACCTCACGCCAAATCTCTGTGCTCTCCTGGCCCGGTGCCCCCCTCAGGGGAGGCCCACGTGGGCAGAGGCCCCCGCACCGGGACGGGATTCCTCAGCCCCCAGGAGGGGCTCTCTCTCATGTCACAAGGGGGCCTGTGCTTTGTCCAGAGCCTGGTGCTGCTCTCACGGTCCCCTCTTCTTTTAAATGCTCTTTTTCCAAAAAGGAGAACTTCTGGTCAATAGAACATGGTGCACTGGCGTCCTGTTTCTGTGCACCCTGTCGCTGGCGCCCCGGTGTGTCTTGGCAGTCACAGTCGCTTAAAGCCTGCGAATGACTGACTGGTGCGAGGGCCAGTGGAGGAAGACAGATTCCTGTCAGTGGACTGGATGAGGGAGGACAGTGCCGGGGAACACGGCATGAGCCAAGTATTGGGCTGTCGACGAGCTTCAGGACAGGAGAGGCGACAGGCAATTCCACGACCATCCCAGAGGGCAGCCCTTTCCTGAGCCGAGAGCCGGGCTGTACTGACCAGGCTGGGTGGGCAGAAGGAAAACAGGGGTGGTGATGGTGTGTCAGCCCAGGGGGGCCTGGGAGCCGAGAAAGGCGGGATCATTACACACACTCTATAGCTGGAAAGCTGTTTATCACCACCTCTTCTCTTAGGGGGTGTGTTGAAATATTCCCAAGCTTCTAAACCCAGGAGAGATTGGATCCTTTGTTTCCCCCTCATGAGACCCCAGTACCTTCCCTCTGCAAGGCTCTCTCCCCCGCCGCTGCGGGTGGTGGTAACCGAGAGTCGGGGTGCCCGCGAGCCCCCGGTGTTACGGTCACTGTGGAGCAGGAAAGCCGGCCCGCCCGCTGGAAGTGGTTTGTGGTTCTCTGCCATTAGAGGAGGCCAGAGGGCTCGGTTTCATCTCCGTAGCTGACTTCTTCCTGAGGGGTTGCCTGAGACTCAGTGTACCCCAGGTCAGAACCCAGAGCGGCTTCTGGGAAGCCCAGCCTCCTGTCATTCCCCACACCCCTTCCCACCAGCCCACAGGCCCCCCGGCGCCGCGGGGCATGTTCCCGGCAGCAAGCCCGCCCGCCCGCCCACGGAGAGTCCCAGCCCGCTCCCCGTCCGCCTCCCACCGCGTTCCCCACAGTGACCGCTGGGAGAGAGGCGATCCAGCACCATGGTGAGCACCATGCTGCACGTGTTCAGACCCCAGCTCACCACTGCTCCCTGTGCGGCCTCACCTGCCTCTGTTTCCTCACCTGCAAAGCAGGGAAGATAAGAGGAATGGGTGTGAGGGTAGCTGAGCCCGTCGGTGTGAAGTGTGAGGCGGACTTCTGGCCTGTGACTCACCGGCTTTTCTCAGGCGCTCGTCAGCAGTGGCCGCCCTCCTCCCTCCTGCTGGCCTCTGCACAGTGGACCCAGATGTAAGGCACAGGCTCAAATCAGGCCCGGGTTTGCACCCCGCACTGCTGTGCGTGAACTAGCTGGCTGGGAACCTCAGGCCAGGGATTTAGCCCCTCTCTTCAGGCTTCAGGTCCCCCAGCAATTAAAAGGGGGTAACAATAAAGCCTACGCCATAGGGTACTTATCGTGAGGATTCAGCGTGCTGAGAGTGCTGGGAAGAGCCCGGCGGTGCGGTCATAGCGCACGTGTGCAGCAGACGTCAGCTGCCGTTGCCGGGAGGGGCGTGGAACTCGACTCCGCGGCCGTCTCTGTGTGGGGTCCATTTTAGGTTGGGTGTGTTTTGTAAAGTAAACCAAAGACCAGCTGCCGTGACAGATCCGCACACCAAAGCATCATCTGCCTTCGGTTTTCTCCAGGCACGTTCTCTCCTCTCCTGGTCCGAAAGTCAGTCACCCGAATCACAAGCCCCCAGTGGTGCTGTTGGGGCAGCACTGACATGCTGACCTAGAATGACAGTCTCAGGAACCTGGAACAGCCCCTTGTGTCCTGAGAAGGCTAGTGGCACCTCTGGTGAGCCCCAGAAGGCAGCTGAGATGGATGTGTCCCACCCCAACCCCCCCATACCCCCCACCCAGCAGACGCTGTGCAGAAGGCACCCAGCACCACGGCAGCCGCCTCTCAGGCAGGGCTCACCCCCTGCACCACGGTCTCTGTTCTTCTGCAGTTGCCTCGAGTTTGCTGAGGAAGTAGGTGGTATTGTCTGTATTTCCTTGGGAGCCCAGATGTCTTTGGATGTGTTTCTCTAACGGCAAGGCTGTTCCTGCAGAAAATGACATCACCCCAAGTGGGTGCAGAACAAGTCAGGTATCTTTGGGACTGGGCTTTCCTGGCAGCCGGCAGCAGAATCTGCCGTTTTACCATCTGGAGAGCGTTGAACTTTTTTTTGTTCCTCTAAAGGAAGAGCCTGTATTCCTTAATCCTGGGAAATGTGAAGGACCTTTTGTGTGCGGCTCCTCTCGGCGCTGCCCAAGGCCTTTGGCAGAAGCTTAAAGCTGGTCAGGACCCTGGAGAGCTCCCCGCGTCCTCACTGGACTTTCCCTGTTCACCTAGGCCCCTCTCCCTGCAGCGCCCCGTGACCTCAGTTTTTCCCACCCCTGAAGTCCTCCTTTCACTCTGCTCCCCGAACCCCGCTGGCCAAAAATAAAACAACAGCACCTCACGTATTTCATCTCTCCTTCACTTGGGGCCCTATCAGGTGAGTGGTGCCAGTGCAGAGCACAGCTCAGGCTGAGGCAGAGGCTCCGGTCACAGGTCGGGCAAGTGCAGGACTGGGGCACCCACAGGGTGCTGCTGGGGGTGCAGGAGAGCCCAGGGTGGGAGGGGAGGCCCCTGGCCCAAGTCTCCAAGTGGGAGAAGGGCTCGGCCAGGGGAAGGGCCTTCCAGGCTTGAGTGCAGAGCAGAGTCAGCGAAGCAAGTCTGGGAGGAGGAATTGCTAAAGCAGCTGATACTGCTGGTGTGTGACGTGGGGACCAAGGGAGACGAGGGTGGGACCCAGGTCATTAAGGACCACATATGCTATGCCATGGTGTCCGCAGGGTCCCGCAGGTGGCTGCAGAGTGGCTTAGGGGAGGCACATCCACCTCTGGAGGCTGTCTGCAACCAGTCTGCCCTCAACAGCCCAGGGATTTGAGAGGCTTCCCTTTGGAGCATCAGTGGCATCTTGGCTGGGACTTTCAAGAGGGTCAGCTTGAAGCCTCTCAAACCAAACAAAAACTCCTTTATGGAGGCCCCGGTCTGTGCCACAGGCCGTGTTCTGTACTTTATAGGCAAGGTCTCATCCTCAGATGGAGACTGATCTCAAAGCTGTGGCTGGGGATTTCAGAAAGGGTGGAGTGGCAGTGTCTGTCTTCCCCTCTCCAGTTCCCTCCCAGACAGCTCTGCCCCGGTCTCATCCCAGAGCAGCATTGCCAGGCTCCAGTGGACAGTCATAAGCCCCTCAGAGCCCATGCAGATGGCTCCTTCATCAGGCAGAGAAGGAAGTATTGATCTTGTCTAAGTAATCCCTAGTCCCCCTGGACTGCAATGCTTCCTCCTCGGGCCTCTGGGTCTGCTGGCCCGTGGCATACAAACCCAGGGCACAGATGAGAGGCTCAGGCTGCGTAATAAAAACTGAACCCCCGTGCTTCCGCTCTCCTGTACTCTTACCCCAGTTTTAGAAGCTGGTCTCTGCTGCTTCCCCATTACCCCCACCCCCAGCACTTGCAGGACTGGCTTCATAGCATTCAATTTTGAAATAATGATGGTTTCTCTTTTCATGGAATGAGTACTTCTGGGACTGTTTTCAGTATTCTTGAAACAGTGCTCATCCTTGGAGCAGCATTGCTGTCTCTTGAAACATTTAAAAAGCCAGGTTCACATCTTTGACTCCTAGACCCACAAAGAATTTTCTCCTTGCCAAGAGATTTCTAGTGTCTTTTGTGAAAGGTGGGTCTGTCTTTGGCAAAATCCTGAGTGGAGACCCAAACTCTTGGGCCAATCTCCTTGTGTGGCATTAAAGTATATCCAGCGAATGAAAGTTTATTTTTATCTCTCTGACTTGCAGGACCAGCATGGGTACGACTATGTAGCAAATGTTTGGCTTTGCTGCCTGCTACTTTGTGCTCCAGAGTCTCTTTGAAACCTGTTGAGATGGAAAGAGGTTCCCAAGAATAGTGCTGTGCTGACAGGTCTCCGTGGTTCTGAGCTCTTTGTAACCGGCCCCGAAACTGAGGACTGTGTGAGGGTACCATCACATCAGAGCGGCAGGCGGAGCGGGGCGGGAACCTGGCACCCTGGCACCTCTGCTGCCTGCTGGGATCAGCTTGTCCTTTTTCAGAGAACAAAGGTCTTTAATGTCACAGCTGGTTGGCCCGAGGGTGGAGCTCAGCACAGGTGTGCCCTCAGGGCATGCAGTCAGGCCCTGTGCGGTGTCCACTGAAAGCCTAGACCTCTAAGCGCCCAGGGATCCCAGCCTCATGCTCTTTTACTGAGGGCCAGTGGGGGGAGTGATGCAGCCAAGGTCACCTGGATAATTAGTGAAGAGTCCGGGACTGAACCCTGGCCTCCCCACAGCTCCGTGTCCTTTCCCACCACGCTGCCTTTTGTTCACGTTAGCACGGGCCAGAGAAGCTCCTGCTCACAGTGTGTGACAGCAGGTGCTGGGTGGAGGACAGCCCAATCTTGGTCTATCTACCAGGCTTCTCTTAAATAAGCAACTTCTAAGCACTTGGGTACTTAACTTTTCCTGTTTATTAATCTTGTGGGACATACTTTTAATCGGCAGAAGCTCCAGCTCTCTGAGCTCAGCAGGGGAGGCCCTGGGCTTCGTGGGCTGTGTGCTGACGGATAATGTACTTGGGGCCATTAATCCATCATGTTAGGAAAAGCACCGCGTAACTGCTGGGGCCAGTGTTCAGGCTCAGCCCCTACCCAGACTGCGCGGTCCCAGTCCTGCCCCCTGGTGGTGGGAAGCGGGCAGTGACCTGTAGCAGCCTGCTCACCCGTGGTTCCTAACACTGCTGACACCAAGAGTCTCCTTCGGGAGCTTCTTAGCAACACAGGTCCTGGTGCCCAGCAGCCCACCCCCAGGTCTGTGCTCGTCCCCCTGCTGCTCTGCAAGCTCTCCCCTCCAGCCCGGAAGCCCGCACCGAGTCGGGACCACACCTACTACCTTAGGGGCTCAGGGACCCGAGAACAGTCCCTGGGCCACCAAGAAGTACAGCATATCCTTGCTTTTTAAAAGAGGAAACTGCTGGGGAATGATAATATATTAGAAGAGTTTTTGTCCCCTCCTGGTGTCTCACTGGTCCTTTCTGTGAGTCACCACTCTGTCCTCCCTCCCTCCCTTATGGTAAAGAACAAAGTCTGCCTGGCCGCCTTAAAGCCTGGCTCTGGGGGACTGATCATCAGTAGAAAATGGTCTTGCTGGACCTGAACCCGTCCTTTTTGCCCCCTCAGCTGGGGAGGGAGAAGCGCAGGTGGGAAGAAGAGTGTGTTCTGGATGCCAGAGTCACCATGGCAACAGTGGGCTTTCCCCCTTTTCGGCCCCCGCCCTTTTAGATTCTACTGCTCATGGCCTTTGATTAATCTGTGTGCACACCTCCCTAAGTGCTGCTGCCTTTCATTTGCCGTTTCCCACTTCGTTCTACAAGGCGGAGAGACTCATTCAGTCCTGAGCTCCTCTTGAGGGCCCACCCATGGTGGTGTCAGGCCTTGTTCAGGGTGGGTGGTGAGCAAGACAGGCAGAAGCTTCCAGTGCGGAGGCAGGAGAGCTGTGTGAGGCAGAGGGAGGCAGGGCGGGGGTGCAAGTAAACAGACGTGGGGCGGAGTGCTGCCTCCACCCTAAGTGTCTTGGGTCCCTTCCCTTCTAGGGAGGAGATGGCCTCAGGTGCCACCTTCCCACTTCCCCCCCAGCCTCTGTCCACTCGAAGGCCTGGCGCAGAGAGCCCCGAGGCCCAGGGCCCTGCTCTGCTCTCAGCAGCTGCCTGGCTTGGGCAGGTCACTTAACCGCCCTGTGACCTCGCTTCCACACGTGGAAGTGGAAATTGTCCTCCATCAGTGGCGCCATCACGAGGTTGTGGGGATTAAGCGAGAAGAAGAGATGATGCCTCACGTTAGGTGGGCACTTGCTGCTTGTCAGGCACCGTTCAAGCGCTTTCCCTGCGTTGACACGTGTGATCTGTGTCCAGGGTCGCCCAGCTTGTAGTGACAGACAAGATCCAAACCCCTGCAGTCTGGCCCCAGAGCCCGGGCTCCTCACCGGCTGCACGGTATAGACCAGCCCCTGCTCGGGGCCGGTGCTCAGCAGACATCGGCTTGGATCGCTGCCCTTGTTGCTGGCATTTCCACTTTGGGTTTAGCAAAAATAACTCGTCATCTCCGAAGGACCCTCCGGCTCTCAGGTCCTGGGAGTGAAGGCGCCGGAGCGCTTTGCGCACAGCATGGTGGAGGAGCTTTGGGAGACTTGTTTTGACTGGCAGCTCCTTCCCCAGGGTGTTGACTGGCAGCTGTTTCAAGGTCTTTTGAAAGATTCCTTTCTCCCTTTCTGAGCCTGGTTCCCCGTCAGTTTGGGCGCAGGAAGACCTCCTCTGCCTCTTTGAGCTGGGGGTGGGGGACTTCCGGTGAGCCCCGCTTGGTGGAGGAGAAAACTGAAGGTAAGGTTGATAAAGCAGAGTGGGGTGTTGACGGTCAATAGACATGTCACCCTACTCTAAAGAAATAAATCACCTGCAGCCCAGCCTGGAGATGGGAATGCACCCCAAACTAGGCCAGCATCTGCAGTTTTTATTTGGCTTGAGGTCAGACGGGGCAGCTCTTGGCAGAGTCCCCGGTGTCTGCACACTCCTCTTTTTTCCTGTCTTTCTGGGACCCGGCTGTCCTGTTCCCGCCCTTGCTGGTTTCATCGCAGTCACTTCCCCCTCCACTCCTCTTGGCTGGGTCCCCTGTCTCCCTGGTTTATTGTTACTTCCATGTCTTCTCCTCCCTCCCTTACCTCAGGCTCGCCATCGGCTTTTATCTTTTCTGAGCTCTTTTCAGAGCAGCACTCACTGGTGGGGTGAATGGCCTCCCTTTCGCAGGAGCATTAGTGCCCTTCCTGGCCTCCGCTGCTGCCAGACCGAGCTTTCATCTCCCAGGGGAATCTCATTAGCTGTCCATCACAATGGGACCCACACCAGGCTGGGACGCCCAGAGCCCATTTAAATTAGTTAATAGCCATTTTTGTTGTTGTTGCCTCAGGCCTTTTTTTTTTTTTTTTTTTTCACGTCTTGGATGCTGAGCGAAAAAACAACTTTGTTGTTGAAAGTGTGAAACAAAAAAATACTGAAGGTAGAATACTTTGACAAAAAGGAAGATCATTGTAGGTGAATTTCCCCCACATCTGACAACCAAGTCCTACCTGCTGCTTTGGAGTTCAGCCATGGGAACCTGAAAACCAGGGGAGGAGTTTGGGAGGAGGGGAGGAAAAACATAGCAAATCAGTCAGCTTTGTTTCCTTGTGTTAAAATATTTCTGTAATTGGTGATGGAAAACTGAAGAAATTAAATGATCGTGTCAGCGCTAGAAAAAGCTGCCACCGTTTGGCAATTAAGAGGATAGTTTATACTGGACCTTTTGAAAAAGGCTGAATTTGACCATATTTCCGACCCAGTAAAGGGAGAACTGATTATGTGCCCTGCCTGGATCCAAAACGGAGCTCTGGGGCGCCACTTCAGCCGCATCTGGAGGAGGACATTTCTTGTAAATTCAGTCTGTTGTGCTCTTGGGAAGCCTGTTACCCAGCAGCCACGTTCACAGATTTAACCTGCGTCTGGCATCGGGGCTCTGGCTTTGGGTGGACTTGACCAGGCTGGGAGGTGGTAGGCAGGTGACTCCAGGCACCTGGGACAGACAGGTGCCTTTATCGGCAAACTGGGAGAGCTGGCCAGCGCTGTCCTAGGAGAGGAGGCACAGGCTTGGGCCTGGCAGCGTCCGGGCTCACGCACCCGCCGCCCCTCACCGTCAGCTCTGTGGCCTTGGGCACCTTCCCAACCTCTTTGAGTCTCCAAATGGACAGAAGGAGACAGCTTCCTTAGTCACCTTGGGGGTGGAATGAGCAGAGCACACACATCATAAGCTCTCGTGAAGGTAATTATCAGGTTAATAAAAGCATCCGTGGCCCTGAGAAAGCACCTTTCAGAAGTAAGGGGAACCCCACCGATCCCCCCCCCACTGGAAACATTTCACTATGAAAATATTTCACCACCACTGCCCCACCCCCTCTTTCCACAGCCCCATCATGAAATCTGGGTAGTACTGTTCATCTTGATTCATAAAAAAACAAGTTCTGCTTCGGGTTTGCAGGCCTTTGTTTTAAAGGCCTTTTTCCTGTCATGCCCAGAACATTCTGCCACCCGAGCAGCCTGGTCCCTCAGCTGCAGCAGGGGTAGGCCTGGGAGTCGGTGGGAAGTGCCTGGTCTCAGCCCCACCCCACACCTACCTGCTTAATCCGCAGCTGCCAGGTGGCAGGACCGCCAGGGGATCTGTATGCAGCCTCTGCACGTTGGCATCCCCAGCGTAGCTAGGGAGGCTGGCTTGGTCTCTGGGCCCCACCCCGGAGATTCTGATTCTAGGTCTACAGTGGGCCCAACTGGCAGACACCATGGCTCATCTTATAGGTGGGAAATAAATACCCAAGGAGGATACAGTATTTCAGTCTGAAGGGGAGAGAGAAGGCTGCTGTAACAAACTTCATCATTTTTGCTGTTGAAAACAACAAAAGTTTATTTCTTGCTCACACTGCACACCCACCCTGAGATGTTGGAGGGCTGAGCTCCACAGTCACCCTGGGACCCGACTTCACAGAGGCTCCCCCGTCTTGCGAATCTACCATCGGAGCGTGGCTCTCAACACCGCTGGGGAAGGAGAGCGAGGAGAGCCCACGCTGCTCTGCACTGTCTCCGGCGGAAGTAACACCCGCCACTTCCACTTCCTGCTGCCTTGGCCGGAACTGAGCCCGTGGCCCAGCCATGAGGGAGCCTGGAAAGTACCTGTGCTCCAGGAAGGAAGGGAGGACCCGACAGTGAACCCAGGCAACTCCCAGCAGATGGAGAGTCAAGATTCCCAGCAGGGTGCATAGTCCTTAGCTCCTGTCTCCCTCTCTCCACCCGTCAGGCCCTTGCTTCTGCCCCCAGACCTCACGTGAGCCAGTCTCCCTGGATGTCTGAGTGGCAGAAGGGATCATCTGTTCAGTCAGCACACACATCTGGAGAACCTCTGTGTCAGGCACTAGGCAGACATGGTCTCCAGCTCTGAGTTCACAGTCAAGTTAGGGAGAGTGACACTAACAAAAATGGCAGAGAAATAATTATACAAGCTCAGTCGTGAGGAATGCTGTGAAAGGAAAGATCTGAGCCAGGAGACATGACCCAGTCGGGGTTCTGGGAGGCTTTCCCGAGCACACGGATCTAAACCAGTCCCAGAAAGAGGAAGAGGAGCCCAGGAGGAGAAGGTGGGGAGGGGAGGGAGCATTGGAGGAGGAGGAGCCAGAGCATTAGGGTCTGAGACATCTCGGAAGGCAGGAGAGGAGAGGAGGCAGGACCTCGAATGCCAGGTTAACACCTGAATTCTGTCCTAAGTGCATTCACATGCTCTGAACAGGTTTTCAGCGGGGGAGTGACATTAAGTTAGATTTCTAGCTTTGTAATACTAACCGCTAATACGTCTTGAACAACATGCACACGTTATTTTATTTAATCTTCACAGGTATCCCATGTAATGGGGACTATTTGCTATTATCCCCATTTTCCAGATGGGCAAACTGCAGCTAAAAAAGATGAAGGAACTTGCCCAAGGTGGTGCTGCTGGATGAGGTGGAGCCAGAACATAAACCTCCAGAGCCACAGACCTCACCCCCTCAGTGCAGAATGTCCCCTCCGGGAGCCACAGAGGGAGGGAACGAGGTGGGGCTCTTCTGCTCATCGCGACAGGAGGCTGGAGTTCAGACAGTGGAGTGGGGAGGAGCAGAGGGATTCGAGATGAGTGATCTGTAATGCAAGAGACTGCCTGAGTGTGAGTGGCAGGAAAAGCCCGGATTTCCGACTGAGGCCGCTGGGTGGAGGGCGGTGTCGTTACTGAGAACACAGAGGAGGAGCAGGTGTGGAAGAGCATCCCTGAAATTAGCATGATGCCTTCCCTGGCTTGACACCTTGCAGATACCAAAACTCAGCCCGAAGAGGTCAAGTTCAGAGGTCAGCCAAGGGAGGGAGGTGGGAGGTGGGCACAGGTTTGCCAGGCACCCAGCAAGCAGGAGGATGGGGAGCAGAGATTCTTGGCAGTGTTTGGGTAAAGGCCCTAAATTCCAGAAGCCACGGGGCCAGGCAGATAGCATGAGTGAAGCGGGCTTGGGTGCCAGACAGGACGCCAGGCAAACGGCAGATGCGTGCCCTGCCCAGAGGCACCACCTCTCCTTGGCTCCTGCTGACGGCGGCCACTTGGATATGTGGGGGCAGGGCCAGGTCACGGTCCCAGCGATAATTAGGAGCCGAGCACATCACGTGGTTGGACTCATGTAATCTTCACTACAACCCATGAGGCAGGTGCACTATTACTGCCCCCAGATCTTCCGATGTGTCGAGAGAGGCTGGGGATCCAAGTTAGGGGACGTTTTCAGAACTTTAAATATGTGCTAAAAATTGTAAAAAGAAAATGTGCTGTCAAGACAAAGCATCCCAGCCATGAATGTGGCCTCTGGGTGACCAGTCTGCTTGGGGAATTGGGCCCCAGGCCAGGTGCTCAGAGTGCCCAATGGCCAGATCTAGACCCACCCAGGGACAGGAGATGGACCTTCTGCCTCTTGGGAAAGAAGCACACCCGGAACCGGGGGCAGCAAAGCCAGCCTGCCTGCCTGCTCCACGGGGCTCGGTGAGGGCGGGGCTTTGTGAGAGGCTTTGTGCAGTAAGTGGTAAGGGCAGGAGAGTTCTGCAGAAACTTTGTTTCTTTGGGAAATGTGATTGTAAGGAGTGTCTTACCAGCCCATAAATGCCACTTGCATGGGGTTTTAGCAAGGCATCTGGAAGGGTGAGAGCCAGGCTCTAAGCTCAGGTATCACTGGGGCCCCACTTGCTTGGCTGGGTTTTGTAGCCATTAATTTCGCCCTGCCGGTCACCACCTGCCATTTTGCCAAGTTATCATTACTACCGGCTTTTTTTTTTTTTTTTTTTTTTTGGTTTTTTTTAAAGGCATTGCTCATTTTAGAAAGCTGTCTGTCAGAAATGCTTAAAATAAAAACAGTCTTTGCACTTGGAGGAATAAGTTAATCTTGAAAGTCACTTGGGTAAGAATTTCTCAACACTGTTGGGTACATGAACTGTATTTGCAAGGAAGCCAGTACAGGTGTTTCTGGTGCGTGGCCTTTGATGAGTGGGCCCTTTTCAGTTTATTTCTTGATTCAGCAAATATGTACTGAGACCCTGCTAGGTGCCAGGTGGTATTCTAGGCCTTGGGGACACAGCATGAACCAGATGAGTGTGATCCCTGCCTACACAGACCTGACCTTCTAGTGGGGCCCACCAGCCCGGGCAGGCCATGGGAGCCCAGAGGGAGAGCGGGCGAGTCCGAGGGCCAGGGAGAGTGGAAGAGAGGGGGCGGGCAGACCCCGGCCTGGTGGAGGAGAAGCACTTCACGTCCATGACCATTTCCCAGGGTGGGGGGGGAGCCGCAGCTGAGAGGGGGTTCTGTAAGCCAGGGAGCCCGCGGCCTCACTCTTGGGGGTGTGGCCTCTCTGGCCTTGGGTGTGGACGCAGCTGGGCTAGCTTCTGGATCATTTGCAACTCCCCAAGCGAGGCCCAGACCCGCCCTGCTGATTTCCACCTGGTCATTTTGCTGCTGAGGTCTGTCTGTCAGCCCGTCACAGTGTCCTGGTCGGGGCGGGAAAAACTGACAGGTCAACACAAGCAGACCATGCTTAGTCTTGTTCTCAGAGTTGATCGTTTTTATGTGGGGTTGTTTCATTTTGTTTTTTAACCACAACATTTGTAATGGCAGGAGTCCCTAATGAAGACAGCCAAATAAAACCATGAGTTTGAACACAACTATCACATTAGGTAGAATCTATTAATTTGCTGATGGATGGCAGACATCAGCCATCAATGGTGTCATCGAATTTCAAAACTACAGGGGATCTCAGTCCAGCCCTTTACTTTTCCGGAGAGACACTGAGACCCAGAGAGGTGAAGCCAGCAGACAGTGCCAGGGCCTAAACCCAGTGCCCCTTCCCTCTGGTCACCAGATACTGCTAGTACTTAAAGCAGTCGTGCCCTTGGCCCTGTTGAAGGAGCTAGGGGACAGTGGGTGTAGCCCACTAGGCACTGAAAAGAGACCTGGGCTCTTAGGGGGCTGGTCAGAGGGCCACACTGGGAGTGGCACAGCTTTTCAGAAAGGTGACGGTAGGAACCTGAGACCTAAGGGAGGGATCATCAGAAATGGTCAGCCCCCATCACAAGCTATGCAGCTACAAATTATGAGACAGAATGGGAATTAAAGGGAGCAGAAAGACCAATTACACGGGCTGGAAAAGCACTCCCAGGTAAAGATGTCGAACGTGGACAGTTGGCAGTAAGCCTCTGCATTCATGTGTTTCTTGCAGAGATGCGGCTCTATGGTGCGCCCCCTCTTTACCTCTCCACTGCTCGCACTCTCTGCTCTCTCAGGTGCTGCACCTGCCTGGGGTTGCTGGAAAGTTCCTCACTCCACTTGCCTCCAGGCCTGAATACCTGTGACCTGCCTGCAGCACACCTCTTTCCCCTCCCCTGCCCCCAACTTCGCTAATTAATTTTCGACCTTCAGGTTTTATCAGCTGTCCTTTCCTCCATGAGATGTCACATAAAAGGAGCACCTTCGTCTTGTCCTCTCTGTGCTGGCTCCCAGTGGCTCTAACCCCAGTCATTGTCCTTGGTTCCAGGTGACAGACCATGCCACCACCGCCCTCCTCCACTATCAGCTGCCCCAGATGCCTGATGTCGTGGTCCGGTCCTTCATGGTAAGTGGCTTTGGGAGCCAAGTCTCCCCCTTGGTCCTCGGCCCTTCGGGTGAGGACAGACAGCTCACAAGGTGGCCGGCTCGCCTTCATCTCGCCGGGGCCTCGCGGCAGGAGGCGGCCCAGTTTGGAAATGATTCGTCTTTTAAACTGGGGACGGGTCTAGGAGAAACCAGTTCCCTCTTAATTAGCTGGTGTTTCCTGCCCGTGCTGAGCAAACGTGGGTGGTTTCAGAAGTGATCGTCCGACACAGTCCCCACCCTTGATTTAGTCACTGGGTGTTCATTGAGCTCCAGGCCCTGCGCTTGGCGCTGGGCAGGTGCAGTGACTAAGATGAATCCTGTCGTTCCTCCAAGACACCTACGCCTTGGCCTGGCAGTGTCAGAGCTCAGGAAGGAGACTGACCCAGAATCAGCCATTCCTGTGGTCTCTGGTTTGCTGGAGTCGGCTGCTGCCAGCTCTTGTTAAATGTCCAGGATTTCTCGAGCTGGTTGTTCAGCCACTGGTAGCTTGACATCGAACCGGAATACTTACCTTGTGGAAATCAGTCCTACAGGTCAGGAACCCTCCTCCGCCCCCCACCTCCCCCGAGCCACTTCATTAGCATGCGGCCGCCCAAATTTATCATGTGACCACAGGTTGGCCTGAGCAGGGCCAACATCTGTGTCCACCACGTCCCGACAGAACTGGCCAGCTGTTTGGGCACCACACTGACCTGGCTTTGTGCTCACACCAGTCGGCTCCGTTGTTCACTGCTGTTAAACCCCCCTTTTAAACTCACGCTAGGAAGGCTGCCGTTAGAGAAGGCACTCAGGAGACAGAGCCGTCCGCAAGTCCGATCAGTGCTGGCAGATGGGAGGCAGATCACTCCTCCACTCCGTCTCCTCCCATTTGCTGCCACAATTAAGCTTCTAGGAGCCTGCAGTTTATTTCTCAGAAAATACAGCCCAGCTCATTGATCAGTCCCACACTGGGGAGGCCGCCGAAGCAGACCCAGGTGCTCAGCGCAGCCGTCCACGCAGCGGTCCTCTCCTGTGTCGGGAGACCGTGTCAGGCGACTGTCTTCAGCAAGCATTTCCCTTTCATGTCGATAGAAAGACTTGCTTTTAAACCTAACAGGTTGTGATGCCCAGTTTCCCTTTGGTAACTGACCCTGAGATCAAGAAGTAAAAATAGTTTAACTGGAGGATCCACTGACCTCCTCCTGTTTATTGCCAAAACTTCCAACACCAGCCTTCAGCAGGGGGACAGGATCGGGGGTCACTGTCGGCCTCCAGGAAGACAGCGCGGATGAAGATAGGATTTGTAGCAGTAAACTTGCCGACCTCTTCAAAGAACAATTTTCTCTGACCGGCGTAATTTAGGAGGACATTGAATGACGAGATTCACGTGCCCCCATCACAGTGAGAACTTGCTTAACTCGCTGCCTATTACCATGGGTTTGGGTCGGCGAGCTCACGCTCTCCTTGAGTTTGAGAATTGAGTTATGTGAGTCTCATCCTTATGTATGATGCCCGAGGGAACTCTGCACTCTGAACCACTCAAGGCTGTACTTGCTGTTTATTATGTTATTTGGTGGCACCAGGTCGGCCCCACCCTCCCCCCAGGTGCACTGGGCCACGTCGTGACAGTGAGTGGTGACCTCTGAAATCAGATTAGAAGAAAGGCACGTTGACCTTAGGAGAGAATTCTGAAATCGCCACCCACGCGCAGCCCCCTCCGCACGCGTCCACGCCCACCTCCGGGTGGTGACCTGGGAGAGGATCAGTGCTAACACCCAGGAGACGCGGAACTTGGGGGTGAAGTGTTACTTGCAGCCCCGGAGCCCCGAGGCTGCGCCTAGCTCACGGCCACTCCTCCGGGAGCGTGTCCTGCCTCTGAGAGGAGGGGTTTCTATTTTAAAGCTCCCTTCGTTGGGAGGGGCCCGGGGTGCACCAGAACTGAAAATCAGCAGTGTTGTGACCTTGCGGATTCTGCGTGCAGCGTTTTGTAAAATCACAGGGTCCCTCCTGGGGTCACAGCCAACTTAAGTTCTCTGCCCTCAAGATCATTAGGCCTGACGGGAAGGATGACATTGGAAGCCCCCGGATCCTGTTTCTTTCATTTCTCTCCTCACTTCTCTTTTTAGACCTGGTTAAGAAGTTACATAAAGCTGTTCCAGGCCCCTTGCCAGCGCTGCGGGAAGTTTCTCCAAGATGGCCTTCCCCCCACGTGGAGGGACTTCCGAACCCTCGAAGCTTTCCACGACACCTGCCGGCAGTAACCCCCGCCCACAGACCCCCGTCCGGCACTGTCCCGGACAAGCCCTAAGTGATGCCGATGGCTCAGACGTGTCTTCACAGCCCCGGTGTCACTCCCTCCCTCCTGCAAAACAGCATGCTGCACATTGAGGCCGAACTTGAAGAGCAGACCCCGTCTCTGCTGATGGAACTAATTAGATGCTTTAGCTGGAGAACGGAAGGCAGAGAAGGCCTTGCGAGGACTCAGTATCAGTGACACAGCGTGTTCTCCCCTGCATGTTAGCGAGGCGGTGAGCTGACTCCTGGGTCTGTCCGTGTTCTAAGTTGTTTCATGGTTTGAATGAGCCCTTGTGTCATGCGGGCTTGTGTTTTGTTTTGTAACTTATTTTTATAAGCAATAAACCTTTTGTACCCAGGACAAGGCTTTGTCTTCTGTTTCTTGAAGCACCTTTGACGTGCAGCTCTGTGAACATGTGAGCAGATCTGGGCCTTTCGAGGAAGGCAGACTTAGTGATGTCTGTATTTGAAATGGTGCTTTTTGAGGACTCATTTCCCTGCTTCTTGCAGGAGAGAGGGCAGTGTTGGCAAATCTTCCATTTCAAAGATGTTTTGGTGGCTTTGAAAATTGTTCTTTTTGAGGGAAAAAGTACACAGATGTTTCATTTTACTAAACCAGGAACTCACGCACATGCAGAAGGGAAAGGAACCTGCCCAAGTGACCAGCCGGGACACGTGTGAGCTGGGTGTGCCTGGCTTGCGTGTCCCGTGTTTTGCCGTAAATGTTAAAATGAACAGGTTCCAGCCCAGACTGCTGAGCTGATTCGGGGCCTTGACCCCCAGTTTGAAGCCACAACCTGTTCGTAGGGAGAAGCATTGACCTGCTGAAGGTCTTGTGAAGGATGGGAGAGTCCCCAGAGCTTCCTAGACCCAGCCTCCACTACAACTAATGTTCTCTTTATAATGAATGATGCCAGAGAGACACTGCCTTCTGAGAAGTCCCAAAGAATGGTGGCTCCTACCTGGGTTCTGGTCCTACACAGACCCTCCACACCGAACCCTACCGGGCTGAAAGAAGCCAGAAGATGAAGGCGATTTGGTGATGGGAAGTGATGGACAGGGCCACTCCAGGTGTGGTCCTGTAGCTGTGGCGTCATGGGAGCTTATCAGAAACACAGATCCTCACGCCCCACCTTGGACCAACTGAATCAGATGCTCTGGGAAGTGGGGTCCAGCAACCTGGTTACTAACAAGCCCTGCAGGCGAGAACCTCAGCCCTGTCGAGGAGGCGGCCGTGCTCTCAGTGCCGTTTGGGGCGGCAGGACGTAGGGCAGGAACGTCTCCATACCGCAGCTGATTCGGGGCTTATCACATTTGAGTTGCCATCACTTGTAAGATGCACCATTATTTTATGAACCACTAAGAAAGAGAAACATGCTGCCAATTAAACTGTGGCGCAGGCTTTAATGATCATCCTGTGTGACACATGAATCGGTCACACCAGCCTTTCATTGCTTTGAAATTCCTTTCATCTCTTCCAAGGGGGTTGGCTGTTTCTCCTGCCTCGAGTCATACTGGCTAACATGTGACAGGCGATCCCTTTCCGGGGCTCCCAGTAACAGATCATAACACAGCTTCACTGACGTGCGGGTATCTTCCTTTCTTTGGTCTTGTGAGACACTTGTTTGTTGCAAGAAAATCCAGAATAGAGGATAGTGGGTGTGTGATAACATTTTGTTGCGTTGCTGCCCATCTTTTTGAAGACAGTGAACGGCGAGTAGACTGACCCTAGGCAGGGCTTACAGGTACACACAGCTCATGCGAAGTGATGACAGCACGACTGCTGTGAGCGACTTGGAGCACGTGCAGGCGAC
Source organism: Camelus ferus (assembly GCF_009834535.1). NCBI lineage: Eukaryota > Metazoa > Chordata > Mammalia > Artiodactyla > Camelidae > Camelus > Camelus ferus. The sequence continues at coordinate 71,203,914 of NC_045699.1, read as the reverse complement.
AGGTACATCCTGACTGCCACTTGACTGCCCGTGCACAGCAGAGACGTTCATGTGTGCAAAAACCAGCCCCCTGACGGTGAATGAAATTATGGTAACAGTAAACCACACTGTGAGACAGCTCTTCGGGTTCTTAGCAGCTTGAGTCCTCCCAGCTGCAGCAAATCTGAGTCCCGGTTGGTACCAAGGGTCCTTCTTCGCCCCGCTGAGCTCCGTTTTCAGTGGAGAGAGGGCAGACCCTGAGTTCAGAGCCTCGGGCAGGTAGTGGTTCCTACTCAGAGTGAATGACATCATCTCTGTGTCATCTTTAGTGATACCTACCATCTGTGGCAAAGAGTGCGCATTCCCCATTTACAGGAGTGATCAAAAGTTTCTATTTTAAATGAACGTCCTTGGATGAAAAAGTGAGACCATTAAAGAAAAAGAGTAAGTAAATAATAGTACAGGTAGAGTGTGGCAGCAGCCACAAGGCATGGAGGGGGTCGACCCGCCGGGGTTGGGGGCGGGGGCTTGAGCTCTGGCCTCCTGCTCCAGGTGGAGGAGTCAGACGGGTGGCTCCTCCTCTGCGTGCACGGGCCCATCCCCTCTTCTGTGAGACGCACAGCTGATTGTCCAGTGACAGTGAGGCAGGGGAGTCGAAGGGGGCTGAGGCTGTGGACGCAACAAGATTGGCCGTGAGTAGATCATTACTGAGGCTGGGCGTTGGATATGTGGGTGACGCGTGCTGTTCTGTTTTTCTATTCGTTTGACTGTCCCTAATTAAAAGAGGAGAAGAAATACAAGGGTTGGACTGTCAACCTTTGGGGCATCCCCACCTCTGACCTTCTTCTTCTTCGGTCCTGAGGGGAGAAAGCGGAACGGCAGGGTGCTGAGCTCTGGGAAGGTGAGAGGGGCTGGTTTGCCCGATCGCAGGATCCTTGGTGCTTAAAAGACAAACAGAGAGCAGCCGGTGTGCCAGCCATTAAAATACAGAGAACATATTGACCTGAAGTGGGTAAAAATAGAGACTGGAGATGGATTGGGATCCATTCCAAGACGTGCATTGTGAGAAGCTGGGCCCCGCTGCTGCTGTGAGCACCAGGTCGGGGACCATCCTTTGGTGCCCTTCACGGAAAGGAACGGAGCCATCCACAGGTGTGCCGGCCGAACGTTACGGAGACTGTCCCCGGGTGATCACTAGGCCGGAACTACGAGGTGCTTTCTGTGACTCAATGACTCCCCGCGCAGCTCAGCATCCACTCTGTGCCGGGCACTCTCCAAGTGTTGTCCGATTTACTCCCAGGTGGGCTGGTGCGGCTGGAGGGCTCACACCACAGTGCCCCTCGGGGAGAAGACTGCCCCGCCCTCCAGCTCTGTGGCTGCTCAGCAGCAAAGCCTCCTCCCCAGAAGCAAAGGGACTGACAGTCCCAGCTCTGCCAGGCGTGTTGTGTCCAGGGTTGCCCGAGAAACGCTCTTGGCCCAAACTTGGAAATCTCTGTCTTGCGGACGCTTCTCTGCCAGGATCAGCAGCGGTGCGTCCACCCCGTCCTTCCTGCCGGCCAGGTGACTGTTAATCAGCAGGGCACCCGACAGGAGCAGGCAGAATGGGATGAGGGGGCCGTGAAAGGTTGTCCAGATTTTTTTCCCTGCGCTAAACCGGGAGTTGGCCTTTTGGTATCGAGCAGTGTTTTTATACTTCACACCCCTGACGGAAGGCTGCAGGCACAAAATGGTGATCTTTCAGTGTTAATGCGCCAGCTCCCCATCGCATTTAGAGTGGCAGAGTGTGGGCCTGATGCTAAATCGAGAGTCTTTTAAGGTCACCCGAGCTGGGAGGAGAAGGAACAGCAGCTTCAGCCACCAGTATTCTCGCAAGATCTGGACCCTCCGCCAGTTTGACGGGAGGCAGGGTTGGGCCATCACGTCTGCAGATAGAGGACAAAACGTGATGACCCACCTGGCTTGCCTGTGCCTCCCAGGGGCCGCATCCCCACTGGCATGCCGAAGACACCTCTGGCCGGAAGGAGGGGCCGCTTCGCTCCACCTGCTCCCTGAGGATGCAGCCAGCCGGGCTGGTCCGACGCAGACAGCGCTCGTTCAAGGCCACGTGATACGCTCGGGAGATGAGCCTGGGCGATGGACAGGCCTGTCCTCCAGCTCTTCTGCTCGGGGAATAATTAGGCTTCACTGTCTAGGACAGGCGGGCTTCTCTCCCCAGTCTCCACCGTCCTTCCCCCCTTCTCCCTGCTCCAGCTCCTTAAATCAGTAGAAAGGAATCTCAAAAGATCACTCTCAAGTTGCATTTTTAAATTGCAAGTTGGCTGCTCCCTATTATTAGCACTTGAAGAGATAAACCTTAAAGTTCACAGGCACATCCCAGGTAGAGCGTAGTCTTGGCAGCTTTGAGATGATTAGTTAGTAAGGCACAGCTTCAGCCCGTCTCGGTGCTAATTGAGTTTGAGATTTCAGCCAGAGATTGGCTGTCCTCGGGGACAGTGTGAGCGGTGGTTTGGTGCTGAGAAGGCCAGTCCTGCTGGCAGCAGGCTTCGTGTGCAGCGTGGTTCCCAAGCTTGGTAGAGACAAGAGTGAAGCAGCCCCCTGGGCAAGAAGGAACGGGAAGGGAGGGGAGCAGAGGGGCCATGCGGGGAGGCGGGAGGGCAGCAGGGGGCCGTGCCCGAGAGCCAGGCAGGCCGCCAGCAGGCTTTGCCAGCCCCCGTCCGCCGCGGGTGGGCTGGGCCGTAACTTACTGCGTTACTCTGGTCTAACTCCTCTCCCCGTCCCGGGCTTGCTCTCCCCATTCCAAATGGAATACACGTGTTCCTTTTGTAGAAAATTAGGGAATGTGGGCAAGCAAAGGAAAGAAAACAGTGTCCCTGATTCCCACCGGCAGGAGACAACTGCCAGAGCACTTCGGGGAATCCCTTTCCGGGCCTCTCGCTGGGACGTGTTGGTGCGGACACGTTTTTTGGTAAAAGAATAAGATCATGCTGTGTGCCTGCTTTTTTTCCACTTAGTAAAGGCGGAGTTGCTCCAACAGCCCCAAAACGGTGGCTTAAAGAACAGAGACACTTACCTCTCTTCCGCTTCAGATCCAAGGGCTGCTCTGCTCCACGGGGTCCCTCAGGGATCCTGTTCCTCTGCCCTCTGGCGCCGCCACGTGACCTGCGATGTGCTCCACATGGTGGAAGCTGAGTCCCAGGCACCTGCCGAGTTTACAGAACTGGGAAGAGGCACGGGTGTTGTAGGATCAGACACAGCCCTGGTACACGTCAGTTCACTCGAACTTCGTTAGCAAGAGCTCAGTCCTGTGGCAGACCTGGCTGCAAGGGCTGCTGGGAACTGCAGTCTCTAACTGGGCCGCTGCGGGTCCAGCGGAGAGCCTCACTCTGGAAAGGAAGGGAGCGGCTTCCACCACACGACACGCCCTCCCACGTCAGGAGCGTGCAGAGAGCGGCCGCCCTGGGGTCCTGTGTTACGGTGGCCGTCCCCTGTATGATGGCGGTAACATAATCTCTCCTGGGCTTTTAGGTTTTTATTTGGAAGTAATTATAGACTCACAGGAAGTTGCAACAGCGTGCGTGTATCAGCAGGTCCCACATGCCCTTCCCAGGCCTCCCCCGGTGTTAGCACCCTGCACGGCTGGAGTACAACATTCAGACCGAGAAGCTGATGCTGGTATGATGCACAGAGCTTACTGGATTTCATGAGGTTATCCACGCACTCACTGGTGTGTCTGCGTGACTGTGTCTGCGTGTCGCTGGCCCTGTGCAGTTTTACCATGTGCGTGGCTTTGTGGAACCACCACCAGAACAAGGTATCTCTCTACTCCCCCTGCAAAACCCCCTCATGCTGCCTCTTCCTCAGGACACCGCCTCCATCCCTGTCCCTAAGCCCTGGCGACCACTAATCTGTTCTCCATCTCAGGATCATTTGATCTCATGAATATTATGTACAGGGAACCATGCTGTCAGTATCCTTTTGAGGTTGGCTTTTTTCACCCAGAATAATTTCCTTGAGGCTCCTCCAAATTGTGGTGTGTCTCGGTAATCCATTCCTTTAAGTTGCCGAGTAATATTCCAGTAGTTCCCACACCTTGTTTAACCGTGTATCCACTGGAGAACGTTTGGTGGTTTCTAGTTTGTGACTGTTAACCGATAAAGCTGCTGTGAACACTCGTGTACAAGTTTCTGCATGAGAATAAGTTTTCATTTCTATGCAACGTACGTGCCTCTGAGCATAGTTGCTGGGTCATATAGTTAGTCCATTTTTAGTTTTAAAAGGAAATGCCAAATTATCTCATCTTCCACTCACTCCAGCAATGTGTAAGGAATCGAGCGTCTCCACATCTTTCCCAGCGTTGTCACTGTTTCTTATTTTGACCATTCTGATGGGCGCGGAGTGGGACCTCATCGTGGTTCTATCTGCATTTCTCCAGCAGCTGTGATGTCAAGTGTCTTCACGTGCGTTTTACCGGCTGTGTATTGTCTTGGGCGAAATGTCTGTGCATGTCTTTTGCCCATTTTCTAACTGGATTGTTTTTAAATGCTGAGCTTTGCGAGTTCCTTATATGTTCTACATACGAATCCTTGGCAGGCATGCGATCTGCACGTATTTTCTCTCAACTGTAGCTTGTCTTTTCATCCTCTTAATGGGGTCTTTTGCAAAGCAGATATATTTGGTTTTGATGAGGTCCAATTTATCAGATTTTTTTGTTTATGGTTTGTGCTTTCGGTGTTGAGTCTAACCTGCTGGGTTTTAGATTGAGTGTTGTTCTGCTGGAATGAACTTACTGTTTGCCCCCCTCTCTTTCTCCCTCTCAGCGTGGACCTTAGCTACTTTCTAGATCAGCCTGTGCATTTGACCGCCAGGCCATCCACGGCCTGGAGACCCGCCCTCACTCCCCCAGCGTGAGGACCAGAACCAGACTCCCTCAGTCAGCGCGTTTTCCGCTTCCCCAGAACTCTTCTCAGGATAACATTTGACCAGCAGTGTCAAAATGAAGCAGATCCCGCTACAGCGCAGAGTAGTAAAAGAAAGCGGTGGCCATGACAGACTTGTTCCTACGGCGCAGCCCGGGCCCGGGCAGTAGTGCTGTGAGAAGGAGCCTCAGCCAGGGGTGATCTGCTCACCTCGTCCCGGGAGGGCCGTCAGGCCACATCCCACCGTCAGATGGGCAGCTGTGGACGGAGTCCGTAACGCTTCAGCAAGCCTGCGTGAGGTCGCTAGGGGAATTCGGGAGAGCCTCCCGGGGGTGACGCCTTCCCCCACAGCTCCCAGCCTCAGTGACTGCCGAGCCACCCGAACCCCACTCTGCCGTGGGAAGCGGAGGTGGGGCACAAAGATGGGGTGGATGTGGGAGCCGTGTGCCTCAGCAGATTGCCCATCCCTCCCAGGCAGGAATGTGCAAATTCAGGGACTCCAAGGAGAAGCAGGGTCCCTCCCCCAGGCTGCTGGGGGCCCTGCACTCAGGACAGGGGTTGTCCTCACCCATCACCCCAGCCTGGGGCTTGCTGTCACCTTCCTCTGGGAGGACACCATCCTAAACATGGCGGGGGAGGAGGCACCAGGCCGGAAGTGGAAAGAGACTCCAGTGTCCAGTCCTTTCCATTCAGAAGGCACCAGACATTCCCATCTCCTGGCCTCTAGGATGTTCTCTGCCCAAATATCCTTCCTCCAGAAAGCCACATGATTTGCTCTCTCGCTCTTTTTTTTTTTCCCACAGCTACTTATAGTATGCTCACCCAGCCTACTTCCTCTTCGTGAACACCCAGCACAACTGTATTTGCTGGGTCCCCTGCCTCTAAGTGGGGCTGTGGAATGTGGGCAGCAAAGGCAGCTAAAAGACGGCCTGCGTTCCCTGTGCTCTCTCTCCCTTCGCTGAGGGCCCGTGGGAAGCAGCGCCCAGCGGTGGCAGGGTCAGAAGGTGGGAGGGTTCCCGACCTGAGTCACTGCCTGGAGGGGAGCTGCGAGGGAGTACCCAGCCAGGAGCTTCTGCAGCAGATTTTGTGCAAGAGAAGTAAACTCGTAAACCATTTATTGTGTTAAATCACTGAGATTTGGGGTTTTTTAATAGTGGCTGGTATTATTTACCCCAAACCATATAAACACACGGGAAACAACGCCGCCAGTGGCAAGTGCTCGATGGGTGGTAGACGTGACTGTTTCTCCTGCTACGACATGAGCTTCCATCCAGGTCATCTTTCACTCAGGTTAGAAGAGGACCCGTCACATGTCAGCTGAGGCCGCTCTCTTGTTCCTCCAGAGAAACAGCCTTATAGACAGGCCTTCCTGACCACGTGCTGTAAGAGTGTGGCCGCCCCAGCCTTCCTGCCCCTCCCTCTGTTCTTCAGGGCGCCCCTGCATCGGACATTGGCTGACTATTTATCTTGTCATCCGTCCCCCCTGCAAGAGTGATGGCTCCGTGAGGACAGGGGCTGTGCCTGGGGCACTGCTTGGTCCCCTAGCACACAGTAGGTGCTCAATAAATATTTGCCAGAAGTGGAATGAAATAAGAAAGCTGGACTCAGGTATCTGCTCTGCCCCTAAGTCGGTGACCACGGGCCAGTCTCCCGCTCCCTCTGAATGTGGATACTTCGTCTGTGAATCAGACCAGTGACTGGCCGTCCAGTGCAGGAGTCCTGTGAGTGATCACACCAAATATTTCTTGTGCGCCTACTGTGCGCAGGTGCTAAATGCCAGGGATACAAGGCAAAAGAGAAGGCCAGACAGTGAAGACAGTCTTGTCAGCGACATCATTGCAAACGTAGCGAGGATGCTCCCTGGACATTGTCGCCCACGGGGACCTGTCCCATTTTCCGCCATGGCCTTGAAGACGCCCACTCGTCTCTCTTTGCTTGCTCTGAAGGAAATGCTCAGACGAAGGAAGCCAGAGGCTTGGTGGCAACCCCCTGGGAGGACTTCCCCTCTGCAGACATTGTAAAGCAGTCTCAGCCGTGCATCAAGACCATCTCTTAAGCACAAGAGATTGAAAATGCCCTTTGGAAACCTGAAGTGCTTGGAAGAGAATGTCAGAGGCGCAGGTGCCGCCCGTCCCCCGGCCCCGATCCCATTGGCATTTCTGTGACTGCGCCGCAGCTCCCTGCCTTGATTAGAACCCGGTCCCTTTCTCGCCGTGGCCTTTTGATATTTGACTTTGCACTCGATGCCCCTAAAGCTAATAGGCACTGGCCTTTCCTTTCCAAAGGGTAGTTGGTCAAGTTAATGATCACCGAAGGCCATAGTTAATTTGCTCTCCTTCCTGTTTCTTTCCATTAGTTGCAAACCAACAAAATTCAAGAAAACTTCTGAACATAAAAGAGTAGGGATCTAATTAAGAAGCAGGCAGGTAGTTCTAAAACTTTTTTGAGAACTTCGGGGCCATAGTTAAAGGATGGTGATGAGATTGTACCAGCAAGAGACACTGAACACCGTGTGGACAAGTCCTGCCGGGGGCCTGACACACAGAGGCCTGAGTAGCCTGTCCATGGGCGGATGTGTGACTCTGTTTAACTTGTCTTCAGCCTCAGTGAGGGACCACAGGCCAGGCCATCTGCTCAGGGCAAGGGGGGCCCCACTTGGATGGCAGGGGAGGAGCTGAAGGTGACGAGGGACAAGACCAGCCCTCCAGCTGTCTCCTGTCTCAGAGTATAGCACTGGCGATGCGAGGCAAGCGGGGTGAGACCTGTCTAGTGTGCAGTTGTCCACAGGGAAGGTGATTCATGATGAGTCTTACACTCGGGCCTGGGCATTTCAGCTAAGTGCCTCCCTGCATGAAGGTTGTGGGTTCTCAGGAGCCCCGGCCTGATGGCTGAGTGCCCCGAGGCTGCCAAGTGCAGATTAGGGATGCTGTCCTGTCGTGAGCCGTGTTTGTGAATGGTGCCGGCCCCGTGGGAGCACATGATCACAGGAATGCAGACACCGTGGTGCTGTCACCCTTCTTGGGATAGAACAGGACCTCGCCTTGCCTTTGGGGAACCAGCCCCTGAATGCTTTCATCAACACATGTGCCTCAATTAGATTGTCTCTCAGCCCGCCCCTCCCCATGCCCACTCCAGAGGAAGGAGGTCCTGACCAATCTAGGTATCAGGCTGACCCCTCCCAACCTGCACACGCACACGCACACACATCAGGGATGGTTCAGGAATGGGCATGTGGTCTAACCCAGCCAAACACACACAACTGTCTCTTGCTAGAGTGTAAGAGAAAAGTGCCACCAGTTTCCATTGAACTTGAACAGAGAGGGTTGAGAAGCTGTGGGAACCAGGAGCTGAGGGGCCCCCCTGCAGGAGCCCAGCTCCCTCCTGTGCAGCTTGGGCCAGGGGCAGCAGAGGGGAAGGTCCCTTTTCCTGGCATGTCTGTGGGCAGCGCTCAACACAGTGCCAGCAGGGGAGGGACAGCGTGCGAAGGCCCAGACCCTTGCGGAGACCAGGCGGCGCTTCCGGTGGCTGGCGCCCGGAGTCCCCCTGGGCTCTCTGATCTCTGAGTGTCACAGAGGCTCTTCTGTTCCTTTCTGGTTGATCTTTGCCCACAGGCCATTTTTTGATTTGAATTTTTTTTTTTTTTTCTGTCTGGAGGGCTAGGAATGAGAAACAGCTTTGTTTTTCAAATCCAGCAAGTATTCCTCCTTTACATTTCCTTTAAAAACTGAGAAGTTTTCCTTTTTAGCCCCTAAGAAGCAAAGCAGCTTCTTCAGCAGGGAGCCTGGAATCTCCTTCAGAGGATCGTTGAGTCCGTCCAGCAGAATCCTGCCTTCCCCTTGATCACAGGCGACTGCACTGGCCACTTCCCACCACTGCATGTTGGAGGTCCCTTCTCTCCTCCTCCCCTAAGCCTTCGCCAGGGGCTCCTCCAGCCCCCACCTCTAGGTAGAGGAAGTGTCAAGAATGCGTAAGCGTGTTTAGAACCAGGACCCCACCCCTGCTTTTCCCTACTCTTGCTGTGAGATGAGGAACTGCTCTCTTGGACCATCAGGGCCACTTGTGCAGCACAAGCTCGATGCACCCTAGGGCCCCAGGCAGCCCCTCTGCCACTCCAGGCTTAGATGGACAGGAGAGGAGTGAACTTCTGTTCCAGCCACTGTTACGAGCGTCTTCTGTCCCTCGCAGCCCTAACCCAGTCCGAACGCTGCCCCCATTCCTGGCTCTCTTGGCCCTGACCACACTGGAGACGGTCTGTTTGTTCATGGAAATGTTTGATCAGTGTCTGACTGCCTGTTACCCCAGTAGGTTATAAGCACATAGTAGGTATACGTTAGGAACCTAGGATTGGGGGGGGGGGCTTGTTTCATGGTCAGGTGAGGATTAAGATTAACTGCAAATCTTTCTCAAGCCATAGAGCCCAGGGTCCAGACAGAGGACCTTGCAGTGCCTTAAGCTCAGTGGGGGCTAAAATATTGGGGTGCTGAGGGTCAGCTGGAGAGCTGATTAAGTGGATGTGGCCAGGGTAAGTCTCTGTTTCCTGTCTGGATAAAGTTTACCGTTTTTACACCGTATAGTATGAATAGCACCATGACTTAATGTCACAGTTTACATGACGAATCCCATGTACTTTTAACATTCTGTCTTGTCACATTCTCCCCCTTCCAGGGGGCTCGAGCTCCCCATCGTCAATCTCCCCTTCCCCTGCACTGCACTCAAGGTCAGTGTCTTGTTTTGACATGAGACGCTGTTTTGATTCGGGCTGAATGTATTCTGACTTCAGGACACCGCAGTCTGCTCTCTGCCTCCTCCCCAATAGCCACACTTCCATTCTCCCTTCCTAGTAGGGCTCCCAGTTTGAGCCTAGGAGAAAGACTTCATATCCCATCTCCTTTACGGTTAGGAGTGGCCCTTGAGATGTGACTCAGGTTATGTCCAACTGCAGGGAGGTGTTCTTAAGGGGATGGTGAGAGGAGGGAGGTCTTTTCTTCCTCTTCCTCCTTCCTACTTGGTGGAGGTGTGGACGTGATGGCTGGCCTCAAGCCCAACCTAGACCATGAGGTAGAAGCACATGCTGAGGCTGGCACAGAAGCAGGACAGAAGGAGCCTGTCTCTCTGGCAACTTTGGCATCCATCTCCAGTCTTCTTTTATGTGGGAGAAAACTAGGGTATCTTGTTTAAGGCATCATTGTTCTGGATATTTTTCACTTACAGCTGAATTTGGTCCTAATTGACACAGTTGGCATCGGATGGAAGCTGGCTTTTTTAAAACAATCCTCAGTATGAGCCTGTTTCCCTCTTTCTCTCTCTCACCTTACCGGGGAGCTAATTGAATTCCAGCTAATTGCCGTTTTTTGCCCCTGATCGTGGTGTTTGTCGCAGCGACTCCCAAGGCCCCACGTGCCGAGCGCTCTCCTTCTCCTGGGTCACATTGGCTGCCTTCCCCAAGATCATTAACACCCCGATTCCATCAGCCTCTTTTGAGACCCACACGATTTGGTTTCTGCTTCTGTTTAACACTGCTAA